>NC_134236.1:27720797-28038297 GCF_965152275.1 Natator depressus
TTATTTACTTGTTCCCATAGTATAAGAACTAGGGGGCATCAAATGAAGTTAATGGGCAGCAGGTTTAAAAGAAATAAAAGGAAGTTCTTCTTCACACGGCACACAGTCAACCCTGTGGAACTCCTTGCCTAAGGAGGTTGTGAAGGCTAGGACTATAACAGGGTTTAAAAGAGAACTAGATAAATTCATGAGGTTAAGTCCATTAATGGCTATTAGCCAAGATGGGTAAAGAATGCTGTCCCTACCCTCTGTTTGTCAGAGGGTGGAGATGGATGGCAGGAGAGAGATCACTTAATCATTACCTGTTAGATTCACTCCCTCTGGGGCACCTGGCATTGGCCACTGTCGGTAGACAGGATACTGGGCTGGATGGACTTTTGGTCTGACCCAGTATGGCCACTCTTATGTTCTTATGTTCAAAGATAATCACTAATGGCTCAGATATCTCCTCAGTCAGCTCCTTGAGTATTCTAGGATGCATTTCATCAGGCCTTGGTGACTTGAAGACTTCTAAATTGTCTAAGTAATTTTTAACTTGTTCTTTCCCTATTTTAGCCTCTGATCCTATCTCATTTTCACTGGCATTCACTGTGTTAGACGTCCAATCACCAGCAACCTTCTTGGTGAAGACCGAAACAAAGAAGTCATTAAGTACCTCTGCCATTTCCACATTTTCTGTTATTTTCTGTTATTGTTTTCATTGAGTAATGGGTCTACCTGTTCTCGGTCTTCCTCTTGATTCTAATATATTTTTAGCATGTTTTCTTGTTACCCTTTATGTCTCTAGCTAGTTTGATCTCTGTGTTTGTGCCCTGGCCTTTCTAATTTTGTCCCTACATACTTGTGTTATTTGTTTATATTCTTCCTTTGTAATTTGACCTAGTTTTCACTTTTTCTAGGACTCTTTTTTGCATTTCAGATCATTGAAGATCTCCTGGTTAAGCCAGGGTGGTCTCTTGCCATACTTCCTCTCTTTTCTACGCAGTGGGATAGTTTGCTCTTGTGCCCTTAATAGTGTCTCATTGAAAAAACTGCCAATTGTCTTCAATTTTTTTTTCCTTAGACTTGCTTCCCATGGGAACTTACCTACCAACTCCTTGAGTTTGTTAAAGTCTGCCTTCTTGAAATCTCTGGAAGTGAATTCAGCTAAACCAAATTGAACCACTTTCATTCTGAATGAGGTGTTCACACAGGGTTATAATGCAGTTTAATTAATCCACTTCAAATTCACACCTTTAATTAATTCAGATTAATTTTCCTGGATGTAAATGGGCATATAGACCCAGTTTCTGATTCACCCCATAATAGAGAATGATTCAACCTGCCAGTTCTGATGCAAACCAGGATCCTTATGCTCCAATTTGGACTTTGGTCCAGGACTAATTCTAACATAATATGTAAATATTAGGTCTGGTTGAAATTTTTTTGTCAAATTTCTTTTACAATGGAAAATTGGATTTCTGACTAAAAAAAAATTTTTCATTACTTTTTTTTTATTTTGTGCAGAAAACGACAGCTTTTAATCAAAACAGAATATCGGAAAACTGAAAATTTTTAACAGAAAAAAAACCTTTCAAGTCATAAATGTTGAGACATTTTCTATTGAAATGAAACTTTTCAACATTCCTGATTTGAAATATTTCATTTAGACTCAGTTTAACATTAAACTGTGTCTTCCTGAACCACTATGATGCCTCATGGGAGTTACACTTTGGGTGCCTAATACTCCCGTTCTCCTCTCTAGACCAGCTTTCCTAAGCATACTACATTTTCCATGATGCATCACAGCCATGTGACTGCCATGATTTGTCACAATGGGTCAGCAAGAGAGGACACATAGTGCATTGTGGGAGATATAGTCCAGTGAGGGAGCCCTGCCGAAGGGAGAATGAAGGCAGGAGATACATATAAGAACATAAGAACGGTCATACTGGGTCAGACCAAAGGTCCATCTAGCCCAGTATCCTGTCATAGAATCATAGAATATCAGGGTTGGAAGGGACCTCAGGAGGTCATCTAGTCCAACCCCCTGCTCAAAGCAGGACCAATCCCCAATCAAATCATCCCAGCCAGGGCTTTGTCAAGCCTGACCTTAAAACCTTCCAAGGAAGGAGATTCTACCACCTCCCTAGGTAACGCATTCCAGTGTTTCACCACCCTCCTAGTGAAAAAGTTTTTCCTAATATCCAACCTAAACCTCCCCCACTGGAACTTGAGACCATTACTCCTTGTCCTGTCCTCTTCTACCACTGAGAATAGTCTAGAACCATCCTCTCTGGAACCACCTCTCAGGTAGTTGAAAGCAGCTATCAAATCCCCCCTCATTCTTCTCTTCTGCAGACTAAACAATCCCAGTTCCATCAGCCTCTCCTCATAAGTCATGTGTTCCAGACCCCTAATCATTTTTGTTGCCCTTCGCTGGACTCTCTCCAATTTATCCACATCCTTCTTGTAGTGTGGGGCCCAAAACTGGACACAGTACTCCAGATGAGGCCTCACCAATGTCGAATAGAGGGGAACGATCACGTCCCTCGATCTGCTCGCTATGCCCCTACTTATACATCCCAAAATGCCATTGGCCTTCTTGGCAACAAGGGCACACTGTTGACTCATATCCAGCTTCTCGTCCACTGTAACCCCTAGGTCCTTTTCCGCAGAACTGCTGCCTAGCCATTCGGTCCCTAGTCTGTAGCTGTGCATTGGGTTCTTCCGTCCTAAGTGCAGGACCCTGCACTTATCCTTATTGAACCACATCAGGTTTCTTTTGGCCCAATCCTTCAATTTGTCTAGGTACTTCTGTATCCTATCCCTGCCCTCCAGCGTATCTACCACTCCTCCCAGTTTAGTGTCATCCGCAAATTTGCTGAGAGTGCAATCCACACCATCCTCCAGATCATTTATGAAGATATTGAACAAAACAGGCCCCAGGACCGACCCCTTGGGCACTCCACTTGACACCGGCTGCCAACTAGACATGGAGCCATTGATCACTACCCATTGAGCCCGACAATCTAGCCAACTTTCTACCCACATATATAGTGCATTCATCCAGCCCATACGTCTTTAACTTGCTGACAAGAATACTGTGGGAGACTGTGTCAAAAGCTTTGCTAAAGTCAAGAAACAATACATCCACTGCTTTCCCTTCATCCACAGAATCAGTAATCTCATCATAGAAGGCGATTAGATTAGTCAGGCATGACCTACCCTTGGTGAATCCATGCTGACTGTTCCTGATCACTTTCCCCTCGTGTAAGTGCTTCAGGATTGATTCCTTGAGGACCTGCTCCATGATTTTGCCGGGGACTGAGGTGAGGCTGACTGGCCTGTAGTTCCCAGGATCCTCCTTCTTCCCTTTTTTAAAGATTGGCACTACATTAGCCTTTTTCCAGTCATCTGGGACTTCCCCCGTTCGCCACGAGTTTTCAAAGATAATGGCCAATGGCTCTGCTATCACATCCGCCAATTCCTTTAGCACTCTCGGATGCAACTCGTCCGGCCCCATGGACTTGTGCACGTCCAGCTTTTCTAAATAGTCCCTAACCACCTCTTTCTCCACAGAGGGCTGGCCATCTACTCCCCATGCTGCGATGCCCAGCGCAGCAGTCTGGGAGCTGTCCTTGTTAGTGAAGACAGAGGCAAAAAAAGCATTGAGCACATTAGCTTTTTCCACATCCTCTGTCACTAGGTTGCCTCCCTCATTCAGTAAGGGGCCCACACTTTCCTTGGCTTTCTTCTTGTTGCCAACATACCTGAAGAAACCCTTCTTGTTACTCTTGACATCTCTTGCTAGCTGCAGCTCCAGGTGCGATTTGGCCCTCCTGATTTCATTCCTACATGCCCGAGCAATATTTTTATACTCTTCCCTGGTCATATGTCCAACCTTCCACTTCTTGTAAGCTTCTTTTTTATGTTTAAGATCCGCTAGGATTTCACCGTTAAGCCAAGCTGGTCGCCTGCCATATTTACTATTCTTTCGACTCATCGGGATGGTTTGTCCCTGTAACCTCAACAGGGATTCCTTGAAATACAGCCAGCTCTCCTGGACTCCTTTCCCCTTCATGTTAGTCCCCCAGGGAATCCTACCCATCCGTTCCCTGAGGGAGTCGAAGTCTGCTTTCCTGAAGTCCAGGGTCCGTATCCTGCTGCTTACCTTTCTTCCCTGTGTCAGGATCCTGAACTCAACCAACTCATGGTCACTGCCTCCCAGATTCCCGTCCACTTTTGCTTCCCCCACTAATTCTTCCCTGTTTTTGAGCAGCAGGTCAAGAAAAGCTCCCCCCCTAGTTGGCTCGTCTAGCACTTGCACCAGGAAATTGTCCCCTGCGCTTTCCAAAAACTTCCTGGATTTTCTATGCACCGCTGTATTGCTCTCCCAGCAAATATCAGGAAAATTAAAGTCACCCATGAGAACCAGGGGGTGCGATCTAGTAGCTTCTGCGAGTTGTCGGAAGAAAGCCTCATCCACCTGTCCTCCGACAGTGGCCAATACCAGGTGCCCAAGAGGGTATGAACTGAACTGGTAATCACCAAGTGATCCATCCCCTGTCACCCATTCCCATCTTCTGGCAAACAGAGGCTAGGGACACCATCCCTACCCATCTTGGCTAATATCCATTCCTGGACCTATCCTCCAAAAAGTTATCTAGCTCTTTTTTGAACCCTGTTATAGTCTTGGCCTTCAAAACATCCTCTGGCAAAATGTTCCACAGGTGGACTGTGCATTTTGTGCACATGTTTATTTTGTTTGTTTTAAATCTGCTGCCTATTAATTTCATTTGGTGACCCCTAGTTCTTGTGTTATGAGAAGGAGTAAATAACACTTCCTTCTTTACTTTCTCCACACCAGTCATGATTTTATAGACCTCTGTCATATCCCCCCTTTGTCAGCTCTTTTCCAAGCTGAAAAGTCCCAGTCTTTTTAAGCTCTCTTCATATGGAAACTGTTTGCATACCCCTAATCATTTTTGTTGCCCTTTTCTGAATCTTCTCCAATTCCAATATATCTTTTTTGAGATGGGGCGACCACATCTGCATGCAGTATTCAAGATGTGGGTGTACCATGGATTTATATAGAAGCAGTATGATATTTTCTGTCTTATTATCTATCCCTTTCTTAATGATTGCCAACATTGTTCGCTTTTTTGACTGTCGCTGGACATTGAGTGGATGTTTTCATAGACCTATCCACAATGACTCCAAGGTTTCTTTCATGAGTAGTGACAGCCAATTTAGACCCCATCATTTTATATGTATAGCTGGGATTGTGTTTTCCAATGTGCATTACTTTGCATTTATCAACACTGAATTTCATCTGCCATTTTGTTGCCCAGTCACCCAGTTTTGAGAGATCCTTTTGTATCTCTTCGCAGTCTGTCTGGGACTTAACTATCTTGAATAATTTTGTATCATCTGCAAATTTTGCCACCTCACTGTTTACCCCTTTTTCCAGATCATTTATAAATATGTTGAATAGTACTGGGTCCAGTACAGATCTCTGGGGGACATGACTATTTACCTCTCTCCATTCTGAGAACTGACCATTTATTCCTACCCTTTGTTTCCTATCTTTTAACCAGTTACCAATACATGAGAGAACCTTCCCTCTTATCCCATGAGCTTACTTTGCTTAAGAGCCTTTGGTGAGGGACCTTGTCAAAGGCTTACCTGAACTACCACTCCTGTGAGGCACCATGACAGAACAAGCAGGCACTAAAATGCTGAACTGCCCTAAAAAAAGTTTCAATTTGGTGCAACAAACCAAAATATTTTTATTTATATTGACCTAACCCCAAATTAAATATTTCATTTTGATTTTCCTGGCAGAAATTTTTGGATTTTCAACAAAAAGTCAACACTTTCATTGGAAATTTTTTGACAAACATTTTTTTTTCATTTTTGTTGATATTTGCCAAGGGTGAATCCCTCATTTTCTGACCAGTTTTAAGAAATATATGGCAAGTATGGCACGTAACACCAGTATATGTCTGCATGTGGTATACATACACATACAAGACTATGCACATTTTATGTACACACACATGCATGTAATCTCATATTTCTTCACTATTTGTATAGCTTCCAACAATCAGCTGGTGGACTGGGAACCTGCATCTCAGCTAACTGAGAAAGATGTTAAAGTATGGGAAAGCTGGAAAAGATCCACTGAAACAAAAAACAAACAAACAGAAGACCTCTTGCTTTCTTGGTACCTAAAGAAAATGCTAAATAAACAAGTTGGGAACCCAGTAAAGAAAGTTAACATTAAATCTCTGTGTGTTCTTCTGAAGTCCATTTTTTCAATTCCAAGTATTAAATGCAAACTTTTATATAAAGCCAAGAACTAGGTTCCATACATGCAAATGTCTTTAGTGATTATAAAAAATAAGGCAGTAGTATCTCTAGCTGGGAGGTTTGGAAGAAAGGGAACTCTTAAAAAAAAGAAAAAGAAACTGTTCCACTTCATCTAGCAGTGCCGCAATACATCACTCCAATTAAATCCCAGCCAATAAGCAATGGGACGTGTTAAGTAAAATTCATGAGCTTTGAATGCATGTGAATGAATATGCCAATCAGAATCAATGCCACCCATTCATCTGGTATAACACCATGGTGATGACAATGAGCTTGAAACCAGCCTTTGTTGTCATCAGCTGTGCAGTAGTTGTCCCAGCTTGGTTCAAATGTGAGGGATATTTAAATCTTCAGCATGGCACCAACACATAGAACATCTTATTCATGCCCCCCCAAAAGGAGCTATAATCATCCTGTAAGTAAATAAATCACAATGGGTTCCTTGAGGGGCCCAAATTGCTTTCTTTTTAAAATGACTAAATGGCTTTTCCCATCCTTGTGGACTAAAGCTGTGTAGACACAAGTGTTGCATTTTTCAGCCATGTAACATACCTGTCACTTTCAAAAGGCTCTTGCAGTACTACTAATGTCAATAACAAAGTTTGCCGTGGACCATACCTGATATCAGACATTATAATAGGAATATTTGCATGGAGACCCTGCATCTCAGCTCCTGTTCAGTATTGCAGTGGTGGCTGACTAGCTATCACTCTATTTTACAATAACTGTTTCATTTGTGATGCTTGACCTGAATTTCATTTCTTGTGCAAAAGTGCTTCTCTGTTCTCAAATGGTATTTCACAAAATTGCTAGGTTGACCACATTTCCACAGGTAGTAGTTGTGTCCTCCCAATGACATATTTTTCTATAAAACAGAGTGAAAGAAAGAATGTGGAATCTATGATGGAAATATTGATCATGGCTTAATTTTTAGTGGACTTATATACTACTCATTTTTCGTGGACTTATATACTACTCAGAGTCAGTGATATATATTACAGTTATCTCAACTTCCACTACCTTCTGAGCAGATGTAGCACTACCAGTGTGAGACCCAATCCAACAGAAATAGGGCTGCATGTCATAATATATGCCCATCTTCACTGAATAAGTTAAGCACATGTCCTTTCAGTAATAGAGCCATCCATTTATGAGTCTCTAAAAGGACAGGGAACAAGAATTACATAGAATTCATATTCCTCCAGTTTCCATGGTAGAACTAACCCATGCATGGCATTTTTCCAAAGCATTTCCATTGTTCATTCTCTGTTCCTGTCTAGGTAATTCCTTTTAAGAGTAAGAAGAACTGGTTTAAGCTGCTTTACTAGGGAAAAGATTAATTCTTAGGTTTCTCCTGCCGCCAACTTTTAAATATCAAGCAGAAGGAATTAGTCTAGAAACTTTGTTCAAAGACATACCTGATTATGAAATATTAAAGATTATGTCTGATGCTAAAAAGAAAACCCTGCATCCCACTTGGAATGGGGTGGAGTTCAGCTACTGCCATTGCACCTTTCTATACCTGCACCTGCACACTCTCTGGGGTGTGGTCTGCCCAGAATGGGAGGCTCAGGGCCTGAATTAGCAGGAAGTGTGTGGTCCCATAACGAGTGAGGGTAGAGATGGAAGAATGCACATCATTTTCTCACTGGCTCCATGAAAAATATCCGGAGTTGCATTGTGTTTCCTCTGCGCCAGTATCCCTCTTCAAGGGGACCGCCTAGGGCACAGAGCTGCTATGGAAGCCCAGATGACGTAATTCATTTTTTTCTTCTTTTCCTCATGGGATTTTATGATTTCTTTTTTTAAAGATTCCTGGTTGGACTTTTTACAGCTTCTTGGAATGATCAGCAACAATTTGGCACAAATATCACAGTTCCAAGGACTATGCTTGCAAAAGCATTGAGCAGCAGAGCAAAGACACACACACATTCTTCACAGCTAGAGACAGACTTCTTTAGACTCAAAGTTCATGGCAGGCCAATTCCTGCCATGGCCCGTACGTACCACACTCAGCTGCACTGCATATTCAGTATTAACACCCATTTACACAAAACAATGTAGCTTTGAACATGTTCAATTAGTTCTTGATATTAGCAATATATTTCTGAAGAACGGTGACAGTTAGTTCATTTGGCAATTTGGGGACAGAGATATTATCATGTTTTGCTTATACCACTCAGATTCTATATATTGTACTTCATCTGTCAATGCCATATACCCGCCATGAATGTATTCTCCGGGTGCACCCGAACTCCCTGTCTCAGCCCAGAGCTCCCTCCTGCACCCAAACTCCCTCCCAGACCCCGCACCACCACCTGCACCCCAACCCCCTGACCCAGCCCTGAGCCCCCTCCTGCACCCAAACTCCCACCCAGAGCCCACACCCCAAACCTTCTTCTTCACCCCAACCCCCTGTCCCATCCCTGGCTCCACCCCAGAGCCCACCCCCCCACACACAGCTGGAGCTGCACCCCCTCCTGCACCCCAAACCCCTGCCCCAGCCCTGAGCCCATTCCCCCACTCCAAGGCCCCAGGGGTCCCACACAATCTAATAGCCCCAGGCCCACAGGAGAGTTAATCCGGCCCTGACTAGACCTGTCACTTTTGGAGTCCCACAGGATCGGTTCCTTCTTCAGTCCTATTCAGCCAGTAGTGAATTGGTCAGATGACATTAACTCAGCAACATGCAGAGGACACACAGCTCTACATATCCTTCACCATGCCACTACCACCAAGATGTCCCAGTGCTTGGACGAGATCAGCTCCTGCATGAAGAATAGCTGGCTGATGCTGAACTCAAGCAAGACAGAAATTATTCTGATGGGCACAAAGAAACACTCTGAAGAGTTTGCAGCCGCAGTGTACCTGGGCATTAAGCCATCAGCCCTTCGGAAACTCCAACTACTACAGAACATGGCAGTGACATTTCCTCAGCAACACAGGCTACTGAAAGCATATCAAAATTATCCTCCACTCTATGATGGCTTCCCATAGACTACTGGGTCAAGTTCGAGGTTTTGGCGCTCTATGGCCTGGGCCCATGACATCTAATAGATTGCCTAAAGCTCCAGGACGAAGACCGTGGTCAGCAACTCCACTCCTCTGGCACAATGGAGCTTTCTACCATAAGGGTAAAGCTTGTCTATGCAGGATACAGAGCTTTCTTGGGGGCAGTGTGAGACTGTGGAACGAATTTGCAGAGGAACTGAGCAACATCATAAACCTCATCACCTTCCACTCCAAATGCCAGGTACACGTCTTTGACCTGCCTTTCCCAACATAAACACTGAGCAACATGTACATTAAAAAAAAACCACACACACACACAAAAACAAAACCTTGCCAAAAAAATAAAACAACCCTACATGCCACACACAACTCTCCATCTGGGAAAGAGGATGAGAGAAAGAATGAACCACAGGTGACTGTATTAGTCATATAATTTAATGTACTTACTGGAAGGTTCTCCGATATGACAGTCATAGGGTGTGGTATAAGAACCTATCCAGAATAGAATACAATAGAAGTATGTTGTGCTTTTTGAGTCTGGAATTTCTGGGAGGAGTTTGGAGGATTAGGTGTTTTTGTGAAGCCTCTTTCTATTTTAGTTTACTACTTTAGGTTCTGTATATGACACCCAAAACAAAAGAATCTGACCTGAGAAGGGGATGTTCTGTATTATATTTTAGTGGACTGGACTTTTGGTTGTTAAAAGTGGGAGATGAGTTATCAGTCTACTATTATTGCTTCTGTTGTTATGGATTGTGATTGTAATGTTCTGTCAAGGAACCTAAAGCAGGGGGATAGGCATCTTTTTAGGTGTCAAAATAAATAAATATAGGTTGATCTTAAATTCTGGAAGCCACTGTTTTCACTCCCATACTGCCTGAATCTTGGCCAAAGGCAATGAAGTGGGCTTTAAAAAGTTTTTAAAAGAAAACTTCAATGGGCTTTGGATCAGGCTCTTACCATGGGTAAAAGGTGCCAGACTGACAGCCTTGAAGTCCAAAGAACTTTGCAAGTTCCTCATATTGTTTGACCAGCATGCTTCAGCAGCCCTAAATTATATCTCTATCTCTGATCCCATTCAATCTTTGACCTCCTTGATGCGAATGCCAACCAGACAACAATTATTGCCAGTTGTGATGGTATTTTTTGTGTGATGTAGACACCTGCCCATTGTGAATTGGGCAAATCTGCAAAATCATTTCACTTAGGCCACTAAATTGCGATCAGATGGCAGAAAGTTTTAGTCACTAATGTCCTGAACTGGTATTTTCAAAGGAGCCTAAGGAAGAAAAGGACCACACTAGTCCCAGTCCTGGGCTAGATTTGAACGAGAAACTTAGAGGTGAAAAAACTTTGTATTTGCTTTTGAACATAGACACAATTTCAGCATCGTATTGAATTTCACATTTTTTCCTATACAAAAAGGGCCATTGTTCTTGTTTAGAATACTTCTCATGTTAGAGACAAAATAATCATAAGGGGTGGATCAAAATCATGTTTGCAGTGTGAGTTCCTTATGTTTAATATTATTTTTAATAGATTAGATTTTTAAAATGTATTATTTCCTCTAAAAATCATAATAGCATGCACATAGAAACACAAAGTTGAAAACAAAATATGGCATTATTATTTAAATATAAGAGTGTACCAATTATTTCAACTTTCAGAGGCTGCTTATGTGCCAGCTTGAGAGGTAAGCAAGTATATGGTAATTAATTAGATTTTGTGACACTGCTCAGCTCAGTCCCTTTGATCTATCACTAGTAGCCCACAACAAAGCACACATACTCACAATGCTTTAGTTTCAGTCAAGTGATCAGCAAAACATGTTCAGCTCATTTAAATAACAATAGCTAGCCAAATACAGCTATCTTTTATAGCATTAGGCAAAGGTTTAGGGCTCAAATAACAGCATCTGGCATTTATAGAACACATGACTCAGAGCCATTTACATTAGATGGATTATAACTTGAGTTAAACTGATAAACGGATGAAACCAGAATCCAGAGGCTAGAGTAAATTCCACAATAGCTCCTCTGCTCAACTACTGGTACTCTGACAATTTAATCAGAGACACTACACTGCCCTGAAAACAGTAGTACAGAAACAGCTAGGAAGAAAGACATACTGTAAATGGTGCAAAAACAGAAGATGCATTTGTTTCAACCGCATCAAAATTCAAAGGAAAGTACAGAGCAACCAAATCCAGAGGTGTGTGCAGAACAGAAATCTATTACAAATTTGACTGCTGTATACACAATAATTGCATCATTGCACTGGTAATTTTAGAGTTGTAGTGGTATTTTTTTTTAAATGTGCATGTATTTTTCAGGCATAATAAAGTAAATAGCTACCTGTCTGTAGAATAACTAGGCTCTGTGGACTTGGGAATCTGTAGCATGGAAGGTCATTTCATTTGTTAAAGAATGACTAGAACAGCACTTCTATTTGTATATATCTCAACATAGATTTCTAGTCGAGTTGTATTTTTAACTGAGGAAAATTAGGCACTTTCTTGTTTGTGTCCTTTAAGTATTTCCCTCTTTACCACCACCACCCCCCCCCCCGCCAAATGTTCGGATGTAATTGGGTCTTGCTCTTCCAGGAAAGCAAAGCTTGTGCCCAATTCTGCTACTATGGGGAACCAGTTCTACTATTCTTCAACTCATCCCTGCCTAAGTCCATCCCTATTTGAGAAAACATTTAAGCACAAGTGTAACTTTAACTTTAAGCACTTGCTGAAGTGCTTCATTGAATCAGGGCCTAAGAATAGTGGAACATCTGAGGTTGCATCCTGCAGGGAATATTCCAGGAGTGGCCAAATTTACTGAGCCCCATACAACAATCTTCAGAAATTTGAGAGTCGGGGCGTGCTTGCCAGGGTTTCAGCTCTGCGGGAGGTGCCTGCTGGGACTTGGGCTTCAGCCCTGCTCCTGCTGAAGCCCATAGCCCCGGCAGGTGTGCCCCATAGGGCAGAAGCCCTGAGACTCCCCTCCCCGCTAGGCAAAAGCCCTAAGATCTCCTGCCACACTGGGCAGAAGCCTCTACCCCAACATCCTGCTTCAAGGCAGAGATCCCAAGCTCCTCTACCCAATCTGGTAGGTGGAGAATGTGGTGAGCGAGGTGGGGGGCTCTGCGAGCCACACTTTAATGGTAAAAGAACCACATGTGGCTCACGAGCCACAGTTTGACTACCCCAGAATATACAAATGATCTTCATTTCCTATATGTCATTAAGCTTTGCTCCATTGGGGTTCTCTGTATCCCAGTGTAGAAGTGAGCTCTGGGGGCAGGGCTGAAGGGGGATGGTGGATACATAGATTTTGTAGAAAGAAAAGTGCACTGGTTCCATTAAACTAACCAGTGTAAACCACCGTTATCTTGGTTTAAGAGTGGCTTATTTTGGTTTAGCTTTAAACATGTTCCTTAAACGTGTCCCCCGCCCTTAAGCTAACGGGAAATAAGCCTGGTAAAAACCAAAATAAGCCAAACAAAGCTTTTTGCACTGGGTTAACCAATTCAGTTTAAAATCACACTTTCAGTTAAACTGGTGTAACTCAGTGTGTTGATAAGCCAAATGTGTAAATGAGAGCACAATGTGGCCCGAGGCACATGTTAAAATATTCAATTAATCACAGAAATATAATGACAAGCTCAGCTCTTATCCACGATACAAATCAGTCTATCAGCTCTCAAATTTAATCATATCAAAGTGTTTCACTTCTCCTTAAGCCACTGACCACAATATGCACCTCTCAATCCACCAGAAACCCAAGAAAACAGATGCTTTTTGTAGCATGCTCTGACAAATTTGAACTATTTATATCAGAGTTTGCTTTTAAAAATATACTTAAAGATTAAAATATCCCATCATTGCAGGTGATTTTTCACTTCCTTTAATATCTTGTCCATTTGTTTATTAGAATAAAAAGCAATAGTATCGACCAAAAGGAGGACATTTGCCTCTGTTCTGCATTTTATTCTCATCCAGAAAGACTCTTTTGTTTACTGTTAACACATGTAACAATTCACATGAATATACCAATACAGATGAAGCAGCACAGTCTAATTCCCACTTCAGAGACCTGCCACATCAATTAAGAGATGGCTTCTGCTTTCATTCTGAAACTTGAAATGCCATGCTGAAAATCTAAGCAATCTCATCATCACATTAACATTCAATTCAGTGTTTCCTGGCCCTTTTGCCATGCCTCAAGGTTATTCACAGCAATAACAAAAACAATGCTAGACTCTCAGCCAAGCCAGTATTAGGGCCAGTCTACATTACAACATTCATTATTTTGTGAGACTGTGTTAAAGAGTTTGGACAGGACCAAATCATGTAATAATCGTTTTACAGAATCAGTCTGTTGCCTGGGAAGGGCTTGTAAAGATCAAGCTCAAGATTTTCAAATATGGGCTAGTTTCAGAGTAGCAGCCATGTTAGTCTGTATCCTCAAAAAGAACAGTAGTACTTGTTTCAGAGTAGCAGCCGTGTTAGTCTGTATTCGCAAAAAGAAAAGGAGTACTTGTGGCACCTTAGAGACTAACCAATTTAATAAATTTAATAAATTTGTTAGTCGCTAAGGTGCCACAAGTACTCCTTTTCTTTTTTAGTAGTACTTGTGGCCCCTTAGAGACTAACAAATGTATTAGAGCATAAGCTTTCGTGGGCTACAGCCCACTTCATCGAATGCATAGAATGGAACATGTAGTAAGAAGAAATATATATACATAAAGATAAGTTGGAAGTTGCCATGCAAACTGTGAGAGGTTAGTTAGTTAAGATGAGCTATTATCAGCAGGAGAAAAAAACTTTTGGACTGATAATCAAGATGGTCCATTTAGACAGTTGACAAGAAGGTGTGAGGATACTTAACTTAAGGAAATAGATTCAATATGTGTAATGACCCAGCCACTCCCAGTCTCTATTCAAACCCAAGTTAATGGTATCTAGTTTGCATATTAATTCAAGCTCAGCAGTTTCTCATTGGAGTCTGTTTTTGAAGCTTTTCTGTTGCAAAAGAAAATAACAGAATGCCAGTAGCTGTCACCTTCAGCCCCCAACTAAAACCTCTCCAGCGCATCATCAAAGATTTACAACCTATCCTGAAAAATGATCCCTCACTCTCACAGATCTTGGGAGACAGACCAGTCCTCGCTTACAGACAGCCCCCCAACCTGAAGCAAATACTCTCCAGCAACCACACACCACACAACAAAAACACTAACCCAGGAACCTATCCTTGCAACAAAGCCCAATGCCAACTCTGTCCACATATTTATTCCAGTGGCACCATCATAGGACCTAATCACATTAGCCACGCCATCAGGGGCTCGTTCACCTGCACATCTAGCAATGTGATATATGCCATCATGTGCCAGCAATGCCCCTCTGCCATGGACATTGCCCAAACCGGACAGTCTCTACTCAAAAGAATAAATGGACACAAATCTGACATCAGGAATCAGAACATTCAAAAACCGGTAGGAGAACACTTCAACCTTTCTGGTCTTCACTTCAACCACTCAGTAACAGACTTAAAGGTGGCAATTTTAAAACAAGAAAAGCTTCAAAAACAGACTCCAAGGAGAAACTGCTGAGCTTGAATTAATATGCAAACTAGATACCATTAACTTGGGTGTGAATAGAGACTGGGAGTGGCTGGGTCATTACATATATTGAATCTATTTCCCTAAAGTTAAGTATCCTCACACCTTCTTGTCAACTGTCTAAATGGGCCATCTTGATTATCAGTACAAAAGTTTTTTTCTCCTGCTGATAATAGCTCATCTTAATTAATTAGCCTCTCACAGTTTGTATGGCAACTTCCACCTTCTCTGTATGTATACATATTTCTTCTTACTATATGTTCCATTCTATGCATGCGATGAAGTGGGCTGTAGCCCACGAAAGCTTATGCTCTAATAAATTTGTTAGTCTCTAAGGTGCCACAAATACTCCTGTTCTTTTTGTAAATATGTATCCGCAAAAAGAACAGGAGTACTTATGGCACCTTAGAGACTAACAAATTTATTAGAGCATAATAAATGCTACAATGTCTATATTTAGGCACCTAAAAAAGTGGCTTGATTTTAATAGGTGATAAGAACCCAGTAGCTTCCACTGACTTCAGCGGAAGCGGTTCCATGTATAGCACTTCTGAAAATTGGGCCACTAATTTAGGCACCTAAGTATGGATGCAGGGGCCCATTAGTTTTTGAAATCTTGACCTAGTTTGTAGATCAAAAGCAAATAGTGCAAAATATTGTCCCTAAGGATTTGTTTGAATTTTTAAAGAAATTTGTTTTCAATATATTTAGACTCCTTTTGTGTTTGCTTCCATGAAAAGTCTGATGAAAGGGTTGATTAGCTGGAATATTCACAGGCACAGAGAATTTTGAAGAATATTCAAGGAAAGCAGATTTTGAAACACAAATATTTATATCAGAAACTGTTTCAGGGAGTTACACTCATTCAATAAGGAAACACATATATTATGTGTCACCAGCATGTCCAGCCAACCAACTGGAATTTCACATATCAGACACTGACCACTTACAACAAACTAATTGCAAATGATCTACAGACTGAAAATCATTCACAGAAATTATTCAACAATTATGCTGAATAACTCATCTGAGAAAACTGTAACCTGCTCTTGGATAGTTTGCAAATATAAAAAGATGTGAAAGTTGTCGAGTAAGTTATTTGCTATGAATTATTCATCCAACTTCAAACAGTCATTGTTATTTAGCGATCTGAGGTACTCATATGATCCTCATCACCACAGTATCTGGACACATTTTAGTGTATTTATTCCAGAGCTCCACTTTGACAATATTTAATGTATTTATCCCACAGCTCCCCTATGAGGTGAGCAAGTACTATTTTATCTACATTTTGCCAATGGTGACCTGAGTCATAGAGAGATTAAATGACTTGTCCAAGACCACACAGGATGTCTGTTTCAGAGTGGAAATAAAGCCCAGATCTCTGGTATCCCAATCGACAGCTTTAACCACATGGCCATCCTTTACATTAGAGTCTCCAGGCCCAAACTAAGACTGGCGTCTCATTGTTCTAGACATTACACAAACACATACAAAGAGGCTATCCCTGCCCCAAAGAGCTTACAGTCTAAATAGACAAGACAGACAAAGAATGGGTGTGGTGGAAAGAGGCGCAGAGAAATGAAATGACTTGCCTAAGGTCACAAAGCAAGTTACTGAGCCTGTATAGAATAGAAACCAGGTTTCACAGCTCCATGTTCACTGTCCTATCTATCCATTAGGCAAGAGTGCCTCTCATCTTATGTATCTTCTCAGTCACATGGTTATAAACTGGTGTTGTTCCACCCCATACACAGAACCAAACCTTGTAATCTCACATACCCCAACACCATAGAATTTGTAGTGCAGACCAGTCTTTAGGCACAACACTAGTGAGGATGATGAGGCTGTATCTGCTAACAGGAGGGTTAAATGCGACAATATAATTTAGATTCTGGCAGAACAAGTCTTGTTCCAATGCCACTGCTGCCAGTTCTCCTGCCAAAGAGAACAGCAAGAAAAGCAAGAAATGTACTGACGTCTGGGACTAGTTAACTAAATAGCTATGCTAGCCGGTTTTTAAAACATGGAATGCCAGAGCTATCCCCAAAGAGCTAGCTTTGGCAATAAATTGGGGCAATGGGAGTGTTGATACCTCACATCTGCTTTGTCATGTCATGCTTCTTGAACTGCTAAAACTTCAGGGAAGCAATAAATGAAGAACAGGTGGAAACAGCTTTGTTGTACTCATACAAAATCAATGGCTTATCATACCAGTGATTCCAGTCACCGTAATGTTAATGCTCCATTTTTATTTATCAGTACTATGATATGAAAATTACTTTCATATTGTAGAAACACATTAATATGGCTTTGTTAGAATATGACTGAGCACTGTTGACAGAACCGTCCATGTATATATAAGATTCTCTGTCACCTAAATACAACTATCTTGACCCAAACAGAAATTAAGGGAGATGAAAAATCTATACAGAAATCACAGAGCTGTGAAGATACATGCTAAGAAGTACTGATGGTTTAGTGGACAGTCCATTGGACTGGTATTCAGGAGCTGTAGGTTCAGTTGTTGGCTCAGTGACAGATTTTCTGTGTGACCTCGGGCAAGCCATTTTAAGGGCAATGTCCAAAGGCATAGATGGTGCCTTTCTCTCATTGAAAATAACTGGGAATTAGGCACCTGGCAGGCTTGCAGCCATTTGTGGCCTTGACTATCAACGTTCTGCTTCCATATCTAATCGTTAAAAAAAGGATAATGCTTCCCTACCTCATGGGGGGAAGGGGTGGAGAATAAAATCTATTAATGACTGTGAAGCTTTCGGACACTACAGTGATGGGACCCATAGAGACACCTATGTAGAAAACCATGATCAGTGTTAGCATTCAACCACTCTGCTTTCTGTCATATCTTACTACAAGCCCTTGTGCACTATTTCTTTAGAGTCAAACTATAGCTTCGTGTGAGGGACTCTGCTGGCACTGGTATTACATGTGAACTGGATTTTGTGTGTGAGAAAGGGGTTTGGTGCTTAGATTGTAATTGCTATGAGAAGGGACCCTTTTTCATTCTTGACTTAAGCACTTAGCATATCATCGTTGCTATACAACCCACTGATAATGGCAACTTGCACAGAACCTGCCAATTGGAGGCTTGATTCTCCAAGGTGCGGAGCACTCCGGCCTTCATCCAGTAAAGTTCTGAAGCACATGCTTATTTTTAAAGATGTGTGGTTTCCTGGGTTCAAGTGTTGTGCTGAAAAGCACTTGCAAGAGTGAGTCCTCATTTGTGAAAACTGGGGAGTCTATGTTTTGGGGCTGAGGCTAATGCCTATCTACCCCATCGCTATATGAGGCTCTTAAGTAACTCATTTCCTGTAACCCTTCCTGAGGATCTTAGCCTCTTTTCCTTGCAATATCCCTGAGGTTTCTGCAATTCCTTAAGCAGCGAATGAAATAGGTTTTTATTCTTCCTGAGGAAAGAGAGACAATCTTCTCTTCAGGGTTCAGAGTTACGACTGTTTCCATGTCATTTAGATTCTGCCAAGTCAAGGGACGTTTTACCACTTTATGGCTCTATTAAACACCAGTGTTGTCAGATCTGCTGTTAACAACAACCAGCAAGAAAAATGAGAGGTATGCTGAGGTATTCGCAAATAGCTGGGAAAACAGTTATGAATAAAATACACTTGATTTAGAGATCACACAAGCAGCCAATTGGATACCCTAAGAATTAGTATTTCAGCAGTTTCTTACAGTGTATATGTAATTATACACACAAACACATATACTACCACATCCTGTACACAAAAACACATGTAAACACCTACACACTCAGCACATATTAGCACATTGTGCATCAGGTAGAAACAGTCATTCTTCCCTATATATCTCGGTAGCATTAGACAGTGTTGTGCCTGCAAGCAGCAAAGAAAATGGGACTTTTCCCAGATTGCACTATGAAGCTAATTATGCCAATGGTTCTAGGCCATTCAGCTCTTTTGCCTGAACCCAGCTTGTATTATTCAGTACAATTATGTAGAATTGTGAAATGGTAATTAGTAACAAAGCTTTGCACATGTGAGCTTTACAACATGACTCACGTATCCGGAGATAAGATTTCATTAGTCTATAATTGACCATTAAAGCATGAAATCTGTGCAACATACTTCCATCCTGGTAGTTACAGAGATTGCTATTACCACTTTCACAGTCACTGGTCAGTTTTCTGAAATCATAACGTATCTGAGAAGATGCAGTAATCGTTTTAATTTCAGTAAACCAAAATTAGATAAAGCCTGGAATAAGGAACAGAGATGGAAGATGACTTAATTTACAAAGAACAATCCCTTCTGTATAACAAAGAAATATATGTTTAACTTCCCAGCATTATGGAAGTTGGCATTTTTAAAAAAAAATCCCAAATGAAAATTCTGAAAAAAGCAGTCCCAGTAAAAATAGAGAGGAAAAAGAGAGAAAATGAAAGAAATCCACGAAGAAGAGATTTTTGCATTTTTGTTTCTTTAAAATAATGCATTCTTTTCTATATCAGTAGAGTAGGTTAGAAGAGAAATGTGCTTTGTGGAACTAATTCAGTATGTTCTCAAACAATGAGCACTGTAATACCATGTCATTAATGAAATTGATCAATTTAACTTTGTTCTACATATGTATAAAGGGGAAAAATCAAAGAACAGTACATTTTCTTGTGTAGCACATTTTTGAGTCGTTATGCAACAGGATATACAAAAAGGTTTTAGGTTTTCTTTTAAAGGAAATCAAAAAAGATTTGGGCAAGACCTTTCGGATGGAAGATTTCAGACATCTGTAAGAATATCCATACTGCCCCACTCATCCAGCTCATTGTCCGTTCATGTCATGTGCACAAATACAACAGGTGTGGAAATGGGCATTTGTTTACCTGGATACATGTGTAGCAGCAAGTTTTGCAGCAGAAACTTGGCCTTTTATGCTAACCCTCTTTAGAAGTGTGAGTTACACTGAACCTGTTCAGGTAACAATCTTACCACCCTCTTTCATGCTGAGTACTACCTGATGCTGGGCCTGATTCAAAGCCCATATGTCAGCTGGGAGTCTTTCTTTTGACTTCAGTAGGCATTGGGTCAGGTCCTCTGTGAATAGAAAAGAATGGGACTTCTCCTGGACTAAGATATTACTCACCATGAGTAGGTGGCAAAATCTGGCCTGTAATCCTTAAAATTTGCATATTATTTGGTGACATTTTTCATCCAACCATTAGCCCATTACAGCAATAAGACACAAGGTGTGCAGGGTGGTGAGCCACCAATCGGCTTTATGTGATATTCCTTCTCTCATTCTTTGTCTGAATTTGGCCTATTTATTATGATTCTGCGCCAGATTCTCCTGCATCATGTGAAGTCATTTGCATGAGGGCAAAGTGGACTATCAGTGCAACCTTTCTGATTTAGTTGCATTTTACATCCACTTGGCACTTGTGTAAATTACTACACAGAAGGTGCCAGGCAATGGAGACTCTGGACCTGTATCTTTAAGCCACAGTGACCTCTCCCATCAAGCATTGTGCCTAAGCACTCATAGACTCATAGACTTTAAAGCCAGAAGGGACCATCATAATCGTCTAGTCTGACCACTAGGTAATTTCATTATACCAAACCCTCCATAAACGTATCAAGCTCTGTATTAAAACAAATCAGGTTTTTTGCCCCCATTACTCCCACTGGAAGGATGTTTCAGGACTTTATTCCCCTAATGGTTAGACAGCTTTGTCTAATTTCAAGCCTAAACTGATTGATGGCCATTTGGTCTTGTGCCAACATTAGCCCTTAACTTAAATAGGTTCCCTCCATGTCTCCTCCCTGCCAGTGGATGAGGTCAGTGCCATGATACCTTGCTCTCCCACCTCTTTAAAGAATCAAGCACTACTGTGTGACCCCCTGAGAGTGACAGCCTAAGGAGTCAGAAAACTCAATGATGCTCTGTTAGGGAATTTTTACCGAATTGTTTCACATGTCATGCCCCACTGCAGAATGAGCAGATGTTGTTCCCCAGAACCAACAGGTCCAAAGAAGTACTGAAGTCAATGGGTGGTGGGCGCTCAGCAGCTCTTAGGATCAGCCCTTACAAGCTCAATGTACATGCCGCAGCCAGACCCAAAGCCTCGTTCAACTCAAATTCAAAAGACCAGTTTCTGCCACTCTTATTTAGCTTGAATAGAACTTTCCTCCACAAGGAGCCTCATTGAAATCAATGGGATTACTCACAAAGGGAGATTCTACTCAACCTGAATAAAGGTGACAGAATCTGGTCCAAAGTGATCATTTTTCTGCTATGTTCAGAACTGTTTTACTATATACCAGAGAGTGGATCACAAATGCCCAAAGCTAAAGCTGGTCAAAAAAACAAAACAAAAGAATCACAAATGTTTTGCCCTTTTTTGGAGGAGGGCCCTATGCTAAATTAATAGTTTGACCAAAAAAACCCCAAAAACATCCAAAATTTGAATTTCAGAAGATCTCAGTGAGCTCTACAATTCCATACAAAGTGGAATTGTATGGCCTACTTTGTTGTGTAAGGGAGACCAATATATTGGAAAGAACATTGAAATAGTTGTTAAGAGGAAGCAGAATAAAAATTCACTAAATGCACCTGTATAAATAAAGTGGAATTTCTCAAGCAAATGAAATTGATTTTCAGAGTGTTTACATACAAATCTACACATGCTGCAGCAAATGCAAATATATAGAGACAAAAATGCAACACTGAAATAAGTTTTTCTTAATGTGTGTGAACAAAAATGTACATTGTAAAAATGATTTATCTGGCAACTAGAGTTAAAATTATAAATGATAACATATCAAGTTGGAGGAAGCTCTGTAGTGGTGTGCCACAATCACCAGTGTTAACTCCAGCCTATTGAATGTCTTCATTAATGGTCTCAAAGACAGAGTAAAGAGAATGTTAACGAAATTCATGGCAGATACTACATCAGGAGTAATTTGTGACTAGAGCTGGTTGGGAATTTTTTGGTCAAAATCAAAACTTTTTACGGAAAAAGAGTGATTTTGATTAATATCTTAATTCAAAGAGTTTTTAGAAAAAAACCTTTTGAAATTGTCAAAACATCCTGTTTTGACATTTTCAAAAGAAAAAAAAACAATGTTCTGGTTTGAAATAACTTTTTATTTAGAAATTCAAGCCACTTAGAGTAAAAAAAAAGGGAAAAAAAGGTGTAAAAAATTCAAAATGGTCAAAATCCAAATGAAACATTTTGCAGTTATTGAAACAAAACATTTCAATGGACCTGAACTTAAAAAAAATGGTTTGCAAATTTTTTTGAGATTTCAGTTTTTAATCCTGACTCCAGACAGGATCATTTTTCAAAATCTACAAAATTTTCATAGGATAGGGAAAAGTTTCCTACTCAGTTCTACTTGTCAGTATAGAACAATGATGGAAAGGAGCTACAGAGATTAGGGAAATGGGTGACTTGGATAAATACATACCAATACATATCAGGAAAAATAATCTCAAACAGATATCCAATGGGAGCAGAAACTGGAAAATTAATGCTAAACTAGGTTGATGATTGATGAACAGCAAATTCTACATGAAGTTCCACGGCAAAATGGCAGGAAGAAAAAAGAAAAAAGCCTATGCTTCTTTGCCCTGCTTAGACAGAGACATCACATCATGGAGCAGCAACATTGGCTCAGGCCCAACCACACATGCTACGCTGTGTTCTGTTATGTTCACTGCTTTCTCAGAAAGAAATTGACAAACTGAACAGTGTTAAGGAAGGACCAGCAAAACTGATTAGGGGGCTGCAGTGATTCACTAACAGGGAAAGATTAAAAGAATTAACAATGCATCTTTGTGCACCCTCTTAGTCACCTCCAGGGGGGAACTTCCCTTCCTCCAAGAGACCCCAGATCTCTGCCAGTTGCTGCCTGTCTCTTAAGGTTCCAAATTTATCATTATATGTGGAGCCCTAATTTCCTCTTCCTTGGGTTTGTTATCCCCCCAACCCTGGATTTTCTGGGAGAACTAGATGGTCATTCCTTCTGTCACCTACATGTGCGTCAGGGCTGAGGGGAAACACTAGGGATGGCCACTGCTCCTCCCAAACCTACAGTTTGTCTTCTGGAGATCAGGAAGTATCTTCCCTCTCTAAAGACATCAGGAGCAGGGAAGATACTGCTTTTCCAGCTGCCGTTGTTGATAAATTATGCAGCAGCATCCTATAAAGTTTAACGGAGACAGGGGCTTCTTGTCCAGCAAAATTTACTTGTAAGACATTTTATTAGTTTGTTATTTGGTTAGAATTAGATACAACAAACAGGTCCAACTTAGCACATTGACTATGAGAAAATTAGATCATAAGCTTTTGGAGCAAGGATGATATTTACCTGTCTGTGTGTACAGTATCTAACCCAACTGGGCCCAGATTCTGACTGGAGCCTCTGGGGACTATCTTCGTATAAATATTAAATAATAATAAAAAGATTATGATAGAGCAGCAAAACAACCTTTATTTTCCTTGAGTAACACAGACTCTTGCCTAACTTCCTATAGCCAAGAACAACCGTCAAAATGCAACACAGAAGAAACTGGGACTTGATCCCAAGCTGATACCTACAAACTGACTTAAACTCTGCATACATAACCTTAATTTTACTAAACCAAAATCACATTCTTTTTCTTACTACTACAGACTTACAATGTAGTAAATGGACCTCTGAAACAGGCAAACTCATGAATAATACAACTGTGTCCTTCAAAAACATAGTTTATAATGAATAATTTATTTCCTGTCAGTAAAATATTGTTCCCCCACATTATCTGTTCTGATTCATATTTTAATTGTTTGCCCCACATTTTGCACTTTGACATCCCTCACTGGAGTGCTGACAACTTAGGAAGCAGAATTTGCAGCAGCATTTATATAAATCCTGCTAATATATTGAGAACTCCACAAATAAGGGCTATGATTTCAAACAACAGCTCTATTGTTATTAATTTAAGCTAAGCCACCACTGTCAAAGTAGGTAAAATCTTGCCTTTCATAGGAAGACAAGTGTTTACTCTAGCAAGAAGGAGCAATCTAAATGGATGTATGGTGGCTATCAGCAAACAAGTGTAAGAAAATTCTCCAGTTTTACAAATGCACGTTGAATAACCAAAAGAGCATTGAGTTCCCTCAAATATCATAATCCATGATATTTCAACATTTCTTTTCATCTGGAATTGGGGCGAAAAGTTGAAATCTCAAAACTTTTCACAGAATGAAATGTAAAAAAATTTGGCTTAGAAATATTGAAACATTTCATTTTGGGTCAAGTTAACATTAATCTTTGCGTGTGCCTGAGCGACCACAAAGATTCATGGGAGTTGTATTTCTGGGTGTCTCACATCCCCATTCTCCCTTATGGACCATGCTTCCCAACTGAACTCTATCCCCATGATGCACTGCAATATCCTCCTGTGACTGAGCCGCCACTGTACTCCATGAGAGGTAGCGTTAACAGACTAAAATGTTTCTGATGGGAAAATGTTTCCTTCTAATTATTTCATCCAGCCCTAGTAATGATCTCAGGATTTGGTCCTACATACATATATCAGTTGCTTCACTGAAATAAAGCTACTACCTGGACAGCCAACTGCTGGGCAGACAACCACAAATGATTGTTCGGTACAGAGAGCATAAGGCATGTTCTTAGCTTACCATTCTTTAAGGGGATTTCAATAACCTATGGTGCAGAAAGAAAGTATCCAGCAGTAAGATGCCACAAATGCAGACCCCGTTGCCAGAGTATGAGACTCAGAAAGAGGTTTTCCAGCCAGAAAGCTATGGTTTAAGGAATTTGAGGTGGGAAAGGAGACCTTCCTTTTGATAGGAATCCCATACAAACCTCTTCAGACTGCAGGACTGTGGCCTGGGCTCAGGGCTTTGGACATGAAATATATATATAATGTCGGGAGATATGAAAGGCTTCTTGTAGTTCTGATAATAGATAGGGACTTAGTAAAAACCAGCTTGGAAAAAGTGGCTCTGGGAAAAGAAATGGTGAATGATTAAGGTGTGGCTAATACAGTGTTTCTCAAACAGGTGTACGCATAGTGAAGACAGTACAAACTAAAATTTCATACAGACAATGACTTGTTTCTACTGCTCTATATACTATACACTGAAATGTAAGTACAATATTTATATGCCTATTGATGTATTTGATAATTACATGGTAACAATGAGAAAGTAAGCTATTTTTTCAGTAACAGTGTGCTGTGACACTTTTGTATTTTTATGTCTGATTTTGTAAGCAAGTCATTTTTAAGTGAGGTGAATCTTGGGGGTATGCAAGACAAATCAGATTCCCAAAAGGGGTACAGTACTCTGAGAGCACTGCTTTCCTGAATACGATGTGTGCATTACTCTGAAGTCCCTACAAACAGTAAAGCACATCATGATTCATAATATATTCATTTATATTACATTTCACAAACCATTGTTATTATTCTGATCTCCCTGTCCCCACCTTCCATATGATTTGGCCACAGCTGAAGTTCTTGTGCTCACTTGCTCCTGTCTGATGCCACTTACTACACCAAAAAAAGGCCCCCACTCCCACCTCACACACACACACACACACACCTCAGTCCTCTTCAACTAATGAAGCTGGCAAACTGCGGAGGGGAGCCGAGCAAGATGAACCTCTGCAACTTTATGCCTACTGCTATACACTGCACTCTTCAAGTGTGTGCTTGGAAGCCCCAGGAGGTCTTATGCCTTCCTCAGCTCTCCCACCATTCCCAATACAGGATACCAGCAAAAAGGCACAGTCAAGACCCAGTGAAGGGTTTTATAGTTAGAGGGAGTGGGATTTTCAGACACACTTAGCACTGGCTTAGTGCTGCTCTCAGTGACATCAGTAAGTGGTAAGTAGAGGTGCGGTGGGTGCTGCAACACCCCAGGTTTTGTACCCTGCCTCCCTCCCACCAGCCCCGCATCCCTGCCGCCCAGGGTCCTGGCTGCTGGCCCCACACCCCTGCTGCCCAGGGTCCCAGCTGCCGGCCCCATCCTCCTGATGCCTGGGAGCCAGTCCGCCAACCCTGCTGCTGCGTGGGGGCTCCGCTGCTGGCCCCAGGGTCCCACCCGGCCACCGGCCCCATGCCCAGGGGCTCTACTGCTGGCCCCTGGGTCCCAGCTTTGCACCCGACCCTAGCTGTGGCCCCAGCCTCCACCACCTTACCCCTGTCCGCATCCCCCCCTTCTGGAGCCATGGCCCTGCTCCTGGCCCCAGCTCTAGGAGGTAGTGAGGGTCGCGGACGGAAGTAAGAGGGGTGCAGCTCAGCACCTCCAGTCCAAAAACTGTTCCAGGTCCACTGTCAGTAAGAACCAACAACTTCTTCAACAGGAGCAGAGTTAGGCCAGTCCTGAGCACTTTTGAAAATCATCCTCCTGAGTTAAATATTACTGTATAATTATACATTTTGCATATTTATTTCAATACAGTCATATATATCTGTACAAATTGAAATAAAGTCACTCCTAAGGTTAACCTTGTCTTGCTTGTAGCTAACACAGTACTCTATTTTGTCAGCTCAGTAGCTGAAAAGCAGGGCAATAACAGGTAAGATCAAAGGACTTAAATAACCTCTGCGGTCAGAATGACAAAATGCTTACAGCCTGGAATAGGATGTAGTCATTAAACTGGGGAAATGAACGATTTTGCTGAATGGACACAATGGGAACTTATTTGGAGTGAAACAATGGGCCTTCACCTCATTGTAAGATCAGGAGGATTTGCTAGGTACACAGGAACATTGCTCCTTCGTTCTGAAGTTAATACGGGATGAATAAAACAAAGGAAGAAATGACCCAAGCAGGGCAAATTTCGAACAAGAACACTGATGGGGTCAGGGCGTTTTGACCTCTAGGGTTAAACAGATCAAAGGGTTTGCTGATTAGTGGAGTTTCTTTTTTTTTTAATTACCATAAAATTGGCATCTCCACAGTTATTTTGTTAGTTACCTTTGTAGGTAGCAGTTGCCCATGTATATCGGGCAAAATCATTGACGACAAGTGGTTGAGTTTCCTTTTTAATCTGCTAAAATAAGGTGTGTGAATTGCAAGAAAAGAAAATCTGATGAATGCCTATTCTGAGGATAATGACATTCACTTATTGTATAGACTAGGGGCCTGATCCAATGCCCATTGAAGCCAATGGGAAAAGCCTCTTGTTCACTTCAATGGGCTTTGGATCAACCCTTAAGAGAACCACCCCAGCTAATGCCATCTAATAACTGGCACTTTCCATTATTAACTCTCTTGACCATTTGAAAGGAACAAATAAATGAAGACATCAATTTAATTGCAGAAGGTGGATGCATGCATTTAAATGACAGGGATTTTTATAAAAAGAATGTATCCAATTGCACATGTAGAATTCTGTCTTAATACAGCTAAACCTCAGAGTTACAAACACCAGAGTTATGGACTGACCAGTCAACCACACCCCTCAGTACGCAATCAGGCAGCAGCAGAGACAAGAAGAAAAAAAAGCAAATACAGTACAGAACTGTGTTAAACATAAACTACTAAAAAAAAAAAAGAGGGAAAGCAGCATTTTTCTTCTGCATAGTAAAATTTCAAAGTGGTATTAAGTCAATGTTCAGCTGTAAACTTTTGAAAGAACAACCATAATGTTTTGTTCAGAGTTACAAACATTTCAGAGTTACGAACAACCTCCATTCCCAAGGTGTTCGTAACTCTGAGGTTCTACTGTAATATTTTGCAATTACATAGCCCTTTTCACCTAAGGAGCTCCAAGCACTTTACCAACATTAGCACCACTCCTGGGAGGCAGGTTCATATTACTATCCCCATTTTACAAAGAGACGAGACTTTAAAGTCAACATTTTCAAACTCAGATTCCTAGAATTAGGCATGTAAATAAATAATTAGGCACCTGAATTTAACAACATTGCCCAGGTGACTTGTGGTGGACCCAGGAAGTCATCAGCAGATCTAAGAACATCACCCAGGAGCCAGTTTTGTGCTGCAACATGGTGTTCTGTGCCACTCCACCAGTGTAAAGCATCCCTACAGCTGGGATAGCAACCCACAGAAGGATTGCCCTAATGTAGGCTCTCCAGCACACACGCCAGGTAGGTAAGTATTATCCCCATTTTATTATTATAATTATTCCCCGCGATGGCATATACCCAGAGTAGCACCTTCTCATCAGCCCATTCCACCCCAGCTGCCAATGTAGGGGGCATGGCTGTAGAAAAGGGGCATAACTTTAGCTGCAATGTGCCCTGGCAAAACTTAGGTGCTATCTTGTCCCATTGGGGTCATTGGCAGCTGGCTCAAATTAGACCAACCTTAAGGCTGGTTCAAGTTAGAGCAACCTTATGCAGCATGACCAGTCTGATGCACAGCCAACCCAGGTTTGGGGACCACAAAAGTGGCCTTAAGTCTGAGTTGCATTGCTTTGTGTGCTGATTGGCCACACCCAGGAAGCTGCCTCCAGGAGCCTTGGTTCTGAATCCTTTGTTTTATAATTATTAGATAACCTCTTAGGCATGAAATCATTAAAAATTCCATGTTGTACATGCTTTTATTGCCCCTGGACAGATATGTTTTGTTATATACTTTTTTTAGATAGCTGAAAAAAAAATCAGGTTGAGGGTCATATCTTCATATCTCCCAGATGTTATTCAGCATATGTTTTGTGAAGAGATTGTGGGGCACTGCATGTGTACTTGGCTGCTGCAGAAGACCAAGATATTTTCCAAGCCACGATTATAGCACTGAAAAATAGCAATGCACAAAAGTCCCATTGCAGAGCAAGGGATGTATCTTGTTAAAAGCCAAAAATATATCTGGATTTGCTTGACTTGACGCTGTCAGAATCCTGATGTGTTTTTGTTTTCCCTCAAGAAGTGACTGCTGTTTTGTGAATGGCGGCGTGTCACCAAGCCGATGTATGGCTTTAGATAGGTTTTGTTTAAAGGAAAGATTCATGGATTGAGAGCTGTTGTCTGTAGAACTCTGTGCACCAGCATGCCAGTAGTTCCTATTACTAATACTCCTTTGCTGTACTGGCAGATCTGGAATCAGTGGGTCTGCCTGTGGAATGGATGGACTGATGTGTACATCTCCAACCCTTGGCCATTTTCAACTAATATTTTAGCCCCATATCTAAGGCTGCAGTGAAAGAGGAGTGGATAATCCCTTTAATTTGGAAAGCACATACAAGGTATATTACAAAGGACATTGTAGATGACGTATGACAGATCACTGATTTCAATGGGGCTACACTGATTTACACTACCGAAGGATCTGGTCCAACATGTAGTATGAGAATACAGTACATATTTATGTACACATAGTGCCACCTGATTGTTCTCTCTCTGACAGTTTTCAC
Organism: Natator depressus; assembly: GCF_965152275.1. Classification (NCBI taxonomy): domain Eukaryota; kingdom Metazoa; phylum Chordata; order Testudines; family Cheloniidae; genus Natator; species Natator depressus. Next base: position 27,750,164 of record NC_134236.1, read on the forward strand.
AGTATAAGAGTCATATGAGGAGAGTTGGTTAGTGGGGTCACAAACCAAATGACTGCCCCAGCTCCACCTACTTATCCATCCATCCCATTTATTCCAAATGGATGACATATTAATCGAAATGGACATGTCCTTCATTTCAGCCAGAGGTGACACAGTAGAATTTGGAAGAGGAGTGCACTGAGGCAAATTTGCCTTGTTTTGGACAAATTTGGACAAATTTGGACAAATTTGGACATGTCCTTCAAATGAAGGACATGTCCTTCATTTCAGCCAGAGGTGACACAGTAGAATTTGGAAGAGGAGTGCACTGAGGCAAATTTGCCTTGTTTTGGACAAATTTGGACAAATTTGGACAAATTTGGACAAATTTGGACAAATTTGCCTTGTTTTGGACAAATCATACACAGTTTTTCAGATACTTGGCCCTAATTTGGATGCGGTGAGCAGCTAGCGCGAATCTCTCTTTGGAACAGGAGATTATGGAGAAGGCCATCACTACACTGAAACGTAGGTACATTGTCATTTATGCTATGGATTTCAGATTCACCCTTGGGCTCAGGAACAGTTTTGCTTATTTCTCTGTTTTCTTATTGTTCTTCTTCAGCACCTCAAGGTATTCTGATATCATGGTGATGGATGAAAACCTAGACAGATACACATTGCAGAATCCAAAGCTGTGTGTGGTTATCCAAAGCTTATCCAAACCTCTTGGAACTGAAAATTGGACTTGAACTTCAGATCATGATTTCTTGCACTTTTTCCAGAACTTTGTCTTCAGCCCCTGCAGAAATATTACATGGACAGACTTCTGCTGGAAGCATAGAAATGTTTATTTGGACAATTCAGGCTGGATTTTAGTGTTGATGGTTCAGCATTCTCATTTGGTCTGAAGACATTTGCCTGCTCTTTATTTCTATCTTTATCGTGCCTTATAGTGATAGACTTAAAGAGCTCAATCTGTGTAGCTTAACAGAGTGAAGGTTAACGGGGTGACTTGCTCAGGCTATAAGCACTTTCATGGGAAACAAATATTTCATAATGGGCTCTTCACCCTAGCAGACAAAGGTCTTACAAGATCCAATAGCTGGTTGAAGCTAGACAAATTCAGACTGGAATTAAAGCGTACATTTTTAAAAGTGAGGGTAACTAACCATTGGAAGGACTTACCAACTGTCATGGTGGATTCTCCCTCACTGGCAATTTTTAAATCAAGATTAGATTTTTTTAAAGAAATGAAAGACATGCTCTAATTCAAACAGGAATTATTTTGGGGATTTTTATGACCTATTTTATCAGACCAGATGATCACAATGGTCACCACTGGCTTTGAAATCTATGAATTTCTAATCTCTTATTTACCCACTTCCATATATTTTTGTTCATTAAGCCTCCTATTCTCTCCCACCCCCTCCCACTCCATCCTTTTACCCCTGCCCACTCTGGTGACTTACCACTGTTGGAGTAACAGAAACTGCAATTTCCCATCTGTATGAAACCCTCTACACCACTGCAAAGATCTTTACAGTTAAAAACAGACCACTGTAAAGATCTGCTTTCAGTATATGTTCCAAAAAAGCAATAGAAATGAAGTGCTATGCAAAACGAATTTTTCATCTGTGGGTGCCTGCTTCCATGATTGGCTGCTGCATGGGGCTGTGACCAAGCTGCTTGCTTGTAAACAAGAAAGACTCTCCTCCCCCTCTGTCTATCCTCAGTATGGGGTTTGTAGACCCCATTACATATCCTCCCCTGCAAGGCTGAGGCCTGGCCTTGGTTGGCATAGGCTACTTCCCTGGACAGAAAATCAGCATTGTGATAGAAACTTCCTGCCCACTTCTGTATCTGAAAGGCATATGGTTGTAATGGCAGGTACCATCCCATGATCCTCAGGTTTGTGTCTTTCATCACATTTAGCCAGCACAAGGGAGCATGATCAGTGACTAGTGTGAACTCATTTTCTAGGAGGTAGTTCTCTATTGCCCATTTGGCAGCCAAGCACTCGTTTTCTATCACTGAATATATTTTCTCGCAAGGGAAGAGTTTCCAGCTGATATACAATATAAGGTGTTCTTCTCCATTTACCTCTTGAGAAAGGACAATCCCTAGTTCTAACTCTGAGGTGTCTGTTTGTAGTACGAATTTCTGTTCAAAGTTCAGGATCTACAGCACTGGGTGCCTTCAGAGTATGGCCCTGAGTTTTTGAAAGGCACTTTTAATGGTGGGTGTCCACAGCACCTGTCTTGGGGCAGCGTCCGTAGGTAGGTCAATTAGCGGGGCTGCTATGGGCTCTGCTATGAGGTAGCAAAATGGGGTATGAAACATCAGTAGTAGCCAGCTAAGCCTAAGAAGGCATTTGCTTGCCTTTTGGCCATGGGGGTCTTGCATGCCTGTAAGGCATGAACTTAATTCACCAACGGGCGTACTTGTCCTACACCAACTCTGTGACCCAGATAATGGGCTTCTTCCTTTCCTATTGCAAATTTAGCAGGGTTTGCTGTTAACCCAACTTCTTTCAGAGAGAGGAGAAAGGCAGCTACTTTGTCCAGATTGGAGTCCTAAGCCTTACTATAGATAACTACATCGTCCAAGTATGCTGCCGCATATTGACTGTGCTGTTGGAATAATTGGTCCATCAAATGAAGAAAAGTGGCTGCCACCTCGTGTAACCCTAAGGACATGGTCTTAAAATGAAATAGGCCTAGCAGTGTAGAAAAAGTTGTCTTCTCCTGGGAATCTAGATTTAAAGGGATTTACCAATACCCCTTTGTTCAAATCCAAAGTGGTTATACATTGGGCTTTTTCCAGTTAGTTTAAGACTTCATCCACTCATGGCATGGTAGGCATCAAATTTAGAAATTGCACTCACTTTTCTGAAATATACACAAATGTAGTGAGCCATCTGGCTTCGGGACCAGCACGATAAGACTCCTCCAACCACTCTGGGATTCTTCTATCACCCCTAGTTCTAATGAGGTTCTGATCTCTTTCTTGACTGCCCCCATCAGCTTGTGACTGGCGACTGGTCAGAGCTCTTCCTGTATTACCTTACCGGGTTCTGTGTTAATGCAATGTTGTACTTCCCGGGGAGAGCTGAGAATACTTGTGGGAAAGCAGCCACCAGTTGGAGTGCCCATTCCTTTTGCTTATTGTTTAGGTTCTTTCCAAGAGGTACTGATCTTCCTATTAGGCAGTCAATGATTAAGGGTCCTACCTCTTGTTCCTCAGGACATGGTGTGATGAAAAGGTCTTCCCTGGCTTCCAGATTTCAGTAAATTTTCAGGCGTAAATTTCTTGTTCCTTTTTCTTCCCTGGTTGTCTGACTAAATAGTCTGTGGTCCCCACTTTCTTTATTACCTTGTAAGGGCCTTGCCACTTGGCCATTAACTTGGCTTCTGAGCTTGGAAGAAGTAACAGGACTCTGTCACCCAACTGAAAGACAAGCATCTGTGCCACTTTATTATACTGTCATTGTTGTCCCTGTGCTTCCTTGAGATTTTCTCTAGTGTATGATCCCATAGCCACCAGTCTATCACAAAACTTTAAAACATACTGCACTTTATATTCAGCTCTTGGTGCTTGGCTTTCCATAGTTTCCTGCACCAGGTCAAGTGTACCACTTGGTTGTCACCCATATAGCAGTTCTCAGATGGCGAAGAGTAAAGCTGGAAGTAGTTGGTCCCTGTGTTGGGGATCCTGGGCAATGAATTTCTTGAGCATCCTCATGAGTGTCTGATTTAATTTTTCTCTTAGGCCATCCATCTGTGAATGGTACATGGATGTGCATATTGCTTAGATTTTTAATAATTCCCAAACTTCTTTCATCAGCCAGAATTTGAAATTTGTCCCCATTTCTGTCAGGACCTCTTTGGGAAATCCCACCCACACGAAGACCTTCAGCAGCTCATCAGCGATAGTCTTAGCATTCATAGATCAGAGTGGTATGGTTTCCAGCTATCTGGTGGCATATGCTGATGTCCAGAGGTGTTCTTCACTAGAGGGCCTATAAGGTCAACTCCAATTCTTTCAAAGGGAGTCTCCGCCAATGGGCTGAGTACTAGAGGAGTCCATGGGATTCCCTTAGGAGCTATTAACTGGCATTCAAGACATGATGAGCAGAAATGTTCAACTTCCTTAATGACCCCTAGCCAAAAGTATCAGTCCAGGATCCTAGACTGTGTCTTGTCCTTCCCAAGATGTCCTGTACATGGGGTTACTTGTGCCAGATGCAGTAATTCACAGCAACATACACAAAGTACTAGCAGTTGTGTCTGTATCTCTTGTGTCTGCTTGTCTTGGTCTATGTGATATAGCTAGTCTGTCTTAAGGGCAAAGTGAGGGTACTGCCATGCCTGTCTGGGATCCACCTCTTCATCATCTGTTGTGGCTACTTCTTTGAAGGCTTGGCTCAAAGTCTGATCTTTCCTTTGCTCCATGTGGAAATCTGAGAGTCCAGTTAGCTTCTCCAGGTCCAGTTGTGGATGGGGTATCATATTTGGGCCTGTGGACGGACCTTCTCCAGTGTCTTACGTCCCACCAGCATCAGATCCAGTGTCTGTGGTCTATATTATGCCTATAGAAGGGGTCACCTTTCTCACCTTCCTCCACTCTTTCCTTTCTATGCATTTTTCTTTCCAGGATTTTTTTCTTGGTCTGGGCGGTAAGAAGGGCAGGGTCTTTAAAAGGGAACAAGACTGCTAACATCTCTTCTGGGGTGCCTTTCTCAGGCATCTGTATTAAGGGAAGCCTCTGCAAAAGCTTGGAAAAGTATGGCCAATCTCATCTTAATATCACGAGGTATGGAAGGTCTGGAGACATACATACTCTCGTCCAGTCTTGGTTCCCATAAACAGTCAGTCTTATTATCATGCTGGGATACCGTAAAATATCTCCATGACACATTTAATAAGGATTCCCCCTTTCTCAAGTTTCCCTACCAGCTATCCATTCCTGGATAAATGTCTGATCACAATCAGTGTCATTTGACCTTCCGCTTTGACTGGGACTGTGAGTTTGCCTGGGTTTTTTTTCCAAGGCCCTATTCTCTCCGGTCCAGACCTGTCCGAAGTTACACTCCATGTAGGGGCACTCATGAAATCTGTGTTCCTGTTGTCCACAGGAGTAACAGGCTATCACTCCTGTCCCTTGTTTCTAGTGGCTGGATTACCCTCCTTCTCAGTTTCACTTGGCCCTTGTTCCTGTGTAGGCATGGTTGAGGAGTAGGCGGGACACGTAAGGGTGCAAGCCTAGTGTCACAGGCAAATCTCATCCGTGGACTTTGAGGTGTTTGCTTGCCTCCTATCCTGTCTGTTAACCAGTCAGCTGTCTGCATCATCAAACCCCCAGTATGCTTCCTGGGCTTCCCTAATGAGGAGTGGGACAAGCCAGATTGCCCGCTGGGCTGGAGGTCAGTGGGAAGCCATGTCCACTCTCATGAAGGTTACCAGGAATGATTCCGGGTCATTGCCCATAGTCATTTTGAGGAGCATCAGGGTAAGAGTTGTTCCCTGAATTATGGGGGATGAATTCCCCACAGGGCCACAACTTCTGAGAGGTAATGGCTAGTTCTGCCACCTTTGCAAGAATTGTTGTTGATGGGTTGCCATCTGTTTTTGTCTTTGTTGTTGTGTTTGTGAGTCAGCCGGCCATTGCAGGATTCACCCTCATAGCTCCATGGGGGAAAAGGAGGGAAAGTGGGTTATTTGGCTTCCCTTTTCTCCAGTGATGTTTAACCACAATCCCAATTCTGGTACCACACTGTCACTGTCTCTTAGTGTGATCTTTTGAGAGGGTCTCTGCTTCTCCTGACTGACCTCCTTAGTTAGTTCTCAGTCAACTCAGTTCTTGGACCATCATATCTGGTTAAGTCTATCACCCCTACAATTTTAGGGTTTTCAGTCTCCTTCAGTCTCCTGGCTGTTTTCTTGGAGGCAACCTGGTGTGGGGCTGTCACCCTTTGCAATCTCAGGCCTTTTTGCCTTCCCTTCCTTCTGTATACTCTTCTCTTTATAGCAGGCCTTGTTTTTTCTATTGGTTGCATCTGTGGGTCCCTGCCTCCATGATTGGCAGCTCTCGCAGCTGCGTGAGGGTGGGATCAAGCTGCTTGCTTGTAAACAGGAGAGATTCTCCTCCCCCCCACTGTCCATGCTTACTATGTGGTTTGTAGACCCCATTACACAAACCCTTTGAGAAAATGTGGCTCTACAATATGATTCCATTTGAGGGATTAGGTTAAATCCAACACCATAAATAAAAATATATAGGAGGAACATGAGCTGCTGGGCTAACTCATTATTCTAAAAAGAAAGCAGCCATGCTTCCAAGCACTCCTGGATAGCGTTAAAGATGAACTACCTGGACCCTGACCTATCAGGTAATTATATGGTCCCCAGACTAGGAATGTCAGAAGGTCCCTAAAAGTGGAGGGGCCACTGGTGCCCAAACCATGGCCCCACCCCTGTGCATCCCCTTCTCCCCAAGTCCCCTCTCTCACATTGCCCCTTCCCCCAAGGCACCACACTCGTACTGTCCCTTCCCACAAGACCCCGCCCCCTTCTCACTCCTCTCTGCCATCTCCCCCCATCACTCGCCCTTACGGCCAGTAAAATGTGGGAGGCCATGGCCACCCCTGTTCTGGTACCTCTGCCACATACTATATATATATATATATGAACACCTTACAAACATAAATAAATCTGAGTCAGGGAAGTATATTTTCCATAATTTACAAAGCCCTGAGCCCCAAAGATTGAGTCTGGATCCAAATTTTCCTCACATCTGTGGGGAATGAAGATCTGGGGTTGAAATGAAGGTCTGTCCCTAGAAATCTTTGTGTTAACTTTTTCTAAGATGTCATTTACTCTGAGCTTTTTTGTAAGTACATTTGAAGCATTCTCCCTCCCCTTCCCCATTATCCAGCAATAAATCTTGAAGAACATTTCAATACATGTGTTGAAGAGGCTTTTGTGATACATGATAAGTAAGTTGCAACGAAGAGAGGTGATTAAAAGGTTAACATTCCATGTGTTGGGATGCCCGGGAGCACATGGTTAGAACATCCTTAGAGATCCTGTGATTACTTTGAAAGTGTTTGGAAAGCAGCCTTTATGGAAAATACCTGGAACTCCTAAAACTGGCATAATTTCAGACCTCGTAGACCAAGAAGGAATTCCGAGTAAAACCCAAACTCCTGAAGGGATCATTTATATGGACATTTTGCAGTTTTGGTATTCAGGAGTCTGGATGGTATTCACCACTACTTTTTGTTTGTTTGTTTGTTTGTTTGTTTGTTTCTGTTTCACCCAGAAGGCTTGTAAGATGCTTTGTGATTATGTAAGCCCTACATTTAAAAATAAAGAGAAGCTAAATTGTTTAAAAATATTCCCACCATAGCACATGAGATGATCCTGAGAGGAGATCTATCTGGTTGTATCAGCCTTGTATTACTTAGCCATTCATATGATAGCACCCTGAAATGTGCAGAATGTACAAGGAGACAAACTAAATCTAATGGCGTGATTCAACCTCAAAACTGGCATCCACAGTGTCTGATACTGAATCGGCTGCTAGAAAATACCTGGGTCAGCAGCCACGCACTGCTGCTGTGTGACTGGAAATCACACACTTTCTTTCTTTCATTTCTTTCGACCAATTTCTACCTCCTAACTATGAGGGGGACCTCCACTGACTGAGGTATTTTCTCAGAGAGGGCTACAAATTTTCCATGCAGCCAAAATGGCTTAAGAAATCCAAACCTTGTGGAGTGCTAGCCATATAAAACGTAAGCACTTTCACCAAAAAAATAACAAAATGAAAGTACTGGACTTTTTACTGCAAATATACAATTCAAGTTTATTTCCCTTTTTAAACAAAATTGCAGTTTCATGAAAGTGATGGATGACTTATTTATTTCGAAGTATAGAGTCCCATCCTTATGCTCCCATTCATATGCTCTGGGCACCTTGACATCACTTAAAAATCCAGGTGAGTCAGTTTAAGATAGCTCACCACGAATCCATCATGTGATTCCACACCCCTACAATCACAATTTCCAACAGTCCCAGTCTCCCAAAGCCTGAGAGGAAAGATGAGCCTTTCAAAAAGTATGGCATTAACAGCATAAACAAGAAATTTTAGGCCTAACAACTGACCCTGCTACTCAGGTTGGCTATTAGGAAGAGGACTGAGGAAAATGATCACATGAGTTTTGTGTTTTGGCTCAGTGGATGCTACTGCAGCACAATGGCTGAAGAAGCCTATGTAGGCCTGTTGGGGGCAGGGGCGGGGGGAAATGAAAGAATCCTTGCAATAGTGGAGCCTGCAGTCCTGCCCCTCCTCTGCCCCTCTCATTCCCTGCCTCTTCTGCAAGCTGAGCTCCACATACCCTGAAGGTGGTTTACAGTCCTGACAAACCACTCTCTGAAAATCAGGCCCCCTTTAAAGTGTCTCAAGTTGGGCATCCAAAACCAATAAACATTTCCAGGGCAGGAAGAAATGGACTTGGGGATAAGATACTATTTTTGGTGCTCAAAAGAGCTGGAGTCAGTTCCTGCCTCATACATAGACTTCTGATGTCATCTCACGCAAGTCACTTAATCTGCCTCTGTTCCCCATTTGTAAAACAGATCTACAGCTTTCTTACTTCACAGGGGTGTTGTGAGGATAATTGCAGTGGCGTAGTGGTAAACAATAAGTAGGTGAACTAAACTCCATGTTTACCAAATGAGAAGAGGGTACTGTTTAGCCTCAACTACACTACTGGATAAATGTCCACCAGTAATGGCGAGCTACTCAGATACAGTGCTGATGTGTAAGTATCTAGAGAGAGACACTTGAAAATGTAAGGCAATGTGAGTTGCTCCCATACACACACACTTAATTGTAATAGTATCTTTTGGAGCTCGGCTTCTGTTTATACATAAAGGTGATAAAAGGTGTAATTATGCCCTGTAACTAGGTAGTTGCATTTTGTAAATTTTCCACAAAGCATCATTGTGACAATTTTGCAAAGAACTACAGCTGGTGGTGAAATGGGAAGCTTTTTTTCACAGGGACAGGTGAAAGACATATAGGCCTGATTTTCTTCTCACTCTTAATGCTGTAAATCAGGAGTGAATCCATTGGTTTTAATGGAGTCACAATGGCGTAAAGCTGGTGTGAGGGGACAGCTAAGCTGCATGTCTATTAAGGGGGAGATTTTCAAAGGCAGTCAGGCCTCTCTTTGAGAGAATGGGATTTGGGAGCATTTGAAAATCTCCCCCTTATCTGTCTATCTGTGGTTTCCACAGTACCTAGCACCTTTATAGCTAAGCCCTGACACCTGCCATCAGTATTCTGAATGAGGCAAGACTGTTTTGTAAGTAAATCTAAGCCCCTGTCCGGATGACTTCATGAAATAAGAAGTTTCATAAATTTATAGCAATCTCCATTTACAGTGCTTTCAGTCTAAAACATCCCACTATTTTAACAGGCATGCAAAAAAGGAAAGCCAGTAAATTCAGGGTTTGTATTGTCATCCTCTTATTCAGAGGGAAATTTCTTGCTGCTTAACCTCTTGGTTTGTTTTATTTTAAGACAGTTACACTTTTCATTATACTTTAAAAATTAGGGTAGTTTTTTCTCCCCTTCTCCTTGTTTCGTGCAGACCATGAACCCTTTGAAATGTGCTTGCTCTTGTTGCCCACTAGAAGGAGAGGGGTGAATGCCACATATCTAATTGTGTGTCTCCACAGAAACTTTCCTCTAATTCCTCGTTGCTAACCCACATTCTTTAAGTCCTCTGGCCCCTTTCCCAACACTCCTCCTCTGTCTCACAAAGAAAAGAATTTGCTTCCCCCTCCCCATCCAAGGTCTTTTCTCATTTCAAAGCAAGCTACTTGAATGACTATTCAGTGTGTGCAGAATGAGGTCTCTCCACAACACTATGCTATAGTAAAAGCCGTGTGTGCTTATAAAGGCTGCTTGAAGACAGTCCTACCCCTCAGTGGCCCAGGCAGCATACACAGCACCCTGACCTAGCCATCTGTATGCAAATCTCCACAGACTAAGTAAACTTTCATAAAAATGTTCTGGCCCCTCTTTCTGTGTGTTTAGCAATTATTAGTGCACATTGGTCCTTTGTATTATATTATTATGCTTTGTGTGCAGAGGAGACTCCCTGGCACCTGCGTTTGTAGGTGGCAGATGGCAGTTCTTGGCAGCAATACGGAGGTTTTCCTGAATGCAGCTAAGCCACAAACTGGCATCTTTTATTTCTTTATGTGTGTACTGAGGAGAAAGGATTAGTGGTAGATTACCAGTAGCCTATCAAGGCATTTAACAAAAAAAATCTGGTGAATGTTTTACAAAAGAGGGGGAAGGTGGGGAATACACAGCAGTTATTTGCATTAAAAATTACCAACAGATACCTACGTGTACATACAGTCATTTGCACGCAAAGGTAAAAATTTTAATATTTGAGGCCATGTAGATTTACAAGTATTACTTGACTATTTATAGCATTGCCTACCACATGTGCACATCAAGAGATTTTATGTGAATGCTACATAATTTATAACGTGCCTTCAATCCAAAGAGCTCACAAGTTATATACATTACATCATTATCAAAATGCAGTTGTCTCTGGGGTGGAGGGAAGGAACTATGTGGATAACTGCAGAATGGCATGCTGCACAACAGTAAGAAGAATGGAAATTTTGGCTAAAGACACCCACTGTATTGAAGGATCAAGTGTGAAAACTGCACACCCAACAATGGAAGGGCCCCTAATGTCAGGGCCCACCCATGATGCTGAACTTCAGACTGTCCAAAGGCAGAATCAGGCTGCCTGACAGTGATGTGATGCCCAAAACATAGGATGAAGGCCAATACTGAGGCACATATAAACTTCCACATGCTAAAAAGATAAGGTGTTTTAAATAAAATGGACCAGAGATGGGCACAGCTGGACTCCAGAAGAAGGGAATAGGGAATGATGTGATGCCTGAGGAGATAAATAGCTAAGAAGGAAGAGGAGCCAGGAAGTTTCCCTTGGTCTTTCTCTAGCCCTGTCAGCTCCTGAGACAAAAGGCAGGCTGTGATTTCTAAGAATGGATGTTTCTGTGTCTTATATTATCTTCCTGTGTAGCCACATTTCCCAGGCATCTGAAGAGCATCTTAAAAGAGCCTTTTAGAAGTAAGTTTCTGTATATTACATTTTTATGTCATGTTTCCAACCATGCATGATATTTGTCTTTTAAATAGTGTTTAATAAATGCTATCATTCTCTCTGACTCCATCAAATGTAAGACTTCTCAGAACATTGCACACAAGCATATTACCCAAGAGAGAACTGGTCTAGTATAGATGGAGCTGTTCTGACCCCATTAGATGGGCCGACAGGAGAGTGTTTGAACCACAAACCTCAGAGCACAGGGAAAATATTGTCTCATTCCAAGGTAAGCCAGGGAGACTGTACCAGTGCAATGCAACCTTAGGTGGCCCTGTGAGAGCAAAGAGAACGTAGGGGAAAAAACTAGAGGGAGGAGGAGGAGAAAAGAACTGTAACTGAGGGAAAGAAGGGGAGGTTGGAAGCCAAAAACAAGCTAAAGACCTACGTAAATAACCAAACATAAGGCAAAATAAACAGAAAACAAAAACAAAAAAAGAACAAGAAGAAACAGAAGTATACAAGGAGAGAGAGAGAGATTGAACAGAAAACAAGCTGAGACAAAGGAAGTGAAAATGGGGTACAGCATGAGGGAATGGTAGTGGGACCTTGATTCAATGAAAGGATGAGGGATCCAACAAAAAAGGTGAGGTCTACTGATATACTGTCTAAGAAAGTATACCCACTGACCCAGACAAAGCAGAAGCCCCTCCTTGTGAGAACCACCTAGGAAGGAGTCAGAAACTTTTGGGTGCATTGGCCTTAAATGAAGATCGGGAGGACTCACTCTGTTCTTTATGCATTTGTATTGGCCATCTGCTTGGTTGTTATTGCCAGTGGAGCCAGCAGAAACAAGCCTTCACAGATTCAGACCTCTGGGGGCATAGGGGTTCAGTTTCCAGGGGAGACCCAAGGGAGGCACTGTTCCCAAAGGGGCCTGGCTTCCAGGAAGAGAGAAGCCTATGAGCTTACCAGAGAGGTGTGCGGTCCAAGGTTGGAGTGCAGGGTTGGAGCCACTGCAAAAGTATTCCAGGTCATATACCTCCTCCCCAGGATATCTCTGTAGTCTCCCAAAGCCTTTGGGAGTTGCAGACAAAGTAGAGTTGGTCAAAAACTGGTGAGGGGTTTTTGAAGAGCAAAAAAGGGCAAGTTTTTCATTTACAAGCTAGTCCATAAATATAGCAATTCGTGAAAAACTCCATCCAAAAAATCATGCCATATTTTCATCGAAAATTTGAAAAAAACATCAACCAGCTCAAACAGTGAGTTAACCTTGTGAGGTGAGCCTCATGAAGTTCATGTTTGCCTCTCCCACAGGTTCATTTTTTTTTTATGGGAAAGGAGCATGTTCCTCTAAAGGACTGAGGAAACATTTCAGGTACATTAATCCAAGATGGCTGCCACTGCGACTTATCTTTGAATTGGGTATAGTCCAGTAGGCTCACATATCTCAGTGAGTAAGAACTGAAAAGGCTCAGCAAAGTGAAAGTGAACCTATTCATGCAATTAGGACAAAAATAATTGTAAAGACTCCCATACTTCCTGCAGAAAATGACTGCTGATTTCACAGGAACTCTTTGTTACTCAGTGGAATTTTTCCTTAAAGAAATACACCACAGAACAAGTGAAATTTTAAGTATTCTAGAGCGAAGGTTTTCATCCATAGGGACAAGTGATTTTGGTATGGTGGTGTGACGAAGCGGGACTGTTCTTAATGTTTCCTCTGAATATTGTGGGGGTGCCTCAGTTTCCTCTATGCAGTTCTTAAGTATCTAGGTGGTGGGATAAGGGTGTATGATCGTTGCAGAGCCCTAGAGGGCAGGTGTGTGCAGGAGTCTGGACACAGAGAAGGACCAACACCCTGTTTCCTGGCAACTGATGGCCTGGCCCTTCCCCCCTGCAAGGTGAGAGCTAAAGGGTTGGAGAACAAAGGAATCCGGTGACCTCCTGGCCCTGGAAAGGGACAAAGCCCAGAGGAGGAGGGGCTGGAGAGAGTTTCAGTTTGGGGCTGGCTGGGGACGAGGAGTGAAGTGCAGACTTGGTTGTCTGGCTCACTGCCCCCCAAAATGGACCCACCTGAGGGGTCCTGTTCTCTGTATCTACAAGCTTTGTTTTAGACCATGTTCCTGTCATCTAATAAACCTCTGTTTTACTGGCTGGCTGAGAGTCATGTCTGACTGCGAAGTTGGGGAGCAGGACCCTCTGGCTTCCCCAGGACCCCGCCTCGGCCGACTCGCTGTGGGAAGCACACGGAGGGGCAGAGGATGCTGAATGCTCCGAGGTCAGACCCAGGAAGGTGGAAGTTGTGTGAGCTGTTTGCCCTGCAGACAGACTGCTCACAGAAAGGAGACTTCCCCAGAGTCTCGACTGGCTTCGTAGGGAGCAGTTCCAGAGCATCGCCCGGGGACTCCGTGACAGGTAGTTATCACGGTTGCAACTTATGGCTGGCAAAGAGGAAATCTAATCAAAAACATATATGTTTTTGTAAATGGGTCCCTTGATGAATATATCACTTGGAAAAATCATAGAATCATAGAAGATTAGGGTTAGAAGAGACCTCAGGAGGTCATCTAGTCCAACCCCTGCTCAAAGCAAGACCAACCCCAACTAAATCATCCCAGCCGGGTTTTGTCAAGCTGGGCCTTAAAAACCTCTTAGGATGGAGATTCCATCACCTCCCTCGGTAACCCATTCTAATACTTCACCACCCTCTAGAGAAATAGTTTTTCCCAATATCCAACCTAGACCTCCCTCACTGAAACTTGAGACCATTGCTTCTTGTTCTGTCATCTGCCACCACTGAGAAAAGCCTAGCTCCATCCTCTTTGGAACCCCCCTTCAGGTAGTTGAAGGCTGCTATCAAATCCCCCCTCACTCTTCTCTTCTGCAGGCTAAATAAGCCCAGTTCCCTCAGCCTCTCCTCAGAAGTCATGTGCCCCAGGCCTCTAATCATTTGCATTTCCCTCTGCTGGACTCTCTCCAATTTGTCCACATCCTTTCTGTAGTGGGGGCCCCAAAACTGGACACAATACTCCAGATGTGGCCTCACCAGTGCCAAATAGAGGGGAATAATCACTTCCCTCGATCTGCTGGCACTGCTCCTACTAATGCAGCCCAATATGCCATTAGCCTTCTTGGCAACAAGGGCACACTGTTGACTCATATCCAGCTTCTCATCCACTGTAACCCCCGGGTCCTTTTCTGCTGCTTTGCCAGGCAGTCCCCAGCCTGTAGCAGTGCATGGGATTCTTCCATACTAAGTGCAGAACTCTGCACTTGTCCTTGTTGAACCTCATCAGATTTTTTTTGTCCCAATCCTCCAATTTGTCGAGGTCACTCTGGACCCTATCCCTACCCTTCAGCATTTCTACCTCTCCCCCAAGCTTAGTGTCATCCGCGAACCTGCTGATGGTGCAATCCCTCCCATCATCCACATCATTAAAGAAGATGTTGAACAAAACCGGCCCCAGGACTGACCACTGGGGCACTCCACTTCATACTGGCTGCCAACTAGACATTGAGCCATTGATCACTATCCACTGAGCCCAACGATCTAGCCAGCTTTCTATCCACCTTACGTTCCATTCGTCCAATCCATACTCCTTTAACTTGCTGGCAAGAATACTCTGGGATACCACACCAAAAGCTTTGCTAAAGTCAAGGTATATGACATCCTCTGCTTTCCCCATATCCACAGAGCCAGTTATCTCATCATAGAAGGCAATCAGGTTGGTCAGGTATGACTCGCCCTTGGTGAATCCATGTTGCCTGTTCCTGATCACCTTCCTCTTCTCCAAGTGCTTCAAAATGGATTCCTTGAGGACCTGCTCCATGATTTTTCCAGGCACAGAGGTGAGTCTGACTGGAGTCTCCTTCTTCCCTTTTTTAAAGATGGGCACTATATTTTCCTTTTTCCAGTTGTCCAGGACCTCCCCCAGTCGCCACAAGTTTTCAAAGATAATGGCCAATGGCTCTGCAATCACACCAGCCAACTCCCTCAGCACCTTCAGATGCATTGCATCTGGCACCATGGACATGTACATGTTCAGCTTTTCTAAACAGTCCTTAATCTGTTCTTTCACCACTGAAGGCTGCTCACCTCCTCCCCATACTGTGCTGCCCAGTGCAGCAATCTGGGAGCTGCCCTTGTCTGTGAAGACCAAGGCAAAAAAAGCATTGAGTACTTCAGGTTTTTCCACATCCTCTGTTGCCTCCCCCATTCAGTAAGGGTCCCACACTTTCCCACCTTCTTCTTGTTGCTAATATACCTGTAGAAACCCTTCTTGTTACCCTTCACATTCCTGTCAATAATCTTTATAAAGATGAAGATTATTGATTTCACATCAGTCAATAATCTTTATAAATACTGGTCTTGAGCCAATGATATAATCTGAGGAGCCTGTGGCCTGTGTAGATGAAGCTGTTATGTAAAGCAAAACACCTGCTCAAAACAGCCTCAGGTGCAGCATCCTTCTGGGAAAAAAAAGCTGGGACATTGTACTTTTATTATCATTATCATCATCATAGGGCCTAAGAGCCCCTGTAATGGACCAGGCTCAGTGCTACACATCGTACAGACATGGAACAAAATGACAGTCTGGGTTTAAATATTAATTTTCCTTCCAACAATTCCATAACAATTGTCCAGTGCAGCTTGCACAATATATGTCAGAGTTTTGGGAAGTTATTTCTGTTCTACCTCTTTTCCTTTATATGGCAAAAGAGTCCATTCGTTTTTATAATCAGTGCACAAAACTGTAATTGCTAGGGGCCAGTTCTCCCACCATTTATCCTTGTGCCACACCTATTGAACTAAATAGATAGCACCTTCTTCCCTGGCTTTCCTAACAAAGTTGTCAGCTCTTGTTGTTTATTGAGAGTCTAATGATATTTGGTGTTTTTCTTAAAGCTCCAGTTTCTGGAGTCAAGTGATTACATGAAAATCTCAACTTCCATTTAAAAAACAAAACAAAAAACGAACAACCTTCTCGCCTTCCAAAAAGCTTGCAGAGAAAAGCTTGAAAACATGCACCCTAAAAACTCAACCCAAAAACAAAAAGAATCCAGATTTTTTTTAAAAAAATCTCATTATTTTTGAGACAATCCCAATATTTTGGAGGCCTGGGGACATTTTTCTGCTGACTCCATGCTCAGTTTCAACACATCTTTCAACTCGTGTAGTTGTTCCTCTCTGAACCAAACTGTAATACCCTTTAGCCTATAATAAAGAACATGATCTTGCAAGGTGACCAACACATGTGAACTCCACTTGTGAATTCAAGTAGTGGGAGATTCTCAGCAACACACAACAGATACTTAGTACATTGCAGAATCTGCCCAAAGGCCCTGTTTTCTCCCTATTTACCTAAAAAACTACCTTCTCCATGCCATAGTGCCACAGTTCAGATCAATGGGGCAACTGAGCTGAGCACAGGGGCAGCTGTCAGAGCATTCTCTGTGAGGGCCCCTCAACTTTGGAACTTGCTTCCCTGTTCTGAAAAGGTCCTACTTTATCAGCATACTGCAAGAATTTTTTTTCCTGAGCGGAGTAGAGTGGAACTAATAATGAATATTGCAGTTTGATGGGCTGAACTGAAAAATCCCCACAAAATTTTGGTTCAATTCAAACCAACTCTTATTATCCCAAAGTTTTTGTTGAAATGAAAACTCAAAAAAAAAAAATCATTTTGAGTTGTTTTGAAGAGACTCAAAATATATTTGGTAGTGGTGGTGGTGGTGATTTTAATTCATATCGTCTGTTAGGGGTATTTTTCATCCTTTCATGGATTTTTCTTTTAATTTCTCAAATGTCAATTTGAAACAGTGCTTTAAATCAAAAAGTTGAAACAAAACATTTCTAAACAAAATGGTTGAAAGGATGTGGTTCAAAATAGCAGTAATGAAACTTTTCAACTCTTTAAAAAAAATTTTTTTAACTAAAACAAATAGCATTTTGCCAAATTTGACCCCCATTCAATTAATAATTGTTTTGGTACCTGAAAAATGCTTTTTTGATGAAAAAACTATTTGATGGGGGGAAAAAATTGCCCAGATCTAGAGCTAAGAAAAACTGGAAGAAATTTGGTGGGAGGCCATAAAGATGAGAAATGTGTTTTTAGTTGCTGGGCTATGATTTATGTTAATGAAGGGGCAAAAGAAGGCTCCTGCAGAAAGCTATTTGTATAACTCTATTTTTTAAAAAAGCATATGAGCTCCTTTTTACTGAATGAATTCATTAACCACATCTTTGTTCAATGTTCATATTTTTATTGCTTTCTCTGAATCAGAGAACTACAACTGTAGTAAGTATTTAAAAATCTGAAAAGCTTATAATGGCAGCAGGAAAAAACCCTGAATTTGATTCTTATAGACATTTGTATTCTGGAAACTCTATTTCTGTTGCACACAGTGTACAATTAGAATGTGGAACTCCTTGCCACAGAAAGTCGTTGAGGCCAAGAATTTAGTAAGATTCAAAAAAAGGCTGGACATTTATATGGCTAACAAGACAATCTACCATTGTTATAATTAATAACAAAAATTTTGCAAAGGCATATTAAATCTCATGCTTCAGAGTTAGAGAAAATCTCAAACTATTAGAAATTAGGATGCAATCTAATGTGGGGAGTCAGATTAGCCCATATCTGCCAACTTCAGGGTTTTTATACCTTCCTCCAAAGAACCTGGTACTCGCCATAAATTGGAGACAGGATACTGGACTAGATGGACCTGGGGTCTGATCTAGGCTGGCAATCCCTATTTTCATCTGGTTGAAAAGTCTGGAAAAGGTTCTATTTTATTAATCTGTTGAACTCACATGGTTGCTTTAAACACACAAACACACACACACACACACTGAATACACATTTCACTTCTTTCTCTCAGCTTTAAACACCACTTTATTCTTTTCTCTAGATATAATTTACTGTAATCACCCTTAAAAATTAAAGTCATTGTAATGAGCTAGATAAATAGAGACTCATTTCTTTACCACTCATATTTCAATCCCTAAATTCCTCAGGGTTCCTTAGAGTTCAAAATCTGAGCAATTGCTCATTCTGTGCCTTGACCTGCAGGTGTGTGTGTGGATGTGGATATTTTATGAGTAACATTGTGGGCTGGATGTTCCAGTCCTCCCCGCAGAAGGCTCAGTCTGCCCC
This sequence comes from Natator depressus, assembly GCF_965152275.1. NCBI lineage: Eukaryota > Metazoa > Chordata > Testudines > Cheloniidae > Natator > Natator depressus. The sequence goes on from NC_134236.1 coordinate 27,768,467, forward strand.
CTTGCAAGATGCATAAAATGGCTTTTCCTTTAAATTAAGCTAGAGATCCTTATGAATCATCTGTCTAGAGATCTGATCAAAAGGCCCTTGAAATCAATGGGAGTCATTCCATTGACTTCAATGGACCATTTTGGTTCAGGCCCTAGATAATCTCATCCAGATATGGTCCAATATGAAAATATATTCATGCTTCAAAGTGGAGCAGCATTTTGCAAGTGGGATGGAAGAAAAAGAGAAGACAAAATCATAGAAAAATAATAGGAACATTTAACTGAGCAAGTAACTCTCTGTAAACGATCAACTTAAGTTAAAACAGAACAACGTCACTTTCACGCCCTGCTTTAGAGATAAAACACATCCAAATTTTAACCAATCTTAAGTGAATCATTTAAGAACCAAGCCACTGAATTGCTTCATGCCTTCCATTTAATACTCAGCACCACTAGTTCCCACTGAACTCAAGCACCTAAGGGTATGTCTACACTACGAAATTAGGTCGAATTTATAGAAGTCGTTTTTTTAGAAATCGGTTTTATATATTCGAGTGTGTGTGTCCCCACAGAAAATGCTCCAAGTGCATTAAGTGCATTAACTCGGCGGAGTGCTTCCACAGTACCGAGGCTAGAGTCGACTTCCGGAGTGTTGCACTGTGGGTAGCTATCCCACAGTTCCCGCAGTTTCCGCTGCCCCTTGGAATTCTGGGTTGAGATCCCAATGCCTGATGGGGCTAAAACATTGTCGCGGGTGGTTCTGGGTACATATCATCAGGCCCCCGTTCCCTCCCTCCCTCCGTGAAAGCAAGGGCAGACAATCGTTTCGCGCCTTTTTTCCTGAGTTACCTGTGCAGACGCCATACCACGGCAAGCATGGAGCCCGCTCAGCTCACTGTCACCGTATGTCTTCTGGGTGCTGGCAGACGCGGTACTGCATTGCTACACAGCAGCAGCAACCCATTGCCTTGTGGCAGCAGACGGTGCAATAAGACTGGCAGCCATCATCGTCATGTCCAAGGTGCTCCTGGTCGCCTCTGTGAGGTCGATCAGGAGCGCCTGGGCAGACATGGGCGCAGGGACTAAATTTGGAGTGACTTGATCAGGTCATTCTCTTTAGTCCTGCAGTCAGTCCTATTGAACAGTCTTATGGTGAGCAGGCAGGTGATACAGATTGCTAGCAGTCCTATTGCATCATCTTCTGCCGGGCAGGCAAGAGATGAGGATGGCTAGCAGTCCTATTGTACCATCTTCTGCCGAGCAGCCATGAGATGTGGATGGCATGCAGTCCTTCTGCACCGTCTGCTGCCAGCCAAAGATGTAAAAGATAGATGGAGTGTATCAAAACAAGAAATAGACCAGATTTGTTTTGTACTCATTTGCAAACCCCCGCCCCCCGTCTAGGGGACTCATTCCTCTAGGTCACACTGCAGTCACTCACAGAGAAGGTGCAGCGAGGTAAATCTAGCAATGTATCAATCAGAGGCCAGACTAACCTCCTTGTTCCAATAAGAACAATAACTTAGGTACACCATTTCTTATTGGAACCCTCCCTGAAGTCCTGCCTGAAATACTCCTTGATGTAAAGCCACCCCCTTTGTTGATTTTAACTCCCTGTAAGCCAACCCTGTAAGCCGTGTCATCAGTCGCCCCTCCCTGCGTCAGAGCAATGTCAAACAATTGTGCATCTGAGTTGAGAGTGCTGTCCAGAGCAGTCACAATGGAGCACTCTGGGATAGCTCCCAGAGGCCAATACCGTTGAATTGTGTCCACAGTACCCCAAATTCGACCCGGCAAGGCCGATTTAAGCACTAATCCACTTGTCAGGGGTGGAGTGAGGAAATCGATTTTAAGAGCCCTTTAAGTCGAAATAAAGGGCTTCATCGTGTGGACGGTTGCAGGTTTACATCGATTTAACGCTGCTAAATTCGACCTAAAGTCCTAGTGTAGACCAGGGCTAAGAGAAGGTTTTCAGCATCTTGCAGGGTTTGGCCAGTAGCAATAGAATTTCAAAGATGACATTTTAAGTACACAAGTAGGGCACTGACAGGCAGACCTGCTAAAGCAAATGCATACCCTTACTTTCACAAGTGTAGCTGAAACAGTGGACCTGTAGGTGTTTTGAACCTACTGTAAGTTACACGTGCAGATGGTCATCAGATTTTCAAACTCTTTTGTGTTTGTGATTGTACATTGGTCTACAACCCCTTGCTCATTTATTTTTCATGTCCTCTGCTCTTTGTGCTTTTCATTTAGGACCAGATCCAGTTCCTGTTAAAATCAATGGGATTCAGTGGGAGCTGAATCAGGCCTGCAAAAAAAGACAAAGCAAGCCATGGAGATATTAAATTTATCCAATCCTTCAGGGGATTTACATTGAATATCATTGAGTTCCTGTACAGAAGATACCCACTTCCAAGTAGAATTGTTAGGCTTCAGGCTGCATAACCAAGAAGAGAATTATTAGCAAGTGAAAGCAGGCAAAGACTGGAAAAAGATCTCACGGGAGAATGAAATATATCAGGGAGGTGGAGAAAGCTTTTATTTAGAGATGAGTTTGGATGAAAAAATCTTTGGTTATAGGAAGGGCCCACCATGCCTCTGTTGGAACTAACATAAGTTTGCCCCATGTTTTAACATCGTACTAAATGTCAGTCCAAGGCACCACATTTAAATATTGAGAGGATACAGAAAGAGCATGCTCCTAATGAACCCAAAATCTAAAATAAAAATTGAGATACTTGCTTAAGCAGATGAAAATATGGCACCAACTCTTAGATAAATCATACAACATTATATCCACAAACTTGAGACTTATGAAGGGTAATGGATTTTAAACTGTTGCTTTAGCATTCTTCCTTTAGGAGGCATTAACCCTACTGATCCAGAGACAGATTGAGGGCAACAGGAGGCTATGTGAGGCAAGGCTCATGTTCATCTGAGATATGTAGCATTTACAGTGTTTTAAACAATAATGTTCTAAGGTTGATTTTTCAGCCTGTCTCAGTCACTATCTTCAGTCAAAACTCTGTGTAAATGGGGTTTGTTCTACCCCAACAGTGTGTCTATTGTAACTTTGGGCCACCTGTTAGACAGCATGAAGTGCTGCTTAAAAAAATACACAATAAGCAGATTGTTTGTTACAGTTGTGCAGAGACAACTGTATTAGTGTTCTTCACACCATATGTCCATATAAACAGAGCTGCAGTGAGCTATTCACCAGAGATTCAAATGGTGGTGAAGAAGCTTCTCTTAAAAGACCCTGGCTTTGCAAGCCTCAGTTCACCTGTTAGGCTTGCCTCAGGATTGCAAATGCTTACAATCAAAGGAGAAATATTCCTTCTGAAGTCTACGTGGAAAGTTTCACGCTAGAAGCAAAAAAAAAAAAAAAAAACTATATATTTTGTCTTTTCAGTAGTTCTGCCAAAAGGAGGGGGGGGATATATTTTCCTGTCACAGAGCTCTTTGATTTATTATCACCCTCAGTAAAAGAAAAAATCAGAACACTCCCTAATTTAAATCTCTATGCCACTGTGAGTGTGGAAACTAGGTATCAAGGGTAAATTCCAAATGTTGTCACATGACATTTTACGCTCCATCTTATCCATGGTTTTAGCAGGCCAGGCTCTCAGTGAAAGAAGACAGAGCTTATGAAAGTGTGAAGCAGAACAATACTGTGTTGTAATAACACCTAAACACCCTTTTATTTATTCATTTATGTGGAAGGGTTTGTGTGTGTCTGAAATAAAAATGTCTCTTTTTGTTTTGTTAGGGGAGGGAAAGCAAGTTGTAGTGGAGTAGAGGGCCAGTTGGGGATGGGAAAAACCCAGATACCACAATGATAGGATGTGACATGGTAAAAGAATCAGATTAAAATAGACTGTATTGGAGTAGAGAGCTCTTGTAACAAAGGACATAGGAGATATGCAACGATATGCAGATCTACATGCTTGGGGCTCAGCTGTGAGTGCCTTATGGGGAGCAATGAGGCATAAGGAGACCCCACTTACCCACATTGCTGGAGCCTATGTGGAGGGAGAGCCGTTGTTGTCAGGTGTAGATGCCAGCGAAGAGGCAGGGAACAGGAAGAGCTCTGGCTCCACCCTCTCAATATACCAGCTCACACCCTGGATCTGGCGCAGCAGAGGAGTAAGTCACTCCAGCAGAAAAACTGGTGCAGTTTACCCCTCTCCTAGAGCAAGGGCACAGAACCACAATGTGAAACTCAGGGCACCCTCTGTTGACTGCCTTGGTTCTGGAGCAGCACAAGTCTACACAGCCCTTTATTCAGGCTGAATTGTTAGCCACAATCCAGCCCTCAGAAAGGTTCAAAACAGGAGGCTATTTACAAACTCTAAAAGTAATCTCTGTATGGCCAACATGTAGAATACGCCTTGCTATGATGTCAAGGACAGGAGTAGAGCTGGTCGGGACCTTTACAACAATTTTATTTATTTTTGTTGGAAAATGACAATTCAATGAAACCAAAACTTGTCATGGAAACATACTGGTTTCAATGAAACTTTGGTTAGGAAGGTTTCTCAGGTCGAGGGTGGAATTTCTGGTCAAAAACAAAGAGTGAGAACCACCCCAGAATAGCTACAGCTATCATATAAGATGTGGCAGACTCAAGTTTTAAGTGCCTGGCCTGACTCAGGCAGAGCAGGGACTTGAACGCGGATCTCCCACATCAGTGCTCTGGCTACTGTGCAACTGGCTATTCAGGGGGCTCAATCTCTGTTTATTTTGTGAAAAATGCTGAAAGTTCTTGGTTTCATTCCACATTGGAACAGAAACAAATATTGAAACCAAGACATTTTTGCAAAATGGAATTCTTGTTCTCCAGCCAGTCCTGGGCAGGAAAGCAATTCCGAGGAGAATTTTACTTACCTACATGGCACAAAAGCACCTCAGCAAATTATTTCCTAACAGGTGTAATAAAAGTTGACCTCAGAGTTGAATCCATGAAAGTAGCACAGATTGACTATGTTAGCTCCAGACATAGCATGATTTTATCTTTATTTTTATATACTTATTCTTGGAGTGGGCTTTTTTTGGTAAAGCAGCTGTATAGGTTTCTTCTATGTTTGAAACAAAAATGTTATGAACCCATCTAGTATCTTTTGTGTTTTCAGCATGGTCTCTCTGTAACAAGGAGCAGCATTAAAAAGATGATTTTTTAAAAGGTTCTGCTTCAAGATTAGTGAAACCACATTTTTAAACAAATTACCATGAAAGCTTTTTCCCTATGCTAGTTTCCTTCTAGAATGAATGCAAAGCCGCCCAATTTTACACATTATGTGAGATTTTTTTTGAATAACATTTTAAATCCATAATATAAGCACCATTTTTTTTCATTTTCATTTTCAAGTGCTTGTGTAATCTCAGTACTGTTCTGTCTGATATTTTGAAACCATTTTCTATGTTTCTTCAACTGTACTGTAGGAACATTTCCATATTAAGATGGATGTTAAAAATCATTATTTATCTTTCTTTCTGGGATTAAATAATTTGGTGTTAAGTGTGTCTTGCTCTCCCTTCCGAAGGTACCCTCCTAGATCTGTGTTTGTCATCACTTTGGGTGGTTGTTAGAATTATTATTATTTGTATTCAGAAGTGCTCCTGAATGTCAGTCCTGTGCCTTACCCACAAGAGCATCCTCCCTCTCTTACTAGAAATTATCTCTGACACAGGCAAGGTTGTCGATTTCAGCAGTTCAAGAAAGGGACTTTCCCACTGGGGGATTTTTTTCCACATATTTTACAGCTAAACTGCCAATTTAAAAACCAAACTAATTATACATGCTGCTTTATTCATAAGGAGTACACAGACTATACCTGCAATCCTAACGTTATCACATTTCAAGATGTAAGCAGGTTTTGCTTGGTCACATGACTTGAAAAGCAGAACACCTACATGCTACATGATGGGGCATTGCCATTTCAGTAAGGAACAGTCTTTTCAGAGTCTGCCCTTAATTAGTTCCCCAGGATTTTGTTAGAGGGCCCTGGAAAGATCCATATTTTTAGTTGAGGAGTCCTAACCAGTTAAGTGTACTTAAAGCATCCATAGTACTTTTAGAAAGATGATGTTGGACACATTTTAACTTGTGCAATTACACATTGACTACCAGGAATTCCCCCTGTCATTTCACTTGATTATGTTATTCTTCACTACTTGTTCTAAACTGTTGTGTATTGCTGTGTGTTAAACAGACAATGCTTTTCAATAGTGGGTGAAACTCCTTCTCAAAGTAGAACCAGATCTTGAGCTGATGTAAATCAACATAGCTCCAAGAAGCTACACCGATTAACATCCACTCAGGGGTCTAGAACATATTTTATAAAGCTATAAAGTGCTTGATGATGAATTGCACTGTATAAACATACTATAAGTTGTTATTGACTATCTCAATAGCTTCCACGAGAAAAGCTTGTATTCAGGTTTCATGTTAGAGTGACAGAAGGCTTTCCCAGGAGTCGTGCTGCTCTTTTAAATACTAAAGCACATAGCTACGGAAGCAAAGCATCTAAATTGCAACTGACTGAAGTCATTACTCTGACTGAAGTAAAAAAGGTCAGCTACTTCAGTAATCTCCTGCTGTAAATCTGCTAGAGAAACAACACACCAGTAGTAGTATGCATTTAACAATATTGTCAGCACTAGAGTACTGATTTCCTTCTGCCTCGTCGGTGTTATCAATAGCATTAAATGCTGCATTCATGGAAACTTTTCTACTATGAGGAAAATTGCAGCATGCCATGTAAACAAAGAACTGCACAATTTCAACTGCAATAATGTTTCTGTACCTGGTAGCTCTTAACAAGCTTCCAACAGGACTGAATATATATTCTAGACCATCGAACAGATTATGCTGAACAATACCCATGGAGGTTCACATTGACTGTCCTTTCTTTTAAAGAAAGAAAGATTGCTGGCAAAAGATCCCTGGTTGCAGCCCCTGGTGACAGATTTTTCAGCATGTTGCAGACAGGTTGGCACCGTGCCTGACAATCCACTAGGGCTGACATATTTTGGGCAGAGCTGTGGTAAAAAGGGAGCCATGTGGCCGATGTTAGTAAACATTATCTCGCACAGTCTGGCATGACACCATCAGCAGCGGGAGGGTGAATGGCTGGCAGATCACATGAACTGGACACACAGGCAGATAGAGCTGCCCAGGAAACACAAACTAGGGCCTATAATCTAGCAGCTGCTCCTGTTTCCATGACAACTAGAAACCGAACAATGAACTGGAAATCCAGCATGTGAGCCTTTATTGAAAGATCCCCACTGCCCAGACCAGTCAAGGCCAGACTCTCCACCCCCACATGCATATGAATAAGGAATATGGGAATATGTATAAAATATGAATAAGGAATATAGGACTATATGTATAAAACAGAGAAAAGATATACAGGAAATATAAAAACCAGACAGCATAGGACATTGTTTCCTTTCCCCCCTCACTATTTAATGGCTTAAATTAATTCTTAAATGCTCCTTTCCTTTTGATTGTGCCATCATTCATTTATTTCACTGACCACCTATTCTGAGGGTCAATTCTGGGACTACATTTTCAATTAAAATTATTTCAAAATTAATTCCTGTAAAAAACACAGGAACTAGGATTTCAGTAGGATTTTGGATTTCAGTAGGATTTTTGTGGGTGAGAGATTTCTATGATAGATATTTATTTTAAAGCTGGTTCTGGGATGAAGAGGTTGAATTTGGATTTGGATCTCAACAGTCTCAAAGTTAGGAGGATTTAGATCGGGGGAGTTGTTTTAGCCCCTCTCTAATTTATGTTAAATATCCAAATTTGGGACCCTTGGCCTGATTCTGCTTTCATACATAACCCGTCTGCCAGGTGGTTAATGGCCACAACAAGGGACAAGTTCAATATATCTGGAGTCCCTCTTAACAAAAAACTAAAGCTGCTCCAGCCCCCACCCAGAAACCTGGGAAAGCTAATGCACTTTCCCTGGCTGCCTTTAACAGGCAGAATTTTCCCACTCTCAGGTAGTCTGAGACTGAGTACCAACAAGGATATCTTTATGAGGGGAAAGAAAACACAAGTCATAAACTTGGGAAAACACAGCAACAGAATATATACACAACTAAACAGTAATATAAACCCACCCCTCCAGTAACTTTGACAGTAGTCCATCTAACTCTATTCCTCTCCCCGCCTGCCCCCTGTGAAAACGTTCCAAAGGTCATACTCCCTGGGCCACCACCTCGCACATCCACCAAACCTCACTGATGGTTTGAGTCAGTGAGTAGGAGCAGTCCAAGTGTCTTTTTACTATAGCATGTTAAGAAATGTAATTTGTTTGACGCTCATAAAACTTTAGTTATAGGAAATCTAAAATTTGACTGGACAGATCACTAGGAAATGTATTGAAAGAAAGTCTGCTGCACTGGGTGATGCATGGAGTCTTAATGGACCCAATCTAAATCCTATTAAAGTCAATGGAAAGTGTGCCAAGGTCTTCAGTAAGAGCTGGATCAGGACCCGTAGATCTTTCTCCATCTTTAATTTCAGTGGTTCTAAAAAATTATGCTCCAATAACAGAATTATAAAACAGAAAGAAAAGAAAGGATGAAAAAGATGACAGAAATGCCTTGCCTTTATTGAATAGCGAATAAGGCTTTCTTTTCCAACTGGGGCCCACTCTCACATTGTCAATGCACAGTAAGACTGCAGGATGGGGTACATAGAAATATGTCTGGGCTTCAAATTCCATCTGTGCAATTTGATAGGCTACGGGTAAACTCACACCTTTAAAATGGAAAGTGATGTTTCATCATAACCTGAAAATGCTACAGCATGAGGTGTTTTCAGTTTTAAAAAGCTACTTTGTCTCTTTGTAAGAGAACAATGGAAGAAATTCTGTAATAGAGAAAAGGGCACAGGACTGGGATCCAGGATTTGTATCCTGACACTGTCTTCTTATGTAACTCTGGGCATGTCACTTAAACCTGCTATTTTAATTTCCAACCTGTGTAAAATGGGCACAAGAATACTGTATGGAGTAATTAGCGAATATCTGTAAAGCAGTTTGAAGATGAAGGACTAGCTCCTCATCTGGTGTAAACTGACATAGCTCTGTAGACATTACTGAGCATCAGTGATCTACACCAGCTACAAATCTGGCCTGCAAAATACTGATTATAAGGAATAACTTTGTTTGTTTGTTTTTCTTTATAGCTGTAGAAAACATTATGGAATTAGTACCACAGAGGATGCATTGCATATTTAAAACAAGTAAGGGTATCTCAGTTTGAAACAAAATTCATCTTGGTTTAGGGCCTGATCCAAAGTCCACTGAAGTCAATGAAAAGATTCCCCTTGACTTCATTGGGCTTTGGCTCAGGCTTGCTTTGTTTTAGTTTTTCCTGGACTGTTTTTCTGTCATTTATCTGTTCATATATAATATAATATAATATAATATAATATAATATAATATAATATAATATAATATAATATAGTAAATAAAGTGGCTCAAATTAGCCCAGAAAACAATTGAGGCCTCATTCTACAAACCTGCCAATTCAGTAGGAGTTTCGCATGCATTAGGAACAAGAGACCAAATCATAAGCATATTGCATTTAATCTACTTTAGGTACTTACATGGCTCCAATTACTATAGTATGTGAGCACCTCATAATCTGTACTTATTTATTCTCATACAACCCTGTGAGGTATGAAGTACCATTAGTCCCATTTTACAGATGGAGACCTGAGGCACCAGCAGGCCAAGTGACTTGCTCTAGGAAGCATAGTGGAGTAGAAAATTGAACCGAGGTCTCGTAACCTATTGCCTTAATCACTGCAACACCCTTCAACATATTAGGAATGGAGTTTTAGTATTCCATTACAGACAATGTTCCCTCTAATTTTTGACAGGCCATGTGCACAAAAAATTTCTTCTGTGCAAATTTTTGACAGGCCGTGTGCGCAAAAAATTTCTTCTGTGCAAATTGGTGTGCTTCTGTGCAAATTTTTGTGCGCGCGGTGTTTTGCCGTGTGCATGGGGTTTAGGATCTGTGTGCGCGCAAACACGCGCACAGCTTAGAGGGAACAGTGATTACAGTTTTTATTTTCTTGTTTAGTTTGGCTTTGCCTGTTTTCACTCTGTTACCCTACAATGCAGTATATGACAGAGTGAAAACTACAGTAGAAAATGAACAAAATATGACATACCGTATCAGTATTGCATTGTGTTTGTATGAACAATACTGATGCTGAGAATCAAACAAGTTACTAATAAAAATAACCCTTTTGATGGAGCAAAGTTTATCTGGGAATGCCATTTCTTTCTATTTGTCCTAGTGCCTCTTTGCTTAAGGGAATAGCAGACATTGCCCTGTTTGGGCTCGATCTTGCAAGCTGCTGAGCACTCCTGATCCAGCAATTCACTTAAGCACATGCTTAACCTTAAGGAAATGAAATTGAAGTCAGTGGGACTACTTGCATGCTTAACGTTAAGTGCTTAGCTGAATCAGGATCAGAGGGGTGAAAACCTTGCAGAAGTGAGTCCTTTAGGAATCATTTCTCATATGTATTTCACATGGGAATTTGTGGACATCCCTAATATGATCAAATGGATGTTTTCCATTTACTATACTGTGAAAATACTATACATTTTCCCAGGTAAATCTGAATCTCTCTTAATGTGGGGACCTCATCCTGCAAACCTTCCTCAGGCAAAAACCCCCCAAAAACATTAAACTGAGTGGGAGTTTACCTGAGCAAGGACTGTAGGCATGAATCATAGGTGTGTAAGGGATTTTCTTAGGACCTCATGGTACACCCATTGAAGTCAATGGCAAAAACTCCCACTGAATCCAATACTGCAGGGTCAGGCTCTTGGGCCCAAATCCTCAAAGGTATTTAGGTTCCTAACTTCCACTGATGTTACTGGAAGTTAGGAGCTTAAATACTTTTGAAGATCTGACTTTAGTGCATTAGGTTTCTATGGCTATCTCTATTCTAAAGGGAAATGTAAAATCTACATGAAAGTCAAGCTATGCCATTTTGCAACAAAGATGCTCCTTATAACCATAGCATCCCAAATGAGCTAGGTGCTGTCAATGTTAAAAGAAAGACATGGTTCTTGCCCCAAAGAACTTGCAATCTGTGATGTTATGTTTCCCTATGACAAGAGTCTAAGTTCTTAGCCACAGAAAAAGAAGCAACAAGGCTGGCTTTACCATGTATGTGAGACTTTCAGTGTTGAAAGAGCTCTCTTTTGCAGATTAGATAATAAGATCTCATGCCTAGACAATTTTTTTTTTACTACTAAGAGCAGCAACAATCCTCTTGAATTACTATGCAGTGAATCAAACCCTTTGTTTCCAGCAGAAGAATTAAAAACCTACAGGCTTCATTCATTAAGAGTAATACATACATTTTGCACAGTTGTGTTTGTATTGAATTACTGCATTATGAAATTCAGAACAGTGCTCATTGTGGTTTCAGTAAGCTTCTTGAAATTCAGATTTAGATTTTTGCTGCTGTAAAATCTGATTTGGCAAACCAATCTAAAATACTCTGCCTCTCCCTCCTGCTTCCCTTCCCCAGCTCACTGCTTCCAAAAAATGATTTTTAAAATAGTTTTCACATTCATAACACCCTATGTTCTGCCCTGGGTTGCATATACATGGCTTTCACTGAAGTTATCGAAAACTATGCCTAAACATCTGAAGCCAGCATATGTCCCAATTGCCCAGCTTCTCTCAGCTACCCTGGTGCATCCTCAGTGGGGAGAAGAGGCTCCTTTTATGACCTATCATATACTTTGTGTGGGTACAGAAAGCATTCCAGTGTACAATACACAACATGGTGTTAGCAACAGTCGTAGGGCTCACTCCTTCAGCCCCTACTCACTCAAACAAAGAGACAGGGAGAGGCAAAACAGGGATAGGTGTGCACAGGTGCATATGGACAGATTTTAGCCTTGATACTTCCAAGCGCTCTGTTGGTTGCCCTCTGTATCTGGGGATTTGTTGGGAATTTGAAAGAGAGAGCCACACACTATGGGCTTAATTCTGTGCTCAGTCACACCTGCATGACTGAGAGCAGGGATGGTCCCTCTGTCTTCCATCTCACTTAAATTCCATTTCAGTCATCTGAATTCTGCACTGTTTCTAGGCACACAAGGGGCTTTCATAGAGATGACTGCAGGAAATAGGACGATGCGGGAAGGACTATGGATTGTGAGATAATACAGCAGGAGGAAGTAGTCCCAGGAAAAAAGTTCCCATCTAGGGTATTTCTATGCCTTGTGCAATTTCAGTTAGAGATGGGCCTGATCTGGATAGGTCAGCCTGCTGCAGAACCAGCCTCTTTAGTTTCCCTAGTCTGGAGTAGCCCAGAAAATTGAAAATATTTTCTGCTGCCTCAGGTTCTACGTGTGCAAGTTAACAGGTTAAAAGAGAAGCTTAATTGACACTCTAATCCTCATCTTGACTTTTGGACACCTCCTCCCTTGTTGCCTTTCCACCTTAAAGGTACAGAAGCTTTACAATTTTCTTGTATAAAATTTTATACATATAAAACCCTTTGACAATCTCTTAATGCCCTTTTATTAAATCCCTTTACTTACTTTATTAATTAAATCCAGGGTAATTTAAATTATTATAAACATCTCTTTGGGGATTAAACTCTTTAAGCACAGTGAATATTTGTTGACACATTATTGGTACAATCAGAAATTTTAAAAAATCTGTGAGTAAAGATGTAAGACAAAGACCTCAATTAAAGAGGTTTAGGGTATTAGATACAAGATCTGCATGTGATCACAAGGAAAAAACCAAAGGATTTCAAATGCATTTTCAAATGTTGAATAGTACAGTGGCAATCAGGCATCTCAGTTTACCCAACTCCAGATTCACCAGCTGGTATAAATTGGCATGACTTCGTTAACTTCAAAGCTGATCCACCAGTTTACAAGAGCTCAGGATCTGGCCCAGTGTTTCTGAAATCGTTGTATAAACAATCCGATTATGTGCTTTCCATGTACTCTAGTAAAATATTCACTGTGATCATTTATTCACTAGCCATTGAAAGAAAAATCAAAGAGTTGTTTTTTCATGGCTATATTTGAGTTCTGCAGTAAAATATAAAATACATACTAAGCTAATCCATTCCTTCAGGTTTTATAGATAATAATGATCTACCATTATTCAGCACTTTTCTTCTGAAAGATCTTTATAGGTTGAGGCATCACAGTTCAGTGGATTGAGTGATGTGAGTTCTATTCCTAGCTCTGCCACTCTCCTGCTGTGTGATCCAGAACTTCACCTCTCTTTCTGCCTGTCATAGAATCATAGAATATCAGAGTTGGAAGGGACCTCAGGAGATCATCTTGTCCAACCCCCTGGTCAAAGCAGGACCAATCCTCAATTTTTGCCCCAGATCCCTAAATGGCCCCCTCAAGGATTGAACTCATAACCCTGGGTTTAGCAGGCTAATGCTCAAACCACTGAGCTATCCCTCCCCCTCTCTTGCCCATTTAGAGTGAAGCTCATTGTGGAAAGAGAGTGTCCCTTAGTAGATTTGTACAGTGCCTAACACAATGTGGCACTGATCTCAGTTGGTGCACTTGTGCCTGAATTTCCTATATTTTTAAAAGGTGAGCCCCCCTTCAGGAAAACACAATAAATAAAATAATAATAATAATAAACAAATGATATTTGGGAATGGTTTAGATATACTTAATCTTGCCTCAGCATGGCGCTGAAATCACTAGATGACCTCTTGATGTCTCTTCCAGATGTACATCTCTATTCTTTCTATAATCACTTTTCTAACCCACAGGTAGTACAGGTACTCTATTATACAGGTATTTACTCAGCCTGATGATTGCTGGTTGAAAAATTTTAAAATTACTGATGAAAAACAGGGACAAATTTTTCAGGCAAAATTCATCCTTTTTTCACCTGGCTATGACACTGGCCAAAAACAAAAAAATGTATAATTCCACATTTTTCCAATGGAAAAAAGGGAGAAATATTCTCACTTTTACCACCTTTACTTGCTACCTATTTAGGTGCTTATAGAGGTGTGGTATCCAAGCATCTCATATTGTGAGATCTGACATCACCAGGTAGCAGTGTAATTTTCTACACTAAAGTGATAGATGCTGAATAACTGAAGTGTTCCTAGATCCACTTAGAATTTACACACTCAAATGGCTAATACTTCCAAAGAACAGTATTGGGTCTTTAAAGGTCCCTCTTTTCCCTGTCAATTAGTGCATCTGAAGATCTATTATACTTCAAAGAAACCAGTTGCTAGTGTTTTCAAACAGAGCACAGTCAGAAGCTGGGAGACAAACAGAGGAAAAGAAGATAACAATACAGGACAGAGCACCTTCACCCACATAATGTTTTTCATACACACTGTGTGCCAGACCCTGAAAGGCGCTGAGTATCTGCTGCATACCCACCATTACCACTGCAGACAAGGGCTGATGCAGCTTCTCAGGAGTTTTTTTTCTCTCTCTCTCTGTAGAGTTAAATAGTAAAACTACAACAAAAATAATTAAAAGAAATATTAGCAAAGATGAGAGAAATTAAAAAGGAAAGAACAGGACATGGTTTTCTGCTGGGTGAAATGGGGAGTCAGTGTGGGAAAACTATCTAAGATTCCAGGAGCTCAGAGTAGAAGGCTTTCAGCTCAGTAGTAGCAAAATGGTGGGGGAAAAAAAAAGGAGGAAGGATTGTTTCAGTGGTAGGGTACTAACCAATGAACTGAAAGACCCTGTGTCTATTCCCTGCTCTACCTCACACTTTGTGTGCCATCTTGGGCAAGTCACTTAGAGCCAGAATTTTTAAAGTTTTTAAGCACTAAAGATACAGATAAACATCTAGTGGTATTTTAAAAGCACCTAGACTCATAACACCCATAGATTTCAATGATTAGCACTCAGGCATGAGTATTATCTGCATAAAAGGAATTAAAAGTGTGACAAAGCTCTGTCCTTGCCTCCATGGGTCCCATGTTTCCTGGCAGATTTCGCTAGCCTCAGAGGCTCACTGTGACCCTCCACGTAACCCTTCTCTCTCTAGAGACAAGGGTCACAGTCTACTGAGCCATTTTCATCATAAGCCAGCGAGGGAGGTGAGGAGAAGTTATCCTTCCTTGCAGTCTCTGTTGTCTCCCAGTCTCAGTGATTAATCAGGGGGCAAAGGTGGGGGGGGGGAGCCCAGGACCACCCTCTACTCCAGGCTGCAGCCCAGGGACCCTAATAGTATCAGCTATGGTAGCTGACCTTTTAGAAACATGACATGTACAATTCCCTGGGCTACTTCCCCCATAGTAGCCCTCTTTTCCTCAAGCTCCACTTCGCCCTTACCTCAGGGCCTTCTTCCTTGTGCATGATATGGTGTGTACTACTCAGTCTCTCCAACAGCACAACTTCCTCCCACAGCTCCTGACATGCACACCCACTTGACTAACTGGGAGGCTTTTAACTAGTTTGAGCCAGCCCCTGATTGGCTTCAGGTGTCCCAATCAACCTAGCATTCTCCCTGCCTTCTGGAAAGTTCTTAATTGGCCCCTGGTGTCTTAATTGACCTGGAGCAGCTGCCATTTCACTTATCCTGGTACCAGGGATTTGTTTAGCCTGGAGCTTATATATCTATCTCCCACTACTTTTCTATAGCCATCTGGCCTTGCCCCGTCACAAAGGCTAAAGATAGCGATAACATAGGGGTAAAAATTACAATCCACTCAGAGATTAAGATTTTGGAAAATGAGTAGGGAATCATAAATATATAACATCACATCACAACATTGTGATATTAGTGTTCTGATGTTGTGTCATCATATTGCAATGGCAATCAGGCATTAGACGCAAATGTGAACACACAAAACAAATAATGCACTAGGGCGTCAGAACACTAGTTAGGCCTATTTGGATAGAGGCAGCGCTCTGGAGGCCAATAAAGCCTGAGAGAAACCCTTGTAGACATAAGCCTAATTTGTGATTCACTGGCTCAGGAATGGTGCATGGGAACCTTGGTGTAGAGAAAATGGGAGAGTCCATTTCTGGGAAGCTAGCACATTTAGGAAAAAAATTGAGAGACTTACAGAAACCCCAATAACATAACTTGCTCTGTGTGTGTGCACACACGTACACATTTTATGACCATGTATCTAAATAAAACTTTGTGCATTTACTATCCCTTTAGTTTTTGTTGAAACCAAACACACTCCTAATTTCTTAGGGGGGGAAATCTTAAAGAATGGACTGTTTACAAGCCCTTCTTTAAAAAAGAAAGTCACTCTTGCTATTTTCAGTAAACTTGCTACTTTCAGTAATTAGTGCACACTTGCTGGGGTGTAAATTCTACCAGAGTTTTGTACACTAACTGGCCTGAGTGGACCTTGCTGGCATGCACTAAAAGTTCCCTCGTATGCATTGACATAGTTCTGTTTGAAATGGGCCTGAGGGGTCCCCATGTTAGAATATCTCATACCCCAGTGGTTAGCACGCTCTCCTGTGAAGTGGGTGGCCCCTGTTCAAATCTTTTCTCCCCCCTCAGGCATCCCACATCCCAGGTAAGTGTTCTAATCACTAGGCTGAACATTTTAAGGTGGGCACCATCACCTCCTCCTCCTCTGGCCAGATTCTGAATTCAGTAGGGGCCTCTGAGCATGCATACTGGATCAGGCCCTGCATGTGAGTTAGGCACTTGAATGCCTGTCTTCCCCAGTTTGTGAATCGCTCAGGGGCTTAGCCAGGAGATAGGCATCCAGCCACCTAGAGTGAGGAACCAGTGCACATGTTCAGAGTCAGAAATTTAGGCTCCAAGGGAACTTTCACCCGGTCCCAGTCTCTCTGGTGAGCAGGGAGAAGATGCGGGAGAGGTCCCAGCCGGTCTCTCTCACCAGGCATGGTCCTTGGAGATGGAGAAAAAGTGGTGATAGAAGCTCTCAGCAACTGGCCAGAGCAAGGGCAGTGGCTCCTCATGGAGCGCTGCCCCGCAGGACCTCCCAGACCCTGCTTCCCAGGACTCTGGACCACCATCTCCTCACGCTGCCTCCTCTTCTGCTTCTGGGCCTGGTCCAGAAGCAGACATGGTGGCTCAGCAAGGACATTCATGTGAATTTGTAGTAGCATCTGTGGCCAAGGGGAAGGGGACTGAGCCACCTGCACTCCCCTTTGTTGTGCTCCTGCCTAACTCCCTTAGACTCCTTTAACTAGTCTACAGAACTACATGTTCCCATGATTGTTATCCTCATTCTCAGTGCCCCAATTCCTCTGTTCTTCTGTTACAATCACCTGTTGTGAGCTTCCTGAGTTTAGATTGTAAAATAAAGGATTGGAGCTGTCCCATACAATCTGTACGATACCTGACCAACATACTAACAACTTTGTAATACACATTAATAATTTTTTCTTCAGAAAGAAGTCTAGAAAACAAGATAGATGTAACTAGAAAGTAAATGTAACATAACATTTCAAGGAGATTTTAAGATGGATCATAGGACTAGAGTGAAAGAGAACATCTACATGCTTTACAATTGATCATTTGTCTTCTTTGTTGTAAAGGAAATCTCTTCACACATCAGTGCTCAAAGTTACTTGAGCTCCTCCAATATTAACTATAACACATTCACTACTAAACCTTTGTTATACTAAAAAAACCCTATGGCCCTGCCTAAATATAACAGCTTGTATTTTCAAAAAGAACAGGAGTACTTGTGGCACCTTAGAGAGTAACAAATGTATTAGAGCATAAGCTTTCGTGGGCTACAGTCCACTTCATTGGATGCATAGAATGGAACATATAGTAAGAAGATATATATACATACAGAGAAGGTGGAAGTTGCCATACAAACTGTAAGAGGCTAATTAATTAAGATGAGCTATTATCAGCAGGAGAAAAAAACTTTTGTAGTGATAATCAAGATGGCCCATTTAGACAGTTGACAAGAAAGTGTGAAGATACTTAACATGGGGAAATAGATTCAATATGTGTAATGACCCAGCCACTCCCAGTCTCTATTCAAACCCAAGTTAATGGTATCTAGTTTACATATTAATTCAAGCTCAGCAGTTTCTCATTGGAGTCTGTTTTTGAAGCTTTTCTGTTGCAAAATTGCCACCCTTAAATCTTTTACTGAGTGGCCAGAGAGGTTAAAGTGTTCTCCTACCAGTTTTTGAATGTTATGATTCCTGATATCAGATTTGTGTCCATTTATTCTTTCGCGTAGAGACTGTCCAGTTTGGCCAATGTCCATGGCAGAGGGGCATTGCTGGCACATGATGGCATATATAACATTAGTAGATGTGCAAGTGAACGAGCCTCTGATAGCGTGGCTGATGTGATTAGGCCCTATGATGATGTCCCCTAATAGATATGTGGACACAGTGGACAATGGTCTTTGTTGCAAGGATAGGTTCCTGGGTTAGTGGTTCTGTTGTGTGGTGTGTGGTTGCTGTTGAGTATTTACTTCAGGTTGGGGGGCTGTCTGTAAGCAAGGACTGGCGTGTCTCCCAAGATCTGTGAGAGTGATGGGTTGTCCTTCAGGATAGGTTGTAGATCCCTGAAGATGCGTTGGAGAGGTTTTAGTTGGGGGCTGAAGGTGATGGCTAGTGGCATTCTGTTATTTTCTTTGTTGGGCCTGTCCTGTGGTAGGTGACTTCTGGGTGCTCTTCGGGCTCTGTATATCTGTTTTTTCCCTTCAGCAGGTGGGTATTTTAGTTTTAAGAATGCCTGATAGAGATCTTGTAGGTGTTTGTCTCTGTCTGGGAGATTGGCGCAAATGCGGTTGTATCTTAGAGCTTGGCTTTAGACAATGGATCGTGTGATGTGTCCTGGATGGAAGCTGGAGGCATGTAGGTAAGTATAGTGGTCAGTAGGTTTCCGGTATAGAGTGGTGTTTATGTGACCATTGCTTATTAGCACCGTAGTGTCCAGGAAATGGACTGCTTGTGTGGATTGGTCTAGGCTGAGGTTGATGGTGGAATGGAAATTGTTGAAATCATGGTGAAATTCCTCAAGGGCTTCTTTTCCATGCGTCCAGATGATGAAGATGTCATCAATGTAGCGCAAGTAGAGTAGGGGCATTAGGGGACGAGAGCTGAGGAAGCGTTGTTCTAAGTCAGCCATAAAAATGTTGGCATACTGTGGGGCTATGCGGGTACCCACAGCAGTGCCACTGACTTGAAGGTATATATTGTCCCCAAATGTGAATAGTTGTGAGTGAGGACAAAGTCACAAAGGTGAGCCACCAGGTTTGCCATGACATTATCGGGGATACTGTTCCTTACAGCTTGTAGTCCATCTTTGTGTAGAATGTTGGTGTAGAGGGCTTCTACATCCATAGTGGCTAGGATGGTGTTTTCTGGAAGATCACCTATGGATTGTAGTTTCCTCCGGAAGTCAGTGATGTCTCGAAGATAGCTGGGAGTGCTGGTAGCGTAGGCCTGAGGAGAGAGTCCACATAGCCAGAGAATCCTGCTGTTAGGGTGCCTATGCCTGAGATGATGGGGTGTCCAGGATTTCCAGGTTTATGGATCTTGGGTAGCAAATAGAATACCCCTGGTCGGGGTTCTAGGCATGTGTCTGCACAGATCCGTTCCTGTACTTTTTCAGGGAGTTTCTTGAGCAGATGGAAAAGTTACTCATGTATTGGACATTGAGTAAATAAAATTCCATGCTGTGTTATAGATGTACAAAATGATTTGTTCCAGAAACTTTTGGTATACTAGTATGACCATTTATTTTCCACCATTCCTGAACTCCTTACCTTTTTTCTGTTGGTGTGTGCCTCACATTTGGAGCATTTGAATACTAAACTAATCACTATTTTGTCGATCTACGAAGCAAAATGAAGACAATAGCTATTTACCTATTTTACTCAATTGCAAATAGAAAGAATATATCAAAGAAATTAATTATATGCTTCCATTCCAATAAAGTTGCAACTGCTGTTTTATTCTTACAAAGCATCCTTAAAGATATGTGAGACAGACCATTTTCATACTGAGCCAAACCAATGAACTGTGTTTTTCTTGAAGTTACCACTTTGACTCCAATATTGAAAGCTCTGTTGACACTGGAGCAACTACCAAGTTGGAGGGATCCAGTTATCACAAGGAAGTCACCTAACATACTGTGACAGGGTCATGCCAGATGGCTACAGGAGAGTAATAGAAGGCAGATATATTAGCCCCAGGCTAAGTAGATCCCTTTTCCCTGGGTAAGGTAAGAGGGAAGGTTCCAGAACAATCAGGAACCTTCTGGAGACAATTAAGACAGATAGGCTGATTGGCCGCAGGTGTTCTAATCAAGAAGCTGCTAGAATCAATTAAGGCAGGCTAATCATGGCACCTGGGTTTAAAAAGGAGCTCACTTCAGTTTGTGGTGCATGTGAGGAGTTGGGAGCAAGAGGCACTAGGAGCTGAGAATGAGAACACAGACTGTTGGAGGACTGAGGTGTACAAGCATTATGAGACATCAGGAGGAAGGTCCTATGGTGAGGATAAAGAAGGTGTTGGGAGGAGGCCATGGGGAACTAGCCCAGGGAGTTGTAGCTGTCGCACAGCTGTTCCAGGAGGCACTTTAGACAGCTGCATTCCACAGGGCCCTGGGCTGGAACCCGGAGTAGAGGGCAGGCCCGGGTTCCCCCCAAATCCTCCCCTCTCCTGGTCAGACACAGGAGGAGTCAACCTGGACTGTGAATTCAGAAAAATGGCCAAGCTGAGGGCTAATGTGAAGCTCCAAGGCGAGCAAATCCGCCAATAAGCACAAGGCCCACCAAAGTAGAGCAGGAACTTTGTCACAATACTTAAACTGTAGCTTGGTCTTGCAAGGTAGACTGTAATGAATCATCTTTTAACGGTGGTTCTGAACAATGTTGTAGCCCTGCTGAAGTTCCAGTGTGACATACCATCTGGAACAGAATAAAAGCATGATTCACTCCTGTCTATACTGCAAAACGAACTGCTTTTTATGAGTTGTTATTATTAGATTACTATAAAGTGGGTGAAAAACCAAAGTCAAAGAGTAGGCTAATCATGGCACCTGGGTTTAAAAAGGAGCTCACTTCAGTTTGTGGTGCATGTGAGGAGTTGGGAGCAAGAGGCACTAGGAGCTGAGAATGAGTTTTGTCAATGGTTCGCTGTCAAACTGGGAGAACATATAGAGTGGAGTCCTGAAGCGGTCTGTCCTGGGTCCAGTACTATTCCATTCATGGCTTGGAAAATGGAGTGAAGAGTATGCATATAAAAAACTTGGCTGACACCAAGCAGGAAGAGGTTGCTAACACTTTGGAAGTTAGTGTTAGAATTCAAAATGACCTTGATAAATTGAATAATTGGTTTCAAATCAGCAAGAAGAAATTCACTAAAGACAAGTGCAAAGTATTACACTTAGGAAGGAAACACCAAATGCCAAGTACAAAATGGGGAATAGCTAGCTAGGTGGTAGTACTGCTGAAAAGGATCTGTGAGTTATAGTTGATCACAATCTGAATATAAGCCAACAATGTGACGCAGTTACAAAAAAGGCTAATATCATTCTGGGTTGTACGAATAGGAGTGCCGTATGTAAGACTGGGAGGTACTCTACTTGACACTGGTGAGCCCTCAGCAGGAATATTGTGTCCAGTTTTGGGCACCACACTTTAAGAATTATGTGAACAAATGGGAGGGAGTCCAGAGGACAGCAGCAAAAATGATAAAAGATTTAGAAAACCTGACTTGTGAAGAAAGGTTAAAAAACTAGGTAGGTTTAGTCTTGAGATGGCGGGGGGACCTGATAATAATCTTCCAATATGTTAATGGCTGTTATAAGAGGACAGTGATCCATTGCCCTCCATGTCCAATGAAGGGAAAACAAGAAGTAGTGAGCCTAATCTGCAGCATAGGAGATTTAGGTTAGATATTAAGAAAAGACTTTCTTACTATAAAGAGATTTAGGTACTGGAATAGGTTACCGAAGAAGGTTGTGGAATCCTGCCCTTGGAGGTTTTTAAGAACAGGTTGGACAAACTCCGGTCAAGGATATACATGGTCCTGCCACAGCAAAAGAGGATGAACTTGATGATCTCTCAAGGTCCCTTGCAGCCCTATGATTACAGTAGCATTACCTAATCTAGCCTCCGTACAGACACGTAACAAAGATGACAGCCCCTGCCCCGCCCCTGCCCGAGAGCTTACAATCTAAATGTCATATAGAAAGCAACAAATGGACAAAACAGGGAAAGGGGGATATCAATCCAATTTTACCTTAAAAATAAAAGCCTGTTCACCACTTGCCTAACCAATGGTAGATAGTCGAGATTTGTAGGCATCACAGCAGAGATACGGTCTCCCAAGATGGCAGCTGTACAAACAATTTAACTTGATATTTCAGATAGGTGACCTCTGTAATTCAGTGGTAATTCTGGTGGATAATAAACATACACCCATCTGGGGTTCAAACAATAATCACATTTTGTTTATTATGTGTGTATGGTTTACATTTCTGTTATTTAGGATAGTCACCCTGCAATCACATGTACAAGAAACTATAGCCATATGGTTTCTTCAACGGACCAATGATAGCCGGTCATGCTGCTTACTATATTTGGATATGGACTTATTTCTAAATTAGCTGTGGTAGATAATCAACGTATTAAAATTATCTTTACAACGTATACAAACACTTTTTGGATGAGAAGTTCATTTTATTTTTGATAGGCCAAATGTTGCTGACCTCACACACAAGTCATGGGTCTGAAATGGAAAAAGTGGGGCAAGCATGGTACTGTGGTTAAGGCATAGCACTGGGAATCACGAGATCTGTATTCTGGGCAAAGTCCCACTAATTTCACTATGCCAAGATTTTACCTTCTATTCCTCCTTTGCCATAGACTTCCTGTGGGATTCTTAAAATCTAATTTTCAGAAGTACTGAGCACCCCCAGTTCTCCTTGCAGTCAAGACTTAATTCACAAGAATGCTGTGAGGCTACAAATATATAAACTGTTTTCTGATCCTCAGATTAAAGAAATGCAAAGTATTATTTTCATTAAAAAGTCCTGAATTTCCCATTTGTAAAGACCACAATAAACAATGTAAAATCAAAGAGAAGCAAATTCACACAAAAACATAATGTTTAAACAACCTTAATCTTCTGATTTAAACCCGTAACAAACCAGGCAATTCAGACTTAAAGCTGATATCATTTATAAGTAATTTCATTGTGTTTGGGGTCATCAGCACATATAATACAAACAGTGCCCTGCGTGAATTATACATGTAATGAAAACTCAAGCAATTTCTGCCATGACTTGGTGATAAGTTGCTATAATAGCAGCTTGGGGTCCAGCAAATTTACTTTCACATGCATTATTAGCAACAGGTGACATAGTGATAATGATACAATTAACGCATTTCACCTCTTTAAGCTCTCCCAAAGGTGAATTTTTGTTTTTACTGCTTTATGGGGGAACCATTTCATTTTGGGTGTTTGAAGGTCCATGTGTTTTAATGGTATTTTTAACAAAATAAGCAGAAAATCGGGGGCTGGGGAGTGTCCTTTGGGGGACATTTTAACTCAGGTATTACATACTAGGGAGAAATCCATTTTGTTCAGTGAGCAGCAATGGTACATCTGTGTTCAAGAAACAAGAACATAGGGATTGGCATAGTAGATCAGACCAGTGGTCCATGTAGTTCAGCATCCTTTCTCTGATTGGCCAGATTGGCTTCAAAAGAAGGTAAAAAAAACCTGTCTATAAGCATTTATAGCATAGCCTGTCCATAGAGAAAGTTACCTTAACCTTCATAATAGTTAGGGCCAAGTTCTGCATTAAATGCAGTCCTGTGGTTGACCCGAGGGCAGAATTTGGCCCTTCCACTGGAATTTGTCAAGCAGTTCAACAGACCTCATCATTTCTAACTGCTCCTCCAGAGATATTGTGTCATGAAAATATAACATGCATATCATTAACAGGATGGGATGGAGTGTCTCTATATCGTATTTGAATGAGTACTTAGGGACTCTAAACTCTGTAGATTGGCATGAAAGAGTAGTTTTTCTGTTGTCTACATCTGCATAAGGATCTTCATGAAACTATTGTTAAATAAAACACTTATTTTCTAAATCTGTCTTTCCCTTTTACCCCAAGCGCTCCTCAAGAAACCAAACAAAATAAAACCACAACAGCATAGGGCCGTATCATGTCTTTTCACGTTTTCATTTAAATAACGAAGTTTGTATGCAAGAAAGCATCCAAAATAAACCAACTTCCATTTCATTTTGACTTAAAAGTCCTTAAAACTTAGATTTTCAAATGTAAAAACAAACACAAAACCTGTCTTTGCCAAATTGCCACCTATCACAATTTTGAAAGCTAGTTTCCCTTTTGAAAGCTAGTAACCCCTAAAAGTTATTTAAAAGAAAAAGAAAACCCCAAAGAAGGGTAGTGGTAGTGCTGTGTAGAGGACTATTGATTAACTATGCTGGGCCAGATGTTTAATTAAATGGAAGTAGGATCAGGCCCCCATTCTTCCAAAAAGGACACTTAAAAATGGTTTTTTGTGCTGAATCTTTAAACAAACACTTTACATCTTAGTTTTACATTCATCTTGATCCCTAATCACTCAGATGCCACAGCAATGAGCATGACATATAAACAGAATAGATGGTAATTGTTTCTGATAAATTATGGAAATATTTCTGGATATTGCATATCCAATAAATGGGCACTGCCACCTCCATCAGTGATTCGTGTCTGCCCATATTATGGTTTGTGAGCATGTATGAAAGCATATGCAATGACAGTTGTAGCATAGTTTTTACATCCATATTCAGCGTGATTACTCGTTAATGTTAAGAAGCTGTGCTAGTGAAAATGGGGAAGGCAACAGGACGGATGTATGAAAAAACTCCCTTCCCCTATGGAAATGAAACCCAGGCTACTTACGACTGTTCACAAACAGTGCTTCAGAACAACATTCTAACAGCAGTTGCTAATAGAACTGGCTTGAGAACGGTTTTCAAACTAGTTGTAACTCGTACAGTTAAGTGCTCCAGCATGGACAAGACTGTAGTTGTCTATGCAAAATATGTTTTAGTCTTTTTTTTTTTCTTTTTTTAAGTAACGTCATTTTGTGTTGCTGGAATGGTTGCGATTCAGTAAACTTACTTAGAGGAAAGAGCCCCTTGCAGTTCCATGGGCTTTGGATCAGGCCCTAAATCAGAACTAACTGAAGTAGTGCACATGGGAAAATAATTTATCGTTTACCTCTTTACTTATTTCTGACCAACCAATCTTGAATGTTATTTTCAAGAACTAATGAAGCATTAAAATAGAAGCTGCAGTTCAGAACTGGCTTCTTGAAAGAAATTATAACACTTAAAATGGAACTCTCTATTACATTTAATAAAGTGACATTTATTCCCCCAGCTTTTGATCCTTTGATCAGGACCTGAGCCAGCTTCCCTAGCCCACAAAACTCCCCTCACTTCCCTGAGAATTTTATTTATGGAATAAACTCTTGAATCACATCTAAATTAACAATTTAGAATTAACATACACATACAGGCAACATGGAGTATGTTGGTGCAGACTTGGTTGAAGCCAATGGAGCTATACCAGTTTATACGAGATGAGGCTCTGGCCCCTATACATTTACTGGATTATACATAAGTAGTTCCAACCCCTGAAGTCCTTACTTAAGCAAAACTCCCACTGCCTTTGATAAAGAGTTGGCTGGAGTGTGGAAGTCCTTCATCTCCATGCAGTTGCAGAATAAGGGGTGTGTGTGAAGGTCTTGCCCAGCCTGGCTGAAACATAGGCTTCGAAGGATTAGATTTTTACTGGCAAATATGGGGAGAGGTTGATTTCACTGACAAAAAATATTTCCATCTATAATCATCAAATCTCTAGATAGGCAAAGTGAGAAAAATGCTGCTTCAGAGCTTCTTAGAGTTTGAATTAAGGATATTTACTTTGTACATTTTAACATGTGATGTTGACAATTTGTGTTTTAATGGTTTTAAAACATTAACTTTTTAATCAACATCGGCTGTCTTTAAATAATTGTCTGACCCTCTCCTTATTGTCTGATCCCTCCCCATAATTTCCTGCACTTATGAAAATTTAAGTCAGTAAAAATAAAAAAGTACTTACAAATAAACATCAGTATTACTTGTCAAAATTATTTTTAAAATAAATATTGAATTCTGCAAAGCCTACTGATAAAACAGCTCTTGGGACCACTACACACTCCGTAGGCAGTTACGGTCCAGTGATCAAGTGTTTTTCACAGACCCACTGGCCCTGCCCTTGTCCCATCCACAAATCTTCCTGCTGAGGAAAAAGGAACCTGCCAATCTTGATTCCGCAGCATACATACTGCTTGGCTTCTGTACTTTTTGCCCCCCCCCCCCCAGGCTTCAGAAATGGCATTTGTGCAGCATTACAAGCCTGCTATGGCAGTGTTGGGATACAGCACAGCTCAGTGCTAAAAAGCACAGCAAGACTGCTGCCTAAGCAGAAGTGGGAATTTTAACTTATGTCTGAGCATTGTTAATAGATACTTTGGCATTTAGACAGAATACAAACCACAGACCAGCACAAATTTTGCCTCTCCTAACAAATGGTGGTCAACCTTTGGGGTATGGCTTTTGATACAATAAGAAAGAAGGAACAGAATTAGAGTAAGGCTCAGATCCTAAGATCCTGGTTCACTACACTGACACTTCTCTTTCCTCCCCATGGCAGTTCATTCCACTGCTCTCACCATATGCCTCCAGCACTGAAAGCCAGATCACCAGCTGGTGGAAAACAGCATTGCATCCAAGCCTTGAGAGTGCTTGCTGTACATTCAGTGACTGATCCAAAGCCTACTGAAGTCAAGGGGAGTCTTCAATGGGCTTTGGCTAAGGCCCATAGAAAACTCATGATATCAAAGAAAAGATCTGACATGTGGATTGACACAAGTACATTATAATCGTTCCCATTACAATTACTTTGTTAACAGAAACAGTAATTTGCTGGCTTCTCACCCCTCCTGAAGTGTAAGCTATCCTGTGATAGTAAGTACGGGGGGCTCGAATCATGTCTTTATGTCTCATGGGCACCATTAAACTTACAATAAAAGAGGATAACTATGTTTATAAATAAATAGTGAAGAGCACATCATTTAATTGCTATTTATTTTCATAAACATGAGGTATTTCAAAGTGCTATAAGACGCAGCACTAAATGTACATCGTTGGAAGAAATTAAACACAGAACTTTGCAGTTACCCAGTTCTATGCACCAAACATTAACAAATACATTAACTGGAAGAAACAGGCTAGGAAAAGGCATATATAGTAAATTTCTTTACAAAAGTTTTCTTAGTTCAAAAAAGTGATAAAGTAATATCTACTCAAAACTTTCACAACTCATTTTCATACGAAAATATAAGTATCAAATTTAGTTATGTATCAGCATCATACTAAAGTATACAGGCAGTGTAAGAATTAGTACAGTACATAACAGAGATTAACAATATATTTGTATACAAAAACATGCTCCTCAAACATTGAGGTATTACAGTACTTAGGTATGAACTTCCAGTCAAATACTGGTAGCAAGAGCCACCTCTCATAACCCAAGACATGTACAAAAGGCAAGTGTGTAGATGGTATTTACAGAAAATTCCCACAGAGGTACAAATGGTAACCCCTAAAGTAACATCTGTTAGAACATAAGCACCATTCAAAATTAGGAATGAACGTTTTTAAACTTAACTAGGTGTCATCAGCAGCTCCAAAGGCTCACAACTTTTAAAGAACATCTATAGCTCTTAAGAAAAAATACAAGGGCAGTCCATCATAGTTTGGCAGTCTGTTAAACTCCTTGCAAGAACATCCATGTGCTCTGTACCCAGATAACATAAATTGTTAACTACTTGAGGGACTGGATTGAAAGTAAACCCAACATTCTTAACGTCAAAAAACACAATTTTTTTTTTAAAAGAATCAAAAATGTGCAAAGTGGCAGTGACTGTCCAGGTCAGACAAAAAAAAAGTTTAGCAAGTCCGTGTGTGTTCTATTTTCTTTAGCAACTGCTGTTGTCTGGCTTGCAATTTTTCCTTTTCTAGCAATAACTTGTGTTCCTCTGCCTGAAGAGAATGGACATAATCAGTGGCTTTTTTCAAGATGACCACTTTTGCAGCCTTCTCATTTTTAACCAGTTCAGGTACATGGTCCCTTAATGTGAGAAAACTAGATCGCAGGTCATTACGCCGCTGACGTTCCAGAATATTGTGGTTGCGTCGACGTTCACTATCTTCTGAATCTGAGTTTCGAGGACTTGAACTCTTAGACTTTGGTTGGATCATAGGTTTTATTGGACGGGGCACCTCATTTTTTAGCTTTTTCTGCGGCGGGGCATCTTCGCTTTCCATGTATGGAGAAGGGGCAGCGTAATTATGCTGCTGGTGAATCGGGGCGCAACGCTTTAGAATCAGTTCATTCTGCTGCATTCTCACCGATGCCAAGGTGGCATTTTTAGGGCGCACAGTAATAGTAAGAGTAGTAACAGCCTTGTTGGAGGAGGAACGCCTCTTCTCCACTGTCACAACATCAATTTCTTCCTCTTCATCCTCTTCCTCGTCATCATCTTTAGAAACACAAAATGTAAAATAAAGAAAGTAAGTTGTTCTCTCCAAAAAATATTCACACAGGACCTTGAAATTTAAAAACTAGTAACATATCTGTGTGAATTCTCAGGACAAACAGCAACCTGTAAGTATTTTAAGTGTTCAAAATATGCACAAATATTAGGATAAAAATAGGGTGCATATACTAACTATCTGCAGATAGATGGAGCTAAATAAATATAGACACACCATGCATACACTCAGACCCAGACACAATAAGTGGGTATTTGCTAACTCTAAGAACAGATAGTTTTCTGCACTTTTAAGCTGTATAATAGGAGGATCCATAAAGGTTCAACCCAAATAAACACATTAGAGGAAACAGTATTTGAGAAAATGCCCTAATTTATACTTTAGCCAAAAAACTGGGGTACAGAACACACACTGTGTGCGAGCGCGCACACACCCACAACACCTCCCTTGCTTGATCAAAAAGGAGCCAGAAAACTAAACAATCGCTGGATTTGTTCTGATGCAGAATGTGAAGCTGTTCCAATCTAAGAGTCCCTTTAAGCCAATGTTTTGGTTTACTGCCAAGAAGACAGCTGTTGGGAGGAAGTGCTTCCTCACAGAAAGCTGTCAAGGCACAGACATTAAAGGGACAGTGAGCCTTTTGAAACAGGAGGCTTATCATCGAGTTTATGATGATCGTCATATGGATCTACTCATTTACATAAGAGAAACTGTGTTTACAATTGAACTGGGCTTCTTTTACATGAGAGGAATTTTTTGCATCAAGATTTTCCTCTGCCTGTCTTAATCCAAAGACCCAAAAATAAAACATTTCCCTGCTAAATTATTAGACTGCCT
This sequence comes from Natator depressus, assembly GCF_965152275.1. Classification (NCBI taxonomy): domain Eukaryota; kingdom Metazoa; phylum Chordata; order Testudines; family Cheloniidae; genus Natator; species Natator depressus. The sequence continues at coordinate 27,797,940 of NC_134236.1, forward strand.
AGCCATTCCAAAACCATGTACAAGGCAGGATGATTTTACACTAAAAACACTTTTACTGTATGGTCAATGCACTATTTACACAATACATTCTGCATAAGCTGCATTTTATTTGGCCCCATGAATGAATTTTGAGATTAACCACACGGTACGCTTTGGCATGGGAGAAGATTAAAAAAAAAACACTCCAAGTTCATCCAGCATCTGTTAAGTATAAACATGCTCAGAATAGGATGCCCTTTAGTTATATACCACTGACTGCTTTATCATCAGCTGCCTGCCAAAGGGTCTCCTTCAAGGAATCCTTTCAAATAGGCAATGTCCTAGGACAAGCATGCTGCCACCTACTGGCAAATCCATATACCTGTTAGAAATGGGAGGGAATAAAACGTACGCACCCACTTGGACAGTGACGGGTTTTGTTCTTGGTTATGTTTTTATCAATGAAGTAAAGCAAATGAGAGTGGTCTGAGATTTTTCAAGCTTCCCCTCTTCCAGACTAACTTTAGTGGCACCATACATGGATTTGACCTCTTCTAAATCTGCTGGTGGTGGACTCTCTCCCAGCCTCCCTTCTCTTCAACAGCAGGAGTTCCCATGCCCTAAGGGCTCACACCACTGTCATGTTTTACACTGAACTGATTGTGCAATATTTGTTCTTCCCCAGCTCCACCCCCCCAATACTTCAGTTGCCCTTTTACTTACCCCTCCTCTCTCCCTGCCCAAGCCCTTCAAGGCAGGGGGCTTCCTCAAGCACTCAGGCATATGGCAACCAACTTTCCCCCAATCTTTTTTTTTAGTGACTCACTGAGATGCAAGAAACAAAGAAAGGGGGCATGACCTAGGACCACGGATTTATTTTCTTTGGTCTCCTAACCACATGGGGGCAGGGGGGAGGAGAAGGGAAGACGGAGCTTAATGTTGATTACAGGAAGGAAAGTGTGAAGAGAGAGAGAGAGAGAAAGACCACCCCTTCTTTTTTCCTCACTGCCAATAGCCTAAGGCAGCCTTGCAAAATGTTCATGATAATGTACCAGCCAGGCACAACGTTACTCACCCACCTTACCAGGATAATAAAAAACTAATGCTAATTTACTTGACCAGCAACTAACACTCACCCTAAGTGAACTGAATTTTGCAAGGCTGTCCCAATGAATTCACTCTCTCCGTCTACACCTTTGGTTGGGGGAGATGCATCATAAAGGTGATGCTGCCCACAAAGCTGCATTTGAGGGTGCGGCAACCATGCACACACAATACCTCTGGGGATATGCACACAGGCTAACAAATCTGTGATGAGCGGAGTATTTACCCGAGTCACTGAGAGTATCATCTCCTGAGCTGCTGTTGGCTCTGGTGGCACTTGTGTGGCAGCTGCTGCGCTGGGTGGTAGCTGCTGCCCCCTGTGCGATCCCACTGCTCCCACTAATGTTCACCCGGATGCCAGCCATTCCCCCTGTTGCTGGGGCTGCGGCTGCTGCCACTGGCTCCTTCTTGTTAATGGGGAAGGGGAACACCACGGCAGGATCCACACACTCTGACACAGAGTTATTGAGCTCTGCTTGGCTGTTGGTGCCCCCAGGGCTGGCGGTGGTTGTGGATGCACCAGCTGTCACTGGTGCCACTGCTGCTCCCACTTTGCTCTGCAGTTTCTCACTCACTGCCCTCTCCAGCTTCTCGCGGGCAGAAAAGCCACTCCACATACAATCCTGGATGATGATGGAGTTGAGGTTGTTGCTCTCCCCAAAGCCTGTCTCCAGTAAGTCTCCTCCATCCGTGCTTCCCCAAAGGTCGGCCTCAGGGGGCAGCAACAGCAGTTCAGATGCCCAGTCCAGAGGATCACGGGTTCGTAATCCCCCTAGAGCCACCCCTCCCCATAGCAGTGGGGCCCCTCCTGGGGGGTTCTCCTGAAGTCCTGCCCGACTGGGAGACAGAGGAGGGGTAGGCAGCAGTTCAAACTTTTTCCAGATGTCCTCCCCTGGGGGAGCAGAGTCCGGACCGCACAAATAGAAATCATCTTCATCTGGATAGAAGCAGGGCTGCAAAGAGTCAAACTCGAGGTCTGGGTTTTTACTGACCATCCCTGGCATTACTGGGTTCCTTCTGCTGATTCCTCAGTTGGGCTGTTATTTAGAGGGAGGTCTGAGTGTGTTTCCACTGAGAGAGAGAGAGAGAGAGAGACTTCTCTCAACACCTGAAAGAAAATTTAAAAAAAAAATCAAAAATAAGCAACTAGTTAAAACCAGAGGAAATACATTTAGATAGATTATTGTATAACAATTCATTCCTCCCAATTAAAAAAAAGTAAAGCCCATAATCATTAAAATGCTGCAGGAATGCAGGGAGCACTCCCTTAATGCTGCTTAAACCACTTAGACAAAAAAAAAAAAAAACAACCCAAACAAACAACAAAAACCACACACACACAACCAGGACAGCCTGTGCACACACGTGCAAACTTTTCTGTTTTAAGCCTATGCTCTGCAACAAAACGAAACACGCCAGAAAGGGACAGGAGATCTGCAAAGGGGTGTCTGTGCAGCCTTACACATTGCAAGCTCTTCAAATTGCTCCAGAGAACCAAACACAGAGTAACCCAACCAATACACTGTATACATATGCAAAGCTTGATACCGCAATCGCTCCAGAAAGCCCTCTTAATATGCCAACAAAAGTAGTGGAAGTTTCCCCCCCTTTTTGTCATCCGCAGAACGGTGCAAAGGGGACAGAGGAGGATGCAAAAGGGGCAGAGGAGAGGCGGCTCCGTGCAACTTTACAACTTGCCAGTTCATTCAGGCAAAGCTACTCAGAGAAACCCGCACACAACACGCGGGCGGAGGGGGGGGGGGGGATCGGAAGTAGCAAAATGCAGCAAACCTTATATAATAATTTCAATTAAAAAAAAAAAACAAAGCCGGCACTAACAACAAAGCCCTTCGATATGGCAACAAGGTACAGGAAGTTTCTTTCTTGCTCAGCTGCCCACTGAGCAAAGGGGTGAAAGGCTGCATTTGCAACAAGGGAACTTTGCACATTGCCACTACATTCAACGAGACCTGCTACAAACAAGCTTTCGATTCCCTCTCCCTCCGGAAGATTCCTTCATTGTGCCCCTGACCAGCCCACCACAACCCCCTTCCAGCACCGGAGCCCGGTTGCATCAGACATTTAAAATGACCTTTTAAGTCTGGAACAGGCGTTCAGTGTCCCCCTTCACCTCAGCTAGCGCAACCCGCAGGAAAATCGGTTTGCTGAGTTTCAAACAGCTGACATTCAAACTGAGACCAAAAAGAAAATCTCCATAAAAAAAGAAAAAAAAAAGCCTTATGATGAAATGCAATGAAACGAGCCCCGCTCAGCTGCTCTCTCCCTGCCCCGCCCCCTGACCGCTTCCACTATTGTACCATTTTTCTACTTACAAAATCTATTGCAACCGTTTAAAATAAATCAAAGCAATGAAACTTCTCCTACAAAACACAGCGATGTCTATGCAACAGCTTCAGAAACCCTGAGGATTTCCTTCTGGTCAGTGAAACCCCCCCCACCCCCACGCAAATCACTTAACTGCCCCTGCATTCCCCCCCATCGTCCCTAGTTTTGCAACTCCAATACAACGTGAGGTTTTATTTATTTATTTGGTTTTGCCCTCCCTTCTTATTACAGCCGCGGTCCCTGCAGCTGCCTCTTCTTACCTCCTCCTTGGTGATGGGTGGTGTTGCAAAAGGGGGAGGGGGGCAGGAAAAAAAAAGAGGCAGATGATCTTGTATGTTGCACTTTATTGAGCGCCAGCCCGCTCGTCCCCCAAGGCTGGCTTAAGCCTCCACATTCACCCTTTGCTTGCAGACAGATGACTGTCACTGGCTGGCTTTGAAGCTCTTGGATATTATTAACTAAAAAAAACCCTGACACACCCGGGGAGGAAAAGGCGAGAGGAGAGAGAGGCTTAACCCCACCTCCCTAATTTCCATAAAAGCAGGGGAGGCGCCTGGCATTTGGCGCCAAAAGCCCCTTTGCTCTTTATGCTTTGCAAGGAGAATTAGGTCCAATTCCCTTTGCAAATAAATAAGAATATAAAAGGAGAATGCAAAACCCGAGCTGCACGCCCGGCCACCCTGAGCAGTTGGGGGGGGGGATTTAGGTTATAATTGCACCAATGATGTGCCTATTCAGTGCTTTGCATGGAGCGCAGAGGAGGGTGGGTGCCTTTAGGGTCCTGCTCCTTTGTAGCTCTTCCCCCCCCCCCGCCTTTTTAAGAGAGTTGTATCTATTCAGGCTTGCCGGCGCGATTTATTTTGCAGCAGATGCTAATAAGAGAAGGGAAGATCTAGGCGGCGAGCTTCGCCAGGACAAAAAGGGAAGTCATTATGGAGGGTTCAATCCAAGGTGTCGGATTGATTCTGTTGTTGTGCAAATAACAACCCAGTCTGCCCGGGTGGGGGCAGGGGAGGTGAGCACCACAGCGGCGCTGCCCAGAGGAGGCAGATTGCAAAGTAAATAAATACAGTGGCTGCGCCCCCTCCAGCCGCCCCCCCTCCCCCCGCAGTCCCTCTGCCCTCGTCCTGCCCCTCCCCCCACGTTGTAAATAAATAATTAAAAGAGCGGTTGCTGCACAGGCTTTTCCTCTGCAAAAGGCGACACCTTGCGGAGGCGCGAGGGAGCAGAAGCAAAGCGCAAGGCGGACGCGCCCCGCGCATTTCCTAGCGGCCGCGCGGCGGGCAGGGCTGGCTGCGAGCTGGAGGAGCAGTGCAGGAGGGGTGGGGAGCGGCTGTTTTCTAGCTGGGGATGCCCTGAAAGGGAGGGGTGAGAGGGGAGCAGGGGTGCTCAGGAGGAGAGGGGTGTATGCGTGGGTGGGTGGGGGCAGTGATTAAAGTGCCCTGAAAACAGCGGGGGTGGCCTCATCATCTGGGAGGCGCAGCTAGGGTAAAACAGGGCTTCAAGTGCACCTCTCCAGGGCCCAGCTCAATTTGTATTGATTTATTTTGGCTGATGCGTAACCCCTTGACACACCACCCCATTCCCTCACACATACTCTTCAAGCACAGGGAGGTGGGATTTGGGCATTCTTCTCAGGAACCTTTATTTTGAAACCAAGTCTTTTTTTGTGCAACCTGGTGTCTTCCAAAGGCAAAACGCTTATTATTATTGAGGTTCTTCGGCCCTTGCTATGCAGGATGCCAGACTAGATGATCATAATGGTCCATTCTGGCCTTAAAACCTATGAATCTGTCAACCGCTTTCTGTTCAGCAAGTATATTTATAATGAATGAATAAAATATGAATATAATGAATAAAAATGATCCCTGAGAAGAATGGCTTCACAACTTCCAGACAGGGATGAAGCTTAACCAGAGACAGGGAAATCCCCTCCACAATCTCTTTGGTTGACGCATTGAATGGCAAAAGCACCACACTTTAGACCAGTGGTTCTCAACCAGTGGACTACGGCGCCCTGTGGGGGACTGCAAGCAGGTTTCAGGGGGTCCGCCAAGCAGGGCCGGCATTAGACATGCTGGGGCCCAGGGCAGAAAGCCAAAGCCCCACCGTATGGGGCTGACGCCCTGAGCCCTGTCACCCGGAGCTGAAGCCGAAGCCTGAGCAACTTAGCTTCACGGGGCCCTGGGCAGTTGTCCCCCTTGCTACTCCCTAATGCTGGCCCTGGCTTTTATATGCAGAAAAACAATGGTTGTGACACAGGTGGGCCCTGGAATTCTTATAGCTGTTGGGGGGAGGAGGGGCTCAGAAAGATAAAGGTTGAGAACTCCGGCTTTAGACTTTGCTTTCCAGAACACATTGAGCATGCCTCCTGTCATGTCTGCATTGTCATGCAACGTCACATTATCATGGGATGTTACATTGTGATGATGTACCTCGAATACCATCATATTGCTCTGCAATGACTTTATGAACACCCCAAAGATATTTAGCGATTCTTTCGATGCCCCATAGGACATGGAACACCCAAGTCAAAATGAGACTGGTAACAAAATCTTGTGTGTGTGTGTTAGCCAAGGATTAGAGATAGGGTTGCCAACTCTGATTGAAGCTATTCCGGGATATTTTTTTCCCCAACATGGTGTAATGTCATTAATTGTACTGTACCTATTAAAATCTCCCGGATCGCTTTCAGTAGTCAGCGGGAGATCAGTACTGATTCTGGTAGACTCCTGACCAATCTGAGAGGGTTGGCAACCTTAATTAGAGAGGTGGTGCTGGGAAATAGGCCACGTTTGATGGCCAGGTGGAAAATTGTTCCATTGTCTTAAAAGACCCAGGAGTAGTTTGATTCGAGGGATGTCAGGGTAGCAGAGGTGAATCTTAGTTCCACCACAGCTAGTGATAATTTTCTGTCACAAAAGATTGTTAGAATCAGTGATAGAGGGGATACAGTACAATGAACTGGAGGTTTCACTGACCCATGTCAGGATTTGAACTGCACTAACAATAAACTAGTTAGGTTTTGTGTGGTCAGGGCTGAACAGCCCTACCCTCCAAAAACACATTTTGGACTCGAGAAGGGAATTAATTAATTAACGTGTGTTCTGTACTCTGAAGGTGTGAAGTCCCATAAAAGGTCTAAGTATGATTAATTTGCATTAATTTGTTTATTTTGGCTGGTCAAAAAGGTGTGGATGGTTTTTATTTAATTTTTATTTTTTTCTCCTTGCATATCAATAGCCTTTAGTGGCTTAAAGCTTGTTTAAGAGATCTTAATGTGTGAGTAATTTATACGTTCTCCTCATTCATGCTCCTAGCTCAATTTTAAGCAATTATATGTGGTTTGCTCCTTTTAAATTCATTATTTGTGTCTCCCACGTGCTCTTGAATTCGTATCTCTCTCTCTCTCTCTCTCTCTCTCTCTCTCTCTCTGGGATGGACACTGGATGCCATCTGATTGTATATTCAGAAGTCTGTTGCTTGATTCTCTGTAGTCTCATCATTTCCTGTCTCAGCTGAATTTTCTCAGTAGCCTTTTTAATGATGTCTTCTTTATGGGAATGGAGATCAACTCCTCTTTTGGGTCAAGTATGATATTAATATATATGCTTAAGTCTTGTTATATGAACAGTCATACCTGATTGTGAACGTTAATAAGGGATAGTGCTGATCAATTAGTTGGTGCTCTGTTAATGTTACCTCCATAGTGAAAATAAACAATATGGATACCGAAAAGCCAGCAACAGTTCGCTGAGCCAAAACCCAATGAAGTCAATGAGAGTCTTTCCATTGACTTCAAAGAGCTTCAGACCAGACCCATTGCACTCTGCCTCTCAAGTGAGTGACTATTTTAAAGTAACCCTAGGGTTTCCATTGCAATTTTCTTCAATCTTTAATTAAAGATCACCTGTGCTAGAAACTGATTTTTGCTGCTTCTTTGAGTGGTCAGTTGCTCAAGACAGGTTTCCCTGTATATTTGTTTTATATAAAGGAGGTAGGGCAGTGGGTGTCCTGCAAGAAACCAGAGACCTTAACTCAAGTTATTGAAATAAGGAGGCTTTTTAAAAAATATATTTTTTTTTCTTTATCTAATTCAGCATTTGGTGCTAACTCTGTGGATGTAAAAATATTTTAAAAAATACAGTTCTATTGTTTTCCTTTTTCAGTCTAGTCTCACCTGCTGAACGTTCTGTGAAGCATGGGCATGACTGCACAACATTGTTTTCTTTTTGGTTTACATTAACATTGAAATTAGGCACCTAAATATTGGACCTTTGATGATCTGATTCTGGGTGCTTTACAGATATGTAAGAAGACAAAGTTTCTGCCCCTAAAAGCCTGCAGCCTAATTAAATGCATCAGGGCAGATGAGATGTAATGACATGCTGTGAGAACTAACAATGAACTTTAGAATGTTTAGTGTTATTGCAGTTTTTGTGTGTGGTTTTCTTTGTTTCAGGGTGGATTTTTAAGGCTGCTAATCCTTCTCTTGTTGCCTCCAAGGGGTGCACACTCTTATCATCCACCGTTTCCCAGACTTTTGGATTCGCTATCTCAACAGTCATAAAAATCAGGTAATTGGACTGCTACCATCACAAAACCATTTACATTACTCAAGGATAAAAGATACTTTTGCTTCTTAACTTAGTGGCGAGAGCCAGAGCAGGTGCTGCAGTCTCTAATCTGGCTTCATGACAAATCCTGCAATTCTTTGTGCTCAGTGCTCTGCAGTCACATGCACCTGAGTATTTTACATAGGTTGGGTGCTAATGGTGATGGCTATTGTACATTTTCCTTTCATTAAGGAATATCATGCAATGAAAGCTTCTTATGTGGCCAAATATATCTCCTTCCCTCATGTACCGCCAGCCTCCCAGCCTCCTGCCTGCTCAGAAAACCAAAGTAATCCAGGACAATATTACCTGATATGCTCGAAGTTGTTTCTCCTAGAGCCACCCAGATCTTGGCACACATTCCACTTAAACACCCAATTTTCTTTGTCCCTGACTGCACAGTAAATGTATTTTATTTTCCCCCTTGTCAATGGACATTTCCTTAATCATGGGGTCTTCTAGGTGCATTTGTCAAAACCATTATATAATTGGAATAACTCAGGCCCACCCCCTTGCCTCCAACCCACAAAAATGAATTGCAAAACCTTCTGTGCCATGACTAATAATGGCCTGAGTTTGAACATTCACAGTCCCGGTAGTATGATATATAGGATACTTTATTTCATGTAATGAAGAACTCTGCAGCATCTGTTAAATGACAATGGATAACATTTTTGGATAGGACAGCTATCTGGAGATAGAGCTGGTGTTCTATCTTTTTTTACTTTTTAAAAATGCTAGATTTACAGAAATGGAGACTGAATTCTTCTGTTTATCTGGGGTACTTATATGACCCCCAGCACTGCAGTATACAAGCACCTCACAATCTTTAATATATTTATCCTCAAAACACCCTGTGAGATAGGGAGGTTCCATGAATATTTGGCCTTAAGTGTCTCTGCTGAAATTGCCAGCAAGGGTGCCAAACTCACAGTGGTTCCTGTGACATGAAAACTTTTCAAAAACTGGTCATATACCTTATGCAGTACAATATGTGTTCAAAGCATTGTGTTCACATGAGAACCTGAGTCACTTCACCTAGATTCACTTCAAGCAGGCCACCAAACTGCCACTAGTTAACAGGAAACATTTGGATATAGACGAGCAGTTAGGACACAAAGTAGAGAGGGAAAGACACCAGGAAGGGGACCCCATTGTGATACGAGTGCCATGTCTTCCTGTGCATTTGTACAGCTCTTACCTCAATGGGGTCCCTTTCCTGGTATCTTTCCCTCTCTATTTTATGAGTCCTACCTGTGCGTCTATATTTTCTGTCTCCTTTCTTTTCCTACCTTTCTTCTCCTACCTTTCCCCCGAGGTTCCCTCCTGCTACCTGGAGGGTTCTGGACAGCAGCAATTTTCACTTTTGCTGCTGGCAAAGGAGCTGTCTGTTTGCAGACTCAGGAAGGCAGCGCTGCATTGGTTACAATCAGGCTACATGGCAATTTTGGTGTGTAGCAAGCCAGGGTGTGAATCAACAATGCACTAGCTCGTTGCACACTAACTGGTTGCGTGCACCCTGCTGCCGTGCACTAAAAGTTCCACAGTGCACTTTGATGTACTACTGTTCCTAAAGTCAAATCACAGGGTAGAAGGGTCCACATGGTCAGTTAATGCATGCCAAGGTAGTGAGCTGTACAGTCACCCCCTGGCTTGCCTCACGCTAAATTGCCATGTAGACAAGCCCACAGGTTTGGAAGGTTGTCATCAAAACCAGAAGGGCTAGAGCCTTTTATTTTTTTGCTTTGGTAGAAGCTGATGGCACTTGCCCAGGAAAACATCCTACTCACAACAGATTTTTCAAGCTCTATATATGGCTCGATAAACATGTAAGCATTTGGTACATTCCAGTTGTATTTTAAAACAAAGAACTTCATGAAGTTACAGTCAAGGCTGCTAAGTGTAATGCAATAAAAATCATAGCAACTAAACACATAAATAAAAAAGTACTAGGGCATTACAAATTATGGAAATCACAAGCTAAGGCTACATAAACAGTTCTGACACTAGCCTTAATTCTTGCACCCACTCCCCATTGCAAAGAAAAATTCTCAATGATTGTCATCCAAACAACATAAACTCTGCCCCACCATTTGTGTTACTGCTTTGAGGCCCAGTCTAGCTTCCATTGTAGTCCAAAGTGTGAGGAATAATTCCCTTTTCAAACTCTTTTACCCATGCACTTTCCTCAGCCTACTATGACGGACTTATAATCACTGTCAAGTGCTTGCTGCTGGGTTAGGTGACAAATGCAGCATATCACAAGTGACATGCTTCCAGAGGTAGATTGTTCTCCAGTTACATTTCTGTATGTACAGATACTGATGAGAGCATAAATTTTGTTGACATGCAAAGTTCATTGCAAGACAATTGCTGTGGCAAAATAAGTATACCTCATGGACCAGTTGCAGGGTGGTGATATATAATTTGAACATTAATATATGTTAAATGGGAACTATTTTTGGTCAGAAATATTTCTCTTTAAAATATGTAGATATATAGGTTGGGGAATTTTTTTGTGGGTTTACATTTTGTCCCTGATGGAAGCTAAAAGGTGAAACAGATAGGTTCTTGTTTTTATGTGTGTATTATGTCTAGCAGTGAGGCCCTGTTTCTTGATTGGGGCCCCTTGGAGCTACCATAATACAAACAAATAATATTAATCTTCCACCTCATTGTTCTCAGTGTCTCAAATAAAGATGTTTGAAATGTATACTGCAGCCAATTCTTGAATGTCAGCCTTGGCCCAGACATGGGTTGTTTTGTGATGTATAATATGAACCCTTGCCTGCATTTCCATGTCTCTTTGGTGGTCAAGAGGGTGACCACCAAAGAGAATCAGAACTTGCTCCAGCACCAGCAGGATTAATTGATTTCAGTGAGCACTGGATTGGACTCAACTTTTAAATACACCCAGCCTAGCACAGTCAGCCTTTTCATTTGCAGATACCCAAGCAAAAGAGAGCCCCGAGTTGGTGGAAGGAAACTGATCTGCAAGACCTGCTGCTGGTGGGAGACACAGTGGAGGTAAGACCGTGACTTGCTTTTGTGGACGTCCGAGCAGCCTCATCAAATTCCCCTCAAAGGCTAGATTTCCAAAGAAATGTAGGCACCTAACTAATTGCCACTTTATGCACCTAAGCTCCAAATTTAGACACCACTGGTATTCACAAAAGTCTTGCTCAGCTGCCACCAAGCCCTGCAGGTGCCTAAACTCACTCAGCACCTAAGATTTTCCCTAAGCACCTATGTTTCTGCCTCTGAGCATGCAGGCTGCTTCTTCACGCTAGGCATCCAGAGGGCTACATGCCAGTGCAATGTGTGAAACAGGGAAGACAGGCGTTCTCTTGCCTTGGGGCCCGATCTGGTAGGCATGTTCTGAGCACATCTAACTCCACACAAGATGGCAGCAGGGGAAGGAAGGAGGAAAAGGACTTTTTCATAACTTTACCCCGGTGGTTAGGGTATTCACCCATAGGTACTGGATCTAGCGGTGCTGGGAGTGCTGCTGCACCCCCTGGCTTGAAGTGGTGTCCATCATAGGTGCTGAGTTTCTAATCTGCCCGGTGGTGTTCCACTCAGGCCGTGCCCCCACTCCATTGCTTCCCCCAATGGTCCACCCCCACCCTGCTTCTTCCCACCATGCCTCTTCCCCGCCTCTTCCCGCCCTGCCACACCTCTTCCCCACCCAGTTCCGCTCCCTGCCCTGAGCACGCTGTACCCTCGCTCCTCCCTCCTCCTCCCCACCCAGTGCCTCCTGACGCCACAAAACAGCTGATCCGCAGCAGGTGGTAGGCGCTGGGAAGGAGGTGGGAGGTGCTGATCGGCGGGGCCCGCTGGTTGGCAGGCGGCGCTGGGGGGAGGGAGAGGTGTTGATATAGGGGCTGTCATTGGGTGCTAAGCACCCACCATTTTTTTCCTGTAGGTGCCTATGGTGTCCATCATATACAGGATTTACAGTTTGGTTCAATGGCTCTTATCACCCCCACTATATAAATTGTTCCAGCACCCCTAATTCACCTGGGATGTAGGAGACCCCTACATCTGAGGGAGAGAAGTGATTTGCCACCTCTCAGGGGAGTGCCCTGTCCCCAGAGCTATTCTGATTCTCTCTCAAAAGATGGAGCAAGCATGAGAATGATTCTATAGCCTGGTGGTTAGAGGCTCCAGGAAGTGGGAGACCCTGGGTCCAGTCCCCCTGGCTTTGTAAATCCCAGTGATTTTCTAGGTATCAAAAAGTTAGGGGTTACAACACTGAGTGTTGCACTACATAAGTCCCTTTGTGAATCTAGTCCAAAGGGGGCTACTGGTGAGCCCCATTGCCAGACTTTTCAAAAGAACTCTGCTCATGTGTAGGCACCATATGGCTAGATTTTCTAAAGAGCTCATGGGTTCACGCTGGGAGCGAAGCCTCCTTGAAAAGCTAGCCCTAAGCATCACAGTGGGAGAGGCTAGGTAGTGATCACATTGGAAAATCTTGCTCTAAAAGCCTGGGGACTTGTTTGTGCTTAAGGCTTGCCCTGAAACCTTGGCATCATATTTTGAGTCAGTTTGAAATACTATACCGTGCAAATGTCTACATGTGTTTACATTTATCTTTTTTTCTTGTAACTTTCTCCATGAGTGAGGTATTGCTTGTTTTTGTGTGTTATTTTTCAGGCTCAAATTAGTGCCTATTTTTGAAAATTTAGCTCAGAACATTTCACTAGTCACTGCCCCCTTTAAAGTTTCGTTATCTCAGATCAATTGTGAAATATTTAATCAGATAATGCCCTGAGATAAATCTGAAATATGCAGTTATGAACATAAAAGTATAACCAGTCTCATAAACCTGTCTTCATTAGCTCCATTTCAAACATGTCCAAATGTTAGAAATAGAAAAAGACATCCTCACGGGGTGGTTTCAAGCGTGAATCCGTTAGCTTTCAGTTGGAATCTGCTTTACGTTTAAGGGGAAGGCTTTCATTTCCTGCATCTGAGACTCATTTTCAAACACAAGGTATCAGGAGCATTAACCCTCAAGGATTATTAGTGGCTGCCCTGAATGGTATTGGTGCCTGCGATGTGAGAGAAAAAGTTTTTAAGACTGACTAAAGAGTTGTATCAGGCCAGATCCTGAGATAGGATAAATCAGTGTAACTCCCTTCAAGTCATTAGAGCTATTCTTATGTACACCAGCAGAAGAGCTGGCCCATCATGGTTCCAGCTGTAAACATGGGCCACAACTTGAAAGCTATGTTCTGGGTTGTTTTGTTTGTTCTTATTTTACATGCAGCGGATAAAGGCATACTGATAACCTGGGGGACAGTCTTCAAAGCTTTGCCATAAAAACTGTTAAATGCAAGGGAAACTACTTTACACTTATTGCAGTAATGAAAGTATCTTCAGACACTTTAAACTCCTTTATGGAGTATTGATGGCTTTATTATTGCCTGTCCAGCTTTAGTAAATCAAAGTAGAAGTTTTGTTTATTTACATGTCACATAAATTACTAGCGTATCTCTAGCTTTACCATAGATGTACGGGAAGGAGATGACAGAGGCTGCACATGTCCTATTAGCTCCTCTTTCTTCACAATCAGCCTTAGAAAACTGAAAGTCGCTTACTGACCGTCAACAGGAGTTGGGCACCTACCTCCCCTGGACTTCTTTGAACGTCCTAGCCACTCTTGCCAAATATTAGGCACCCAATTTTTGAAAAATATGGCCTGGGTGCATTATTGGGGTTTTTTTCACCTTTCTCCAAGGCAATTGGCAATTGTGAGAGGCAGGATACTGGACTTGATGGACCAAGAGTCTGCTCTGCTTTGGCAACTCCTATAATATGCTCCTCTGCAAAGTTTGACTAGTTTTCCTGCTTACTGAGAGCTGCAGTCACTCTATACATCAACCGAAGCAAAAAAAAATACCAGCTATGAAGAAAGCAAACTGTTAAATAGAAGGTTAAAAAGGGATTTGCAAAATTCTGTGCGTTTCTGGTCATTGTACAGCAGGATCATCATCTGATTATTGTATAGTCTGAAGATAGCCAAGCTTTACATAAAATTAGTTGCTAGCTCTATAGCTCTTTAGAAACAAACACTGCAGAAAATTTAACTTAATGGTAAATGTCTCTGCTCTGCAACAAGTAACCGGATGTTTCTTTTAGGGAAAATATGTTATGCATGAGATTTGGTTTCCTACTGCCTGCAGCATTCCACTGTGAACCTTTCAGATCACACAGGCTTTGTAGGGTTGTCCCTGCTTATTACACATCTTGGGGTGTTATGCGTTCGCCCGTCACCAGAGTGCCTGAGCACAATAACATCTAGATCTGACCACCTCCCTGCTACCACAACCACATACAGCCATTACTGCTGCCTTAATCCCCAAAACAATTGGGGCAAGTGGAGAAGAACAAACAAGAATTGGAAGTAATGGTATGTGGGAAGCTAGTTAGTGCTGTAGCCATAGTAAGAAAAAAGCTGGGGGAATAAGGAGTGAAACCACTGCAGCCACTGTGAAGGTGAGGTCAACAGGAGAGTCAAAAGTTGTGGGGAGATATGTCCCTCTTATCTTGAATGGTTCTGGCCTTATAGACAAGTGAGTTGACCCAGTGCATAATGTAGCATGAACATCCTGACATCTGGGGCATATGCACCCCAGACTTTTGCATACAATTAAGGTATTAGAATTGCTTAGATTTTCAGGTTTGGCTTTGACAGGGTCTCAGCTAATTGGTGGCTTTTAGTGATTTTTGATTAGGAAACCTGAAACATCAGTAGCAGAAGTGGCAATTAAAATGAGAAAGTCCTTTGAATCCCTGTACAAAACATTTAAACAATGTTATTTAAAACATACCAGGGTCATAGAATGTACTGAAGAACGCATACTTTTAGAAAATATGGCCCTGGGGGGGTTGAAATGCAGCTACTTGTTTTTACTCTTCTGTTTCATTCATTAGGAAGTTCTTTCTTTTAGGCTGTCGGTTAAAATAAATGTGCTTATGTCCCGTCAACCAGAGCTGTAATTCTGCTTTGGTGCTGGAAGAGTGTATTAAATGTGATCAGACATCACATGTTAAATGTTTTATCTGTCAGTGCTCTAATAGGTAAGAGCCAGTTACAGTGTGAGGTCTGGCTAAAGGCTTTCTGCACTAATGATGCTGGTATTTGTTTTTACAATGTCATAACTTCATCACTAAACACTGATTACTGTTAAATATGTTTGCTACTAGAATGTTTCTGATACCCGTGTACATATTTCTGCATAATCCACAGATGCACAGTGTACAGGTGCTTTTATCTACAGAAAGCAGAAGTGTGCATTATTTTAAAAGAACTAGAGTTTATGTAAAAAGGAAGTGAATAAGTAAGTGGTGACAAGGAATTTTATTATATTTTATTTTCAGCTTGAGATTACACACATCGACTTCTTACAACAACTTTCATCACATCAACCCCAGAGTGCTAAATGCTTAGCGTTTTGGCAAGGTAGTCGCTGTACGATAATAGCATTCCAGCTCCTTTGATTTGCATTCTTTATACAGCCAGCCAAATCAGCATAAATCAATGCTGAAAATCACCTATGCCAGGGTTTTAGAGCACTGGTGAAGATTTGTTTTTGGCAGAAACAAGTCAGGATGGCAGCACCGATTCAAGGTTGGACAGAATCCTGCTCTCAATGACTCATGATACTTTATGGCCTAATTCCTTACCTACTCTGGAAGCAATATCATACAAAAAGAGTCTGTTGTGTATAATTAGGAAAAGGGGCATTCTTTTTTCTTTTGCCAGCCAACGATCCTGTAACAAGCTTACATTGGATGCCAGCCAACTGAATGTAGTTGCACCAGAGTATATCCACAATAGTCAGAGAATGAATATTATTACATAGATAGATATGTAATGCCGACCCACGCATGGGCATTGGCAGCGGGGATCAAACCTCAGAAGCTTAATGCATGAGCTTTTACTGCATGGGCTAAAAGACCCATGTCTCTTAGCCAAGGCTGTAGCAGGCACATCAATCTCTAGCTGGCCTAGCCACCACTAGAGGGGAAAAAAGTATCATGCCTAGCAAGAAAGGGTTATAGATAGATAGATGTTTTACCATGGTCTCTTTTGATTTATTTTTGATTTTATTTTGATTCATACAAAGAAAGATTGGCTAAAACAGTAATCTGTTATGTATGTTTCAGAGAAGTCAACAAAATATGTTCTTGTAAATTCCATTTTGATGATTTTTAATTGTGTCAATGCATGAACTTTTAATTAATCTCTCTTATAGAAAACTTAGGATAGGATAGCAAGTCTGTTAAATCATTTGAAAACACCCAGGTATTATTTCTCCTAGTTCACTGTGTATTATGTTTCTCATAGCTACACTAGCCTGAGCTGTGATTTTACCTGATCTCCCTAGCTGAGCTGAGTTACTATTACTTGGATGGGAGCCCTCTAATGAACCCCATATAAAGCTGTTGGTAGTCTTTCTTCTGACACCAGGCCAAAACAATATCCCAATATGGTGCTAAGGGGCTCGCCACTACTAGTGAAGTCATGGTTAAAAGTCAGTCTGATAGCAAACTCCTGACCATGTGTATTAAAGATATAACTGCATGTTTTTTATAAGATAGGAATGTTAAATCCAATGTCTTGACCAAATTCCAGCTCAGATGATTACATTCTACCTAGGGGGTGTGGGCAGATAAAGTATAGGATTGGCAGACAAAACATCTGAATTCCCTTTCATGCTCTTCATTAACTTGCTATCTTTTAGATTCATTTTTTAAAAATTTGTCTGCCCCAAGTTATAAAGTTCTAGAGCTTAAGGCCAGAAGGGACCACCAGATGATCTAGTCTGTCCTCCTGTATATCACAGGCCACCCACACCTCCCAGCACCTACAACCCAACAACTGAAATTAGACCAAAGTATTATAGTCCACAGGAGACTAGACTATTATGTCCTGCAGGTAAACAGTGGGAGGGACCAAGGTGTACCATTGCCTGAGGTCCCTGCAATGGCAAGGGAATGATTAAAGCCCCGAAGTTAAGATCTTAAAAACATATTTAGGCATTTACATAAAAGTGTCCTGGTTTCCTGAGATGCTGAGCACACACAGGTCCCATTCAAGTCATTTGGTACCCACCATACTTGAAAATCTGGCCCCTAATATTAAGATGTCTGAATACAGATTTAGGAGCCTAACTGTGGGCAAAGTTTGAAAATATAGGCCTTAACTTCTCTGTGCCTCAGTTTCCCAGCTATTAAATGGCCATAATGATACTTAACCTCCTTTGAAAAAGCACTTTAAGATCTGTGGATGAAAAGAACTAACAATAAGTTGTTGGGGTTTATTAAATCTATATATTATTTATTACCATTATAACCCAAATTTCCCCTATAGATTCAGCTGGAGACAGTCTTTACCTCCTCTTCTCAACCGTTGCATAGTATGCGCTACTAAACAGTGGCTGCATTTCAGTAGGTAAATCAGTTGTAGTAGTTGATAGCTTATTAAACTGGGATAAAAGGTACTATATAAGTACTATATACTATATAAATACAATATGTTGTTCATATATCCATAGATTTTTAAAGGCCGAAGGGACTATTAGATCATCCAATCTGATCCCCTGTGCAAGAGAAGCCATAGAATTCCAATCAGTTTCTCTCGTATTGAGTTCAGTAACTAGAATTTGACTAAAGTATATCTTCCAGAAAGGAATCCAGTCTGACTGGAAGACTCAAGAGATGGAGAATCCATCACTTTCCTTAGTAGCAGGCTTATTAATGCTGCTGCTACTGTTATTAACTGCCTCTCCTCTACATGTCTTAGACTAATTTTCTAAAATAATTAACAAAATAAAGCATACAAGCTTGGGCAACTGAAAATCCTCTTCTCTAAGAAAATCAGCTATATGAAAATTTCAAGTGCCAGTGTTGGTTAGCATTCACAGTAAAAAAAAAATAAGGTAAATTTGGCACACAATAATGAAATGTTAAAGTGGCGATTCATTTTCTGGACAAATAGATTAGTCTGGCAGGTTCAGCTGTCAAGATAGTTGTATGTGTGTGTTCTGCAATGCAGTGTAGTTGTAGCCATGTTGCTCCCAGGATATTAGAGAGACAAGGTGGATGAGATAATCTTTTATTGGATCAACTTCTGTTGGTGAGAGACACAAGCTCTGTGTGGTTCGAAATCTTGTCTCTCTCACCAACAGAAGGTGGTCCAGTAAAATATATCACCTCATCCACCTTGCCTCTCTGTGTTCTGCAGTGTCATTCTTGATTGCATTACTTTAAGATTTGGACTGAAGTCACTGTAATTAGGTGAAAATAGGTACTTCTATTAGCACTGTGACTATAAAGAGTATGGAATTAGGGTTAAATTTCAACAATAGCCACTCCATTCTGCAATGCAATGATAGTCCGTGATAGAGTAGTCTGCCTTTTTACAGTTAGTGGGACCTAATGGTCAGCCTACCCCATGATGTGGCATGGCCTTTTCAGGGTCAAAAGGT
The DNA here is from genome assembly GCF_965152275.1 of Natator depressus. Classification (NCBI taxonomy): domain Eukaryota; kingdom Metazoa; phylum Chordata; order Testudines; family Cheloniidae; genus Natator; species Natator depressus. Next base: position 27,816,487 of record NC_134236.1, read on the forward strand.
CTGATTATATATAGAAGGACCTGGGAGACACTGGCAGACAGGAAGTGGAAGAAATCCGGTTCCTGTTTCTTTAAGGGCCCAGGACCAGGAACCCTGCAGAGAGGGAGGGGCAAGGCTCCACTCTCACTAGGGTGACCGTTCGTCCCATTTTGGCTGGGACAGTCTCTTTTTTAAGCCCCGTCCCAGCCATCTTGACTTTTTTGGCAAAAGTGGACATTTGTCCCATTTGCTCTTGCCAGCTCGATCAAAAGTGGGTGTGGAGGAACTTGCGTGGGGCAAGCAGTGACACCAGCCCCATGCAGGGGGGAGGCAGGGCTCGGGTGGGGGCCAGGCAAGGCTCAAGTGAGCAGCGATGCCAGCCCCAGCCTCACACAGGAGACAGGCAAGTCTCGGGTGAGCAGCGACTCCACCCCCACACGGGGCGGTCCAAGATGTGACCTTCTACTTGTGCTTATGGTTGTCATTAATAAAAGAGACCCTTTGATTTAAAAAGGTCTATCTGGACTTGTTTATAACCCAGGTGAAGGGAAACAAAGCCAGGATCACCTGCAGCGCCACATCTGACCAAAAGGAGGCCCCATGGGAGTGACCTCCATGCCATCACATAGTCCTATCTACATGATTTGCAAATGAAATCTTCAGTCTTCAGTCATTTATTTGTTGAGGGGTTAGAAGAATGTTCCGTTTTGGAGCTGATATTAAAAGTTAAGGTTGTGAATACATTTTGGAATTTGGAACTTATCATTCACAGGGACTAACTACGTGTTAAGCATCTGCTCTTTGTACAAGCCTTTGTTCATGAAATACAGGCATATGTCTCCAGTTATACATTAGTCCCAGCATTTTTTTCCTGAGTTTGGGTTGTGGAAATTAGTGAAAAAGACGAATGGATGATGAAACATGAAGTATGAATACATTCATTGTCCTATAATTCCCAGTTCTATTTGCCAAAACTCCACATAACGGGTTATTTGCAGGGAGGAAGTGTGTCAGGTAGCCTAGCCTTAGTGTACAGCCCATAGTGCAGGGAAATAGGGAGTCTGTTTGGAGAACTATTTGTCAAAAATTCATACTCAGAAATAGAGGTTGGGGGAAATCCTTTTGCTTTTTTGGCTGGTCCTTGTGCTGCCTTGCTGGAAGCCAGACATGAAGGAACTCTCACTTCTCTTACTGATTTGGAAACATATTTGGCCTCAGAAAGAGGAAGCTAGAGAGAGCACTGAATAAGTTGATTTACCATCTCTTGCTGTACCTCCTTTACTGGTTCTGTGCCAGAAGCTGAAGTGCTGCAGTCACAGCAGCCAAAAGGGAGTGAGGATTTGGATTAAGATAAAGGAAATGATGAAGTCAAAACTTATATTTAATCCATTGGCCTCCTTATCTGAAGCTAGCCACTTTCAGGAGCTCTGAACTGTTGCTTTAGTGAATGAGCTTACCCTGTATTGTAATAACAAATACTTCTCCAGTGGGAATATTCATGTTGTGGGATATTAGCATTATACTGAAAAGTAAACAATTGGATTTGATACACAAGGTATTATTTTCTACATCTTTGGTGCATGTGAGTATGGATTCAAGGATAACCCAACCAGGTAGAAGATGTGTTTGAGCTGTTGGAATGTGGATTTTTGACTATCACACCAAGCACATCTGTAGTTTAGTTCAGAAAACTGTGGGCTGTATAGGATGGTAGTTGATGACATGTTTGTGATGTTGATGAAGCTAAAAGTATTTCTCCATGCAAATATTTCATTCTTCCAGGAACAGGCGGAGGAAGAGGAACTTTTGGTTGTTGTTGCTAATGTGGCTATTTTAAAACACTCCTAACTGCTAGGGTTCTAAGATATGTGGCATTTTTTCCCCTTCCACTTGGCTTAATTTGTAGCATCAGGTACAGATACAGGGCCTGAGTCTCAGCTGGCTTGAGTCACCATCACTCTGCTGACTTCAGTGGAGCTCTACTGACTTCCACCAGCTGAGGATCTAGCCCATAACTAACACAAGTGATCAACATTGATTTATACTTGTTTAGATTATAATTTCTTTGGGGAAGGGACTGCCAGGTCATTTCCATTCTTAAAGGAATAGACTTTAAGCAAGAAGAATTAATGTGAGTAGAACAGAACAGTAAACACATGGATAAGGACTGTTTAATGTTTATATTACATTTGCACCCCAGGACCCTCTCAGGATCAACACCCCATGGTCCAGTGGTCCCTCCTGCTAGGCTGGGGGAGGGGCCTTTAGCAGTGGGTGGGCTTGTGCCCACCCACTTCCCGGGATTTTCCAATACGATCAACACCCCATGGTGCTGAGTCAGTCCAAATTTAAGGCTAGATTGTGTTTTTTTTAAGGACAGCCCCAAGTAAGGACCAGTGAGGAGCCACACTGCACTATGGAGAGCACCGGAAGCACTGTGTCTCCCCAGAGGATGCACATCCTTTTGTGGGATGCAGCTAACTTTGTCATTCCCTGCCCCCATGTTGCTGGCTAGGCCCACTGGCCAGTGCATGGGTGGGGTGGAGCCATGTCCCTGCCTCTGATACCGAAAATTTTAAAACTACTCCATTCTGTCCTTTAAACACAGCACTAAAAGCATCACTAAAAACATCCACCATTCGCTGAAAATAAGGGAAAAAGTAAATTAAATTTGGCAAGAAATAGGGTAGCAATAGTAGACCATAACATTAAGATAAATAATTGAAATGCATACATGTGCACTGAAAGGATGAGATAATTGTTCATAGTTTGGTATGTGTGAAATATTGGCATGCCTCCAAGTAAAAAGCGGAGCATGCTCAGAACAAAAGTAGGCTAAAATTCACACAGCCATTGAAAGTAGGTCAGATGTTGACATGCTCAATACAAATGTAGACTAAAGGTTAGCTAAGTAGGTCAGCTAAGCATACTCCGTGTGAATATAGGCTAACGGTTCCAGACCATACTACTAAAACAGACCATACTACTACCGTGATGATTGACAGTTATAATTCCAACAATTATGATTGGAGGATAAAGAAAAGATTAGAAAAGTAGCCAATAAAATAAGGGTCTGATAGTTGGCAAAACTGTATAAAAGGCAGTGTGCCAGGAGAGACTTTTGATGATATTAGGGGAGTTGTTAGGGAATGTGTTAGGGCGGAATCATCCAGGAGGTTGAAAAAGAAAGTCAAGATAGGTTGGTCAGGGTCGAATCAGGTGGTGTGGTTATTGCAGCGGAACCAGAAGCAGCAGCAGCCACAGCATCACCAACAAGCGCAATGACAGAGGAAAAGGAGCCCTGACAGAACAGAGGGATAGCAACCAACAGAGAAAGTGAGGCTGCTAGTTGTAGTTATGATATAGGGTTAGTCTATATGCATGTATATGTCTGAGTTAATAAAAATGAGTGTATGTGTTGTGTGTGTTATATTAATCTGTATGTATAAAATTTAAATAAGGATATATATAAGGATTGCTGTCAGCGAACAGGAGGTGACTGATCACTGTATGCAGAGTGCAGTCATTTAGTATTGCTCTAATCACACGTCATTGCTGTTCACATGCTTTTAGCCTCAAAGATTGTGTTAACAAAAGGGATTTATTTTTAGATTATTATACCGTATATTATATTATTTGCACCAAATAAAGAGGTGCCTTGTTTTGGAAAAACACTGCCAATCATTTTTATCAGAAGGCTGTATCCGTGGCCTCTCAGGGTAACAGGTCCAAGTTGTCCTGGGGAGTATCCCAAAGGGAGAATCTTTGGTACACCCAAGATTCCTTGCCCACCCTGTTAACCCACACCTAACAGAAACAGATTAGCAGGCCAGGTAGGCTGTTTTAGAGGGGACCCTTAGCAAACCTAGCAGGGGACAATAGGTGAGCTATTCTGAGGGTACCCTAAATCTGTTTTGGGCTCCATGCTCCCTTTTGGGCACCAAGTTCCTGTCAGAGTGTAGAAATCAAGCAGTGCCTGTGCTCCCCTGAGCTCAGAGTACGATTCTACTTGGCGCCTACACTGGGCTTTGCATCCTTTCCCACTCTACATACTTGCATAAAGGTCAGGCAGAATCTGGTCCACAGAGAGAGTCCTGGACCCCTTCCCAAAGAGCCTGCAATCTAAAACACTGGTAACTGGCAGGATGCTCTTCTTTCATGTGGCATTTGAAAAGCAGTGGGCTGGAATTATCATTCAATTTTGAGATTCAAAAGCCATTCTAATACTTCTGGAGTAGGTAGGTGAATCCCTCTTGTATTACCACTGTATGTGTGAAGGGGGCAGTTGTCCGTGGTGTGTCACGCGGTTTGTACCTCACCACAAGCACAATTTGGTGATTCTTTGATTTTCCATTCGTGGAGGAGATATCCACACTTTCCATGCATTATCTGAACATGATCAAGTGCAGTCCACTGCCTACAGAGAAGGTAGAATCCCAGGATTTCTTTTCATAGAATGTCAGAGTTGGAAGGGACCTCAGGAGATCATTTAGTCCAACCCCCTGCTCAAAGCAGGGCCAATCCCCAATTTTTTTTTGGCCCAGATCCCTAAATGGCCCCTTCAGGGACTGAACTCACAACCCTGGGTTTAGCAGGCCAATGCTCAAACCACTGAGCTTTTGTTGGATTTTCCATCAGGTCTTTGTTTGGAACGTCACAAGCAGCCCACAATTCGACACCACAACTACATTTTGGCATAAGAAATAGTAACTTATTTTGAAAAGATTAAAAAGTACTTTTAGCTCTTGTCACCTGACCTCACCTTCTGCTAGATTCAATCTTATCCAGGTGAGTCTGCAAAATTTGGTGGGGGCATATTTCAGGAGAACAGGCTCTCTTATGCAATTTCCAGCACTTCTGCTTCTTGGGTGTGATCTTGCAATGTAAAGTTGAAGTTAGCGGGAACTGAGAGTGGTCAGCACTTTATAAGATTGAGCTCTTAATCCCAATCAGAAATACCAAGAGAACAAACAATCTAGTGGCATTTCACTTCCAGTGTCATCAGGAGCCCAGAAGAACACTGGTGCAGGACAATGCAAATCAACTCCCCACCCCCCACAAATGTTGAACAAGATTTGATCTGGTTTGGGTCTTACCACAAGAGTGGTAGATGTATTTTCCCAAAATAATTATTACATCCCTAATTTCAAAGATATCGCTACATGTGCAATAAAAGAAATTTCTTTTGATTTACAGATCTTTCTCCAAAAGAGCTTGCAAGTAAATTACATAATATTCTGTTTAAGATTCCTAATTAGTATAAATTGATATGAAGTTCAGCACCCTGATGAAAGGAATCCCATCCCAAATCATTTGCATGACAGAGTATGTGTCTCCTGTCCTTCCATTGTTTAAAATCTAATTGTGTACAGAGATGTCACAAGAAAAAGTGTTGGTTGCTTTTATTTATTCAGGTCAGGAAAGACGATCATGAAATATGTAGTCATATAGTAATTATGTCATCAGATACACAGTGCAAAACTCTCTTTAGTGAAGAGGAATTTCCTTTACACCTGATGATAACATTTTTCAAAATAAAATATGTTAAAGCTCAGAAGTTTATCTTGGCAGAACATCATACCATTAAAGCAAGATTAAATGTATCCTGTCCAAATCTCTTGCTTCTTGTAGTGGTGCCTAAGGCACAGTCCTCCAGATGTTGATACGACTAGTAGAAGCTAGAATGTTGTATAGAAAAACCTCCTGTGACTGCAGACACTTATAATAGGAATCTTGTCTTACTTTCCAAAAATAGCTTGCCCAGTGTTATGCACATGATGAGTGATAACCATGGTAAGAAAAAAAGCACAAAAAGTTTTTTTTCAAAAGCTGCCTGCAGGAGTAAATTTGGCTGGGGCAGCTGGTCTCAAATTCTTCCAACCCTCAAGCCATGTGGAACTAGAGTTCCAACTTACCTCAAAGTGGCCATAAATTGTCCTGACCTCAGAAAGGAAACAGTAAATGCTGCAGCAGCAATAGGACTGAGGTCAAGGGAGAGACAGACTTCACTGCACCAGCAGCAGCCTGACACCATCAGGTCTAAATGTCATTGAACTGTATGGGTCTTATTTATACAGAGGCCGCTTTACTTCACTTGGGTAGCGTAAAGGCACCTTCAAGCAGATGTAAGCGAGAATCATGCCCCATCAATTTCAGTAAACAACATCATCATTTGGGCAGGGGACTAAAGGATAGTGTTGGAGCAGAGTCCCAGAGAATGGGAGGAATTGTCTCTTGGATACTCACGGTAGCTCACAGAATTGGAACATTGCTGGGGTGGGCTAGTCCAGGGGGATTTGGTGCCTGGAAAAGTTGGTCACTTTTAAATGCAATGGGACTTTTTGGATAGGGGTGGGTTTAGATGGTTGCTAGAGAGACACAGGGAGGTTTAATGGTATATTTTTAGAAAAATCCCTATAAAATTCAAGAGAGATGCAACCAGTAGATTTCTATGGAAATTAAATAGGATTCTATTGGTTGCTTAAAAACCCAGTAATGCAACATCCTGACCACACTAAAGCTGCTTTGCCCTGCTGTAACTCACATACTTAAAAGTCAAGCATGTCAAGTGGTTGCTGGAGAGAGGGATTGTCTCTTAGGCTTGTATATGGCAAAGATATTCTTGCTGCTATTTAGACTATGCTGTCTGGTCTATTGCTGTCATTTCTGCACTGAAGATGACTCTGGAAATGAGTGCCCAGGAATGGATGTCAGCATGGAAGAAGACAGGCATGGATGATTGTTGATACTTGTTAAAATTAGACATGCAGTACACCATCCTCAAATGAACAAATCTTGGGAATTAATTGATCAGACCATTATTAAGAGGACTGGTGAAAGTTAAAAAAAGGCATGGCCAACTCACCTATCAGGATGGATGTACATTGAATTTATTGTGCTTACAGTTATGCACATGCTTATGAACTTTTCCTGCAGAGGGGCCTAAATGAGCAGAAGCTTGGAAAAGTTCATTCACCAAAGCAAACACATGGGAAGCAGCTGACTGCAACTCTAGTAAAAGTAATCTGTGAAAGGAGTGTTATTTTCCTATCTGCTATTGTCCACCACAAAATACCTCCCTAAATAGACAAGGAGAAGATATTGGAGGTGCTATATTTACAGATGTTATAAATCTACAGTCTTAATGGGAGGGATCAACCATGGAAAACTCACTGAATCTGTGCAGCAACAGGAAAAGTACACCATGTGGTTTGACATTCACTGGTAATATCATCCGAGTCCTTCTTTGTAAATGCATCCAACAATATATATATTTAGGGTATCACACACTCTTGTTTTTTGCCTATGCTTTAAATCATTTCTGTTCAAACATCCTATCCTGGGTCATGGATGTATGCTTGGCAGTAGTAGAAGCAACATAATTCCCAAGTAAGAAAGGTCATGGATAGGGCAGTGGGACTCGAGACCCAAAGCTGGAAAATGTATTAACATACTTTAATCAGTCAGACTAAATTCCACTATGGCATATTTCCTCAACAAATTAGTTAAGAGGATTCTGGGTTCTGTCACTGGGAAAAAAACACTTAATCTTTTATTCTCGAAAGAAAGAAAGAAAGAAAGAAAGAAAGAAAGAAAGGGACAAATAGTAGAAATCAAATTACACTTTTGGTAAGTGACATTTTTGCATATGCTTATGTTTATTTATTAAATATATTATTTATTTTAGTCTTGTGTTTAAAGGGTTGGAATGGGACTCAGGAGATCTAGGTTCAGTTTTCAGCTTTCCTGGGCAACCATAAGCAAGGCATTTAATTCCTCTGTCTCAGCTCCCCATCTGTATCACTGCCTTTCTCCCATCCTTTGTTTGTCCTGTTTATTCAAGTAATCAGCTCTCCAGGGCAGGAACTCTTTCTTATTGTGTGTTTTTATAGTGCAAAGCACGATGAGGGCCTGATTTCAATTGGAGCATCTAAGAATTACTTCAATATGAACAATAATTTTGGTTTTGTCCAAATTGCACTAAGCAGCAGCTTATGATGATGAACAATCATCTCTTAAATTGGAAGTTCTTTGCGGCAGGGACCATCTGTTTGTTCTGTGTTTATATAGTAGGGTGCTCTTAGCCCATGTTCACTCCCATTGAGTGTTTTCTTTTCATCTACATTGGAGCAATCAACTTTACAGCCACACTGTTCACGGAATGCAAATTTTAGTATTTGTACTGAAAGTTTGCACACTCAAGCATTTAGTGAACAGAAACAATGCCGTGTGACCTACCAATCCAGTCATAACTAAGCCACATAATTCAAAATTTAGACTATTTCTAGTCAAACTATATAGTAAAAAGTTTGAAAATATAGCAGTGAGATAAATGTCAAAAATAAATACATTTGATTTACTTTTTAATTGATCCTGCAGGTCTTATTAGCTATACAGTGTCATGAAATTTCATGTCCATGCTACTTGCATTGCTTCTTTGCAATCTCTTTGGTCTGAGTCAGCCATCCTTATACAGTGTGTTCTACGTTGAGATGTTGGGGCTCAGAACCCATTTGTAAACTTTGATGACCTGTTGTGATTCAGAGATCCCTGGAGATGCTCCCAGATCTGATTGCCCCCGCTCCCCAGAAGTCCATCAGGATGGAAGGAGAGGTGGGCTTATAGCTAAGAATTCTAGATACTGTGAACAGCAGGGAAATCCCTCTCCACTGGCAACTGTGGGGAGGGGCAGTGAGCCAAGACCCCCCTCAAAAACACACAGCCCCCACATACATGGCCCATGGGGACATAGGGTAAAGGAGTTGGGGGGCAGAAGCAACTGAGGGTGCAATAAGGAAGATCTGGGGGACTGGGGACTAGGATGGATGTCATGACAGAGGTAGAGTGACCAAACTGTGGGAGAGGGGTACATTAGGGGGCCCTCTCTGGGGGGTATGAAATATAGGGTGTCATGCATCTGCAGGCAGGGGGTAGATCAGGGGCCCGTATTTACCAGAAAATGTGACACCCACTGTTCTCTCCCAGTTTCTCTCCAGCTGGGCTGGCTGGGTTTAGCTCCCCTCTCCACACATTGTGACCTGTGGGGTCATAGCACCAATCACAGTTGGCCCAGCCCACCCCAACAGGGCACCACAGGACCACATTTTTGTGAGTGGCATTACACCCTGGCACACTGGCTTTCAAAGCCACTCACTCAAATTTGTCCCGGACAACCCCCCAGGTGAGGCCATACCTGAGCCACCAAGTTGCCGCACAAAGGTGCAATGCCCGGGGTGAGGAGCTGAACCCAGCCAGCTCCGTGACTCTTTGACACGTTCTGGTGACCCAATTTTGGGTTGTGAGCCATGGGATGAGAAATCTTGCAAGTGTCTACCCCTGGCCCTAGACTGTAATGAAAGGCAACAACTAGCATTTAGCAAGTGACTACAGCGGCATTGCTGTGTGAAGATTCGGAGTGTAGTTAACAAAAATGTTCCTTGTACTTTACAGTCTAGATAGGTTTGAATTTAAATTCCTAATGTAGTAGTAGAGTTGATGTCTTTCACAAGTACCTTTCAGAGTTTATTAGTTCAAAAACCACAGAATTATGACATATCATCCTGAATTATGATCATAGTATGTTCAGCTGAGTTGAAGAGCAAATGTATGATTTCTTCTCTAAAGTAGGTATCACTGACAGAGCTTAAAAATGCACAGCATGTTCCTGCAGTAATTAACTATACAGGGAAAATAGGATTCTTCCAAATTACTTAAAAGCTGGCATATTTCCATTTAAACAGGCATTAATTTTAGGCCAACTGCTTCTTACCTTTTGCATCTTAGCATAACTCTCTTTTTTCCCTTCTGAGGGTTTGCTTGTGCTGTAGGCTTATGTGTTCCAACTTTATCTATACAATAACACTGGCTATGATCTCATAACTATCTCTACAAATAGGCCCCAGAAAGACCAAATGCAACACACTAATGATATATTCCTGCAAGTGGATTGTGAAAGTAAGTATATGAATAAAGAGGGAAGCAGATTAGTAGTTGCCAAATAACACCTGTATTGCTAACTCTAAACATTTAAATATCATGAGTCCGACCCTTCCAATAAATCCTGAGATTGGTTTGAAAATCATGAGATCTTTAAAAAAAATTGGGTTATTTTTATTTGCCGTCTGGTTTTGATCTTTAGGGTGCACTGGGGTTATTTTTCAAGCTTGTCTTCACAACCAAGAAAGCTAGGAACTTACTTCATTTTTAAAACTGAAAGCTGAGATTATTCAAGTAGTCACATGTTTCAGGAGCTAGGGATTTAGGTAAAACACCAAATATCGTGAGACTTCATAAAATCGTGAGAATTAGAAACACTAAAATATACACTTTTAGAATACAGCCAATGTGAGAATGCTGCCACATTCCCCTGAAAAGACTTTTGAGTTTGACCATTTTTGGAAATCTAGAATTCTGTAAAATGGCTGAAAGAGTGTGCAAGATAATAATTAGTGCTAGGGGAAAATCTAAAAAGGATCATAGGTTCCAAGTCTGGAATTTGGGGCCCACAGAGCCCATGTCCTGTAGCCTTAACTCTTTTCCCCCATTCGGTCATGCCCACACATGCACATCGTTCCTCCACAGTCCCGCTCTTGCCGTTGCTTCTCAGAGCCTCCTCAGTGGGGAAGAAAATGCTGCAGGAGGCAAGAAGGGAAAGGTGAGGAAAAGGAAGCCTTGGCTACCTCCTTAGCGGGCCTGAAAGCAACCCTTAGTAGCCTGGAGGAGGAACTACTGGGGAAATTATGATCACTCCCTGCCAGCCTGTTTATAAGTGATATTTCATGTGGCATGATTCAGAGCCACAGCAGAGGTCAGTACATGTGTCACTTCAGATGAGTGACATTTTTTGTACAGTGCTTAGCAGAGTGGGGCCCTGATTCATGTTTGGGCCCCCTAGGTGCTAAATGCAATACAAGTACATAATACAAAAAATAGCATTTATGCATAGGGGCCTGATCCTCTGCCCAGTGAAGTCAATGCAAAGACATAGGAGTTGGATCAGGCCCAAAGCCTTTAGGCCCACTCAGCTCCCACAATCCCCTTTGAGGGAGACGGAAGGGAACAAAGGTGAGAAGGCTTTTTCCCATCTTTAATCGCACCAGCTTTTCTGAGGAACTCTCAAGAAGGCGTAGAAAGGGGCAGACTTCTCAGGGGGTAAATTACACAGTGTCCCCAGGAATGAGAGGAGAGAACAAAGAAAAAAGGGGGGGGCTCCTTAGAAAAAGAGATAAGGAGGAGGGAGGAGCAGAGTGACAGGGTGAGGACAAAGAGGGAGGGGACAGAAAGAAAGAAAAGATGGGTGGAAGTATGAAAAGAAAAATAGAGGTGGCCCGGCTTGGGGAGCAGGGCAGGGAGAGCTGTCAGGTAGCCAGCCAGCGCCCTGGCTCCCACCGTGCGGAGACCCAGGGGCCCAAGAGGGCTGGGCAGCTCCCACCAGCTTCCGATCTGCCATCTCCTGGCAGGAGGCTACAGTTTTCAAACTGTAGGGGGCGCATCCCACAGTTTGAAAACCTCTGTGCTAAATGGAAGGCAGAACTCTGGGGGGCATGTGACCCTGCGTACCCCCACTTACCGCCTCTGCTTACGCATATGTATATCTTTTATCATATGATTAATCCCATTGAAATCAATGTGCAAATATACTAAAACACAAATATATAAATAATATTTAATGTGTCGTTGGACTGAGTCGAGTCACAGTGCAACTCTGTTCTTGATAATTCACTTTGGGAGGTGCTTATTGACTCTTACCATATTTTCAGATAGTTATAACTACTCTGTGAAGTTTGCTGATCAGCAGGGTTGTCATGTTGCCAGGAGATGAGCAGAAAGAAAGACAACTGGTTGACAGCTGGTTGCAACTGGTTACAACCAGGAAGGCATCAGCAGTAGAATAAACAATTCAGTCCTTAACAGCTGCATTTGTAAATACACGCAGCTTTCCAAGTATAATTTGCGAGCTAGAGACATAAATTATCTTTAATAGCATTTAGAAGACAGAAAAAGTACTGTTCCTTATCTCACCGTGCTCTCCTTTCATTAGTGAAAATTCTTGTTTTTAGTTCCCATCTTTGTTTTAAATGTTAGAGATAGTTTGAGCTTGTTAGGTGTTTTAACATTGTGTTTTATCTTGTCCCCTGATACACCGCTGTCTCAGTTTCTAAAGGTTACCTTGCTACAGTTTCACTTGTATTCTGATATTTGGAGAGCTAGACTCCATAAAATTCACTAGGGATTTGCTACTGTTTTTATCTGGGAGGAGCTCACATACTGAGGTGAGGGGTGGTAGGGAAAACCTCCAAGATAGCTTGCTAGTACATAATTTGAACTGGAACTCCATTATTCCATGGGTTACTTGAGTATACTACTGAAAACCTGGCCAAAAATCTGGGCTGCAGGGTCATGTAGACTATCTACTGTTTGGAGACAGGCAGAATAGTGTGTGTGTGTGTGTGTGTGTGTGTGTGATCTCACTTTTTTTGCCTTAAGATGGGCAGGCTCAGATAGTGAGGCTAGGCAAAGCTGTGTTTCTCCAGTCAGTTTTCAGAATTCAGATGGAGAAGTATTCTGGAAAGAAAGGTGGATTGAGGACACCAAGTTCCCCAATGGGGGAAAAAAAAGGTTTTTAAATTTATTTGTTGCCACTGTCAGAGGCATCTAGTATAGATGTGGGCTTTGAATAAATTGGTTTGCTTACTCTGAATTTGACTGAAAGCGTTTGTCCTCCATGTCAAGTGCTGAGCTAGGCTTTGGGGGCAGAAGGGGAACAGAATAAACAGAGGTACGGGGGCGGGTGGGGGCTCTGTCACAGTCCAAGATTGTAAGCACATTTGGGGAAAAACAATTATTCACAAACATGCTTTGGCCTTCACGTCCCATTTATTGTGTATATGAATTTGTGTAAACATATCCCTTTGAGTATTCATGCCAGAAGGGTTCATGCAACCATCCTGAAAGCTCTTTGTAGGTTTGAGAGACACCAGTCAGGGAGCAAAACAAATACACCAGTCACACACCATGAACAGCTCATACGTGAAGCAACGGTTGCATCTAGCAATTCTTGAGCAATCCATTTCTGATTTACATTTGCGGAAACATATGGGCAAATAATTTCAGTGAACACACATTTGTAAAAATGGGACTGCTGCTATAAGGGTGAGACTTGTGAGCTTACAAGCATGGAGCTCCATCCTGTAACCATTGACATGGCCACCACAAGGTCCACATTCAGAACAAAGGGCAAACCTCATTCATTTGACATAGCTTTCCTATAATAAAACAGAAAGCAAAAAGTTACTTATTAAAATACTATTGTTTTAAGACCAGTAAAAGAAATTGGTAATAAAGCTGATAGGTAATATTAGATCAGATCAAGATGAGGTTAGATCTTGGCAAGTAGGAAAGCTTTTTTTCACCTCTTAGTTCATTCACAACTGTAACTGCTGTGGCTTAGACTTTACCAGCCTCGGCATGAAGGGCCCTTTTTGAAAGGGCCAGTTCTGCACAGCCTAATACCAGTCATAGTACAATCTGATTTTATTGTGCCTTCTTTTCATCCATTGAATTATTAGCATTGCTTTCCATGTTTTACCTTGTTATACCTGCTTTGATGTGCACAGTAAGAAATTCTCATAGAACACCTCTGAGAGTCCAAGACAGCTGATGTTAGAACACAGCTAAGAAATGTTAGAACAAAAACAATTCAATATCACTGCATTATTGTCATATGTAAGCTGTTATCATAAAGGGCCATTCTCTCCTTTCATAAGGATAAGCTATTGAACATGAACTTATTAAAAAACAAGTCAGCACATTTATTAAATGGACCAAAAATGTCACAGAAGAAAATATTGAGCGTATAATAGAAAATCTTTAAAAAATCCGCCAAATTTACCCAAGACCTTAACGTTTTTTTTCAAACTTAGTCTTATCTTTTGGGTAAATAAGCTGTTCTACAAAACTGCCTAATTACATCTTTACCCAAGAGACTGAAATTATGTCTTCAGAGGCATTCCCATTTTCTTGTGTGACATTTTATTCATTTCACCCCATAAAATTCTTACTCACTCCATTTTGACCACAGGGGCATTTTGCCTGAGTAAGGACTTCAGGATTGGTCCCAAGGGAATGAAATGCAAAAACTACAATATACAGTACTTAAATGTTACAGGTCTTGTAATCAGCAGTATGGGTTAATAAATATTTTTTTAATTTCCGACTGACATGAACCAATAAACAGAAAATTCATGACCTTTGTTACATGGGACTATTGCCAAGAGTAAGACTTATTTGTGTGAGTGAGATTTGCAGTGAGTAATATGCTGTACAGCTGTACTCTCTTCAATGCAGAGTGCAAAATTTTATAACTATATTTACTGACTTACCTAGGCTTCAGTATTTCAAAAGTAAGTACAATGCTGCAGCAGAGGGAAAGATCAGTGGTTTTATAATAAGGGTTGCATAGACAGGTAAATGTGTCTTTTTTGAAGAATAGATTAAAATCAAATAATATTTAAGAAGCACCTGTTGAAGTTTTGACTTTGCTGTGGCTGTGACAGGCTCTTTGCTTCACTGAGGCTCTGATTCACAAAAACTCTTAAAAAGAAAAGGAGTACTTGTGGCACCTTAGAGACTAACCAATTTATTTGAGCATGAGCTTTCGTGAGCTACAGCTCACTTCATCGGATGCATACTGTCGCGCATGCTTAAGACTATCTATATTCAGCAAAGCACTTACACATGGGTTTAACTATAGAAGCATGCCTGTGTGCTTTGCTGAACAGGATTGCTTTCCTGAACTGTAGTTTTAGGCCAAAGCAGTCAAATGGGTTTCTTATTCCAGCATGAGCAAAAGTGGGTCCTGATCTCAAATTGGGGCTGACATTCTGGCTAGAATAGCATACTCCTCACCAGTCCCATCTCCAGCCTCAGAATAAAACAAGATCATGGCTGACATTATGGTGATGTCATGGTAGGGGTCTACTACAGACCACCTAAATAGGAAGAAGAGGTGGATGAGGCTTTTTTTAAACAACTAACAAAATCATCCAAAGCACAGGACTTGGTGGTGATGGGAGACTTCAACTACTCAGACATCTGTTGGGAAAATAACACAGCAGGGCACAGATTATCCAATAAGTTCTTGGAATGTATTGAAGACAATTTTTTTTTATTTCAGAAAGTGGAGAAAGCTACTAGTTGTTCTAGATTTGATTTTGACAAATAGGGAGGAACTGGTTGAGAATTTGAAAGTGGAAGGCAGCTTGGGTCAAAGTGATCATGAAATGATAGAGTTCGTGATTCTAAGGAATGGTAGGAGGGAGAACAGCAAAATAAAGACAATGGGTTTCAAGAAGGCAGACTTTAGCAAACTCAGGGAGTTGGTAGGTAAGATCCCATGGGAAGCAAGTCTAAGGGGAAAAACAATTGAAGGCAGTTGGCAGTTTTTCAAAGAGACATTATAACAGACACAAGAGCAAACTATCCCATTTCCTGCGTAGGAAAGATTGGAAGTATGGCAAGAGACCACCCTGGCTTAACCAGGAGATCTTCAATGATCTAAAAATCAAAAAAGAGTCCTACAAAAAGTGGAAACTAGGTCAAATTCCAAAGGATGGATATAAACAAATAACACAAGTACATGGGGAGAAAGGAAAAAGGTCAAGGCATAAAACGAGCTCAAACTAGCTAGAGACATAAAGGGTAACAAGAAAACATTCTACAAATACATTAGAAGCAAGAGGAAGACCAAGGCCCAGTGGTGAGCTGGAGCCGGTTTGCACCAGTTAGCGCAAACCGGTTGTTAAATTTTGAAGCAGTTTTAGAACCGGTTGTTAGCCTGGTTCCCTGCCCGCACCCACCCCCTGCCCTGCCTGCAGCCAGCCCCTGTCTCCAGCCAGCCCTGCACCCCCCTTCCCTGCCTGCAGTCAGCCCCTACCTCCAGTCAGCCCCTGCCCTGTCTCCAGCCAGCCCCACACCCCCTTGCCTCCAGCCAACCCCGCACCCTCCGGTTTTGTTCAATATCTTCATAAATGATCTGGAGGATGGTGTGGATTGCACCCTCAGCAAATTTGCAGATGAGACTAAACTGGGAGCAGAGGTAGATACGCTGGAGGGTAGGGATAGGATACAGAGGGACCTAGACAAATTAGAGGATTGGGCCAAAAGAAATCTGATGAGGTTCAACAAGGACAAGTGCAGAGTCCTGCACTTAGGACAGAAGAATCCAATGCACTGCTACAGACTAGGGACCGAATGTCTCGGCAGCAGTTCTGCAGAAAAGGACCTAGGGGTGACAGTGGATGAGAAGTTGGATATGAGTCAACAGTGTGCCCTTGTTGCCAAGAAGGCCAATGGCATTTTGGGATGTATAAGTAGGGGCATTGCCAGCAGATCGAGGGATGTGATCGTTCCCCTCTATTCGACACTGGTGAGGCCTCATCTGGAGTACTGTGTCCAGTTTTGGGCCCCACACTACAAGAAGGATGTGGAAAAATTGGAAAGAGTCCAGCGGAGGGCAACAAAAATGATTAGGGGACTGAAACACATGAGTTATGATGAGAGGGTAAGGGAACTGGGGATGTTTAGTCTACGGAAGAGAAGAATGAGGGGGGATTTGATAGCTGCTTTCAACTACCTGAAAGGGGGTTCCAAAGAGGATGGCTCTAGATTGTTCTCAGTGGTAGCAGATGACAGAACAAGGAGTAATGGTCTCAAGTTGCAGTGGGGGAGATTTAGGTTGGATATTAGAAAAAAACTTTTTCACTAGGAGGGTGGTGAAACACTGGAATGCATTACCTAGGGAGGTGGTGGAATCTCCTTCCTTAGAAGTTTTTAAGGTCAGGCTTGACAAAGCCCTGGCTGGGATGATTTAATTGGGGATCGGTCCTGCTTTGAGCAGGGGGGTTGGACTAGATGACCTCCTGAGGTCCCTTCCAACCCTGATATTCTATGATTCTATGATTCTGTCTCCAGCCAGCTCCGCACCCCCTGCCCTGCCCGCAGCCAGCCCTGCATCCCTTGCCTCCAGCTAGCCCTGCCCCATGTCCCTGTCTGCTGCTGGCCCCACGTCCACTGGGGCCCTGCAGTTCCCAGGAGAGTAACCCTGCACACCTGCTTCAATGAGGGGGGCAGGGAGCAGCTGGGACCCGCACATGTGCACACCCTAGGGTGATCAGACAGCAAGTGTGAAAAATCAGGACGGGGGTGGGGGTAATAGGAGCCTATATAAGAAAAAGACCCCAAAATCGGGACTGTCCCTATAAAATCGGGACATCTGGTCACCCTAGCACACCCCCAGGGAGTGGCAGGGACCCACACATGTGAAATGGAGCTCATTTCTAGTTCAGGCCCATCTTTTTAAAAAAGAACTTTAGGCAGGGTTAACATACATCCGTATTTTCCCAGACAGGTCAGGCTTTTTGGTTCTTAAATCGCCGTCCGGGCCTCCCGGGAAAATACAGACGTATGGTAACCCTGTTGGTACAAAAAATACATACTGGGGCACATCCCTTAAATCAGAACTTTTTATAGGGAACCGGTTGTTAAGATTTTGGCAGCTCATCACTGCCAAGGCCAGAGTAGGCCCATTACTTAATGGTGGGGCAGGGGGGAGTAATGTCAGAAAATGTGGAAATGGCAGAGGTGCTTAATGACTTCTTTGTTTTGGTTTTCACCAAGAAGGTTGGTTGGTGATTGGACGTCTGACATAGTGAATGCCAGTGAAAACGAGGTAGGATCAGAAGAGGCTAAAATAGGGAAAGAACAAGTTAAAAATTACTTAGACAAATTAGATGTCTTCAAGTCCCCAGGGCCTGATGAAATGCATCCTAGAATGCTCAAGGAGCTGACTGAGGAGATATCTGAGCCATTAGCAATTATCTTTGAAAAGTCCTGGAAGATGGGAGAGATTCCAGAAGCCTGGAAAAGGGCAAATATAGTGCCAATCTATAAAAAAGGAAATAAGGACAACACAGGGAATTACAGACCAGTCAGCTTAACTTCTGTACCCGGAAAGGTAATAGAGCAAGTAATTAGGCAATCAGTATGCAAACATCTAAAAGATAATAAGGTGATGAGTAACAGTCAAGCTTTCTTTGACAGGGTAACAAGACTTATGGATGGGGGGAAGCGGTAGACGTGGTATATCTTGACTTTAGTAAAGCTTTTGATAGTGTCTCACATCACCTTCTCATAAGCAAACTAGGGAAATGCAACCTAGATGGAGCTACTATAACAGTTTGGAAAACCAATCCCAGAGAGTAGTTATCAGTGGTTCACAGTCATGCTTGAAGGATATAACGAGTGGGGTCCTGCAGGGATCCGTTCTGGTTCCAGTTCTGTTCAATATCTTCATAAATGATTTAGATAATGGTATACAGAGTACACTTATAAAGTTTGCGGACGACACCAAACTGGGAGGGATTGCAAGTGCTTTGGAGGATAGGATTAAAATTCAAAATGATCTGGACAAACTGGAGAAATGGGCTGAAGTAAATAGGATGAAATTCAGTAAGGACAAATTCTAAGTACTCCATTTCAGAAAGAACAATCAGTTGCACACATACAAAACGGGAAATGACTGCCTAGGAAGGACTACTGCGGAAAAGGATCTGAGGGTCAGAGTGGACTACAAGCTAAATATGAGTCAATAGTGTAATGCTGTTGCAAAAAAAGCGAACATCATTCTGGAATGTAGTAGCAGGAGTGTTGTAAGCAAGACATGAGAAGTAATTCTTCCAGTCTACTCCCCACTGATTAGGCCTCAACTGAGGTATTGTGTCCAGTTCTGGGTGCCACATTTCAGGAAGGATGTGGACAAATTGGAGAGAGTCCAGAGAAGAGCGACAAAAATGATTAAAGGTCCAGAAAACATGACCTATGAGGGAAGATTGAAAAAATTAGGTTTGTTTAGTTGGAAAAGAGAAGACTGAGGGGGGACATGATATCAGTTTTCAAATACATAAAAGGTTGTTACAAGGAGGAGGGAGAAACATTGTTTTTCTTCACCTCTGAGGATTGGACAAGGAGCAATGGGCTTAAATTGCAGCAAGGGCGGTTTAGGTTGGACATTAGGAAAAACTTCCTAACTGTCAGGGTGGTTAAGCACTGGAATAAATTGCCTAGGGAGGTTGTGAAATCTCCATCATTGGAGATTTTTAAAAGCAGGTTAGACAAACACCTGTCAGGGATGGTCTAGATAATACTTAGTCATGCCATGAGTGCAGGGGAGTGGACTAGATGACCTCTCGATGTCCCTTCCTGTCCTATGATTCTATGATTATGAGCACTGGACTGTCACATAGCAGGGTTTTGTCTCTACACATAAAGCTAGCCGCAAGGCCAATGGAGTCATTTTCCTCTGGATAGTTCGGTCTTCTGTGCAGTCAGGATAAATGGCTTTCAGTCGGGCGATAATGATGTCAGCTGGGCAGCTTTGCATGTGAACTCTGTTTCATTTCAAATGGGCTCACACCTGTTGAGTTTTGCTTTGTGTTTAAAGTCTGAATGAACCCAAAATTTCAACTTAGCCAAAACAGTTCAGCCCAGAGCCAAAGCATTGTGGGGATCGTCATTCCCTGGAGCAGGGCCACAACCAGAGTTTTCCTATAGAGGGGACTCAGTTTACCTGGGGAGATGGGAAGCTGAGTAGAAGTGAAGTGGGAAGGCATCGGGGGCCCCCAGAGTGAGGAGAGAGTAGCAGGAGGAGCTGGGGAGGAGGCAGAAAGATAGTGGCTGGGCGGAAGCAGGGGGTGACACCCTGCAGAGTCCATCCTGTCCTTGCCTTCCCCCTAACCTGTGTCCAGGTCCAGATAGCTCTGCTGGTCAGCAGCCCCACTACCCAGCTTCTAACATCCTCTGGGCTCGGCTCTGCCCGAGAGCCTCAGCAGCTCCCCCGGCTGCAGCATCCCTGGCTCCTTCCGCACTGACCCATCGCTGATCACCCAGGCCCAGCACCTGCCAGCTCAGAGGATGCTCTGCAGCCACGGAGGGAAAAGAGCCACATGGCTCAAGACTGGCTCTCCCGGTCCCCCCAGGCACTGTCAACAAAGTCCCACTTATGCCCTACATCCAGGGGCCCTAGGCAGGGCCTTATTGCTGGGTGAACGGGAGTGTTGTCCTGGCCCGATCCCTCCATGGTCCCAGGTTTGTCCCGCTTCAGGCTCTTCTTGATCCAGAGGCTTCGATGGACATAGGTAAGGTGCACACCCATCTGCAGAGCCTGGGCACACACTGCACAGGGATATGTAGTGTCTATGGCCAAAGGCAGAAGGGGCTGGCCCCCCCCCCACACTTCTTGTACCCAGCTCTAGACTATATGGGTGTTGTAAATGGGAAGCAAGTATTCTGGGAAAGGGGACAGGATTTAAAAAAAGAGGCCTCTTTTCACTGATAGCGAGGAAATAAAACCTGTTGTGGGTCTCTTTGCTCCAGGGGCGGGAACAGCATGCATATCCCTCCACAAAGGCAAGTAGGCAAAGGACCTGCCACGCTCTGGAAACCTGCTCAGCTAATCTAACAAGCCCTGAGAATAGAGACTTTGACACCAGCCTATAGTAGAGAACCAATAATGTCTGAGGAGACTGGAGAGGTAGTTGTTTACTTACGGTTTAATTTAATTCTATTGATTTTGCTACAACATCTCAGAAAGACAGAGTGAGATGTGAATGGACTAGTCTGGTGGACGATTGTACTGACAGATAATATACAAAATGAGTGGGCTTTGATTTACTGGAGGGCTAAATTAAACTACCCAGCAAAGAGGAAAACGAAGACAGTAGCCACATCTCCATCCTTCATTTTTATGCTTAACTTTAGGCTCCCAAATTTGAAAATGTTAGACATACCTTATAAAATATCTATGGCTTGGTATATACATATTTTGACTGCCTGCCACTGTTATTTGTTGAGTATCAGGGGGTAGCCATGTTAGTCTGTATCCACAAAAACGAAGAAGTGGATTTTTTACCCATGAAAGCTTATGCCCAAATAAATCTGTTAGTCTTTAAAGTGCCACCGGACTTCTTATTGTTTTTGTTATTTGTTGGTATCAGTAATCCAGCCACTCATTTCTTAATAGATTTTACCACCCATATTCATGTTATTTAGTACCTTCCCCTGTGATTGGGACTAATCACCAGGGAAAATACTACTCCATGTGAGTAAAGGTGGCAGCATGCAACCCTTCAATATTATGGTGAATATTATTTTGCTCTTCAAGGAAGAATGAAGATCTGACCAAAGTATGGTGGATAAGGAACTTGCCCGCCACCAATCAGACTTCTCTGTTGAGATCTGAGTTGTGCTCAAATCTAAATGCACTGTCACACTTGGCAATGTCTGGTGTCAGAAACTGACAATTTAAAGAAGAACAGCTTTTCAGAGAGGAAATGGAGATGTTAGAAAAATCCCCAAATGCTTCCCAGTTTCCCCAATGTCCTGCTTACTATTGGAATCTCTCCACATAAGGTATAACTCATTGTGTCAGCACTGAATCTGATCCTTCTGCACACAGGAGGGTAGAGATTTAAACACCAGCCATCTGTTTGCTTGTTAAAAGGAATGTGTTGGTCAAGCTATTAGTGTCACTGTCACTAGGAGGTAAAAGAATGTGAAGAATGCTTAGAAAAATCCATAAAATATATCCCTTGTTTTTGTGTATCCTCTGTCACAACAACAGTAAAAGATCCCCCAAACACCCTTGTAACACTCTGCTAGCAAATTGTTTCCTGCATGCAGATAAAACAAGCTGTCATTACTCTTCTAACCTTTAATTTCTCCATATCTATCTAAATAAAGACATTTATAGCCACAAAAAGTTTCTTCACTAACTATCAACCAGAATCAGACAAAGAATTTTCTCCCTGAGATATTCAGTCATATTTCCAGATTGATACCAACGGGGTCACAGGCTTCATGATTGTTCAGTGTCACAGCTGCCCAGTGCAATTTTTTTTTCTTTTTTTGTACTTCCACAAACTGCATTTCAGATATGGGTGCTTTCTCCAAACTGCAACTACTGAAGAAAATAACTCAGAGGTGAAGAGAATCAGATGCTTCTGCAGCAAGATCCCGGAATTCCCTGTATGGGAAACCCTCTAGAATGTAGTAGAAAATTATAACTTCTCAGTACATTTTGATTCCAGGAAATACCCAAGCCACAGGTTGGTATGTGGCGCTGACAGAGCAGGTACCAGTATTAAACTTCACTGCTTAATATTTTGTTTCATCATCTCTCTCTTCTCTATGTTGTTTAATTAGATTGCAAGCTTTTGGGGGCATTGGATTTGTCCTCTTGCTTGTTTGTGTTGCATCCAGCACACTTTTGGCATTATATAATAAAATCATAACAAAACTGCCATGACTTACCTGCTGCTGCAAGATTTTTCCTAAATGATCTCTCAGCCAAGTATTGACCGAGCCTGAGTATATCTGGCTTGTTAGATTGGATGGGATTCCAGCTCTCAGAACCCAAAGGGTCTGACTGCAGACAACGTTGTACCACTTTCATCTTCTCTACCAAGTTTTCATGACACTGTATGGAGAAACAAAATGGTCCTATTCTGAACGCTATTGTTCATTTCTGCAGCTCCACTGATGGCTGCCCCTGGAAAAATGGAATGGTTTCCAAGCTGGTGGCACTGTTACTTGTGGCACACTTCTTCTTTTGACCACAGTTGAGACGTGAAAAGAGAAAGAGAGCCGGTGCAGCTAATGCTGAAGAAAATAAACCCGGTGGGCAAAGTCTTCAGCTGGTGCACATCAGCTTGGTGCCATGGTTTACAACAGCTGAGGATCTGGCTCTCTAAATGCACAGCAGGTTTTATAAGCCTGTTTCTAGCAATGTGAGTGCCAGTGAAATCAGGGGAGTGGTTCTTCTACTGCTGAGCCAGTGATCACCTCAGTTGAAAAGCATGATAACTGCCAACTAAGAAGAATTGCAGCTACAAAAATTGTTAACAATGCCCTGCAATTTATCTAGGACAGAGGCACTAATTAAAAATAAAGCAATTTATCTAGGACAGAGGCACTAATTAAAAATAAAAATATTTAGCTACAGCTAAATAAAAAGATAATGAATGAGGCACAAATTGTCTGTTAATTGATGTAATACACTGGAACAATCGTGAGCAAAGATATGTTTGTTATGTTAGAGATTCATTTAGACTATTAATGAATCTCACCAGCCATTATTTCCTAAATTAAACAGCGTTAAGTATTATAATAATACTCAGTCATTTTCATTTTCTAAGCACTTTGCAAACATTAACTGATTAATTCTCCCAACACTAATCTGAAACAGATAATATTATTCTTTGGTTTACAGTTTGGGAAATTGAGGCAGAGCAGTTAAGTGATTTACCAAGCCCATAGACACAGTCAATATAAGAGGTAGAATTAAAATGCAGGAGTTCTAATTGAATATTAATAATAAGATAATAATAAAATAACAAATACTAGATTATTATTACTATTAAGATTTTGCTAGTGCCCTGAATGTGCTGAGCACTTTCCAAACATAAACAACATACTGCTTCCCCTCAATAGCTTAAAATCCAAAAAGATAAAGACAGACAAAGCACGGTGTTGTGTCTTTCGCTCCTTTGCACAACAAATGTAATATAAAGGAACCACATGAGAAGGGCAAAGTCCAAATAACCATGTTTACTAAACATACACAACATGTAAGGTTTACCTACATATACATTCTATTGTTCTGTCTAGTTTCTGTGAACAGAAAACATAGTGGACACCACTGAGGGGGCTCACAAACTATTTAAAGGAATACTACCCTTTTCTGTGCACTACAAGTAGGTGTGTGGTTTCAATTGTACATTCTTCTGTTTACCTACAAGTGAGATGGGGTGGGCTGCACAAGGGCCTTGCACAATGAAGTGAGTAATTTTACCTTTAAGCAAAGAGCTCTGTGACCCATCTCAGCTGGGGTAGATCATTGGTGCACAGTAGGAGGCAAGCTGTGCCATACTCTGAGTGTGTCTTTACTGCCATCAGAGGCAAGACCTTTGATCTAGCTATTTGATCTAGCTATTTGAACAACAATATTATTGAAGCCATGGCAGCATAGGCTAGCCACTTGAGTACATACTCAGGGTCCCAGGTGGGGTTGTAGACCCAATCCTACCATTCTTCAAGCTTGCTAGATCAATGCTAGGTTGGGCATGTCTACATGTGCTGCAGTCACACCTCTGATTGCAGTGTAGACATACCCCCTGGCACAGTTCAGGCTCTGTTCTTGGGGTAGCAGAAATATATGTGATTGCAAGGTGCCAGTCTAGCCGTTACTGTGTAAGGACATGATCCAAAATCAATTAAATTCCATGGGAAGTTTTCCATTGACTTAGACGAACATTAAATCCAGTCCTAAGTGCTCACCATCATGATTAAGGGTTGTAGAATCCGGCCCTGAGTAGAAATAGGCCTGGAGTACAAAATGTGTAGGTCTGATTCTCCCTTCACACTTACTTTTACATCATAGTAACTCCACTGATCTAAATGGAATTCCTCCACATGATAGAAGACAGTTGAACTGAGAATAAAATCTGGCTCTTCTCATCTGGATTCAAACTTCCCCCAAATTTAGGAGTTTTTAGGTCCAAGGTGTTGCTTCAGCTCTATTTCTGTCATAGAGAATAATGCTTAGCCTAATTATTGTTTGCATGATGCTATCTGGAAAAAATATGTAATTGTTTAAACTTTTTTAAAATTTAGTTTTGGTGGAACGTAAATATTGAGTATACAAGGTAAAGGCATTCATAAAGCTAAAGTGGTTTAATAATCTAAAACAAACCTGCAGATTTATAGCCTGTATAATAAAGAATTAATGCCAGTTCATATTTTGTTTGTCTTTATTTCTTCCTAGTCTTCTTTTCTCTGACACTAGAGATGTGCCAAACTGATAAATATTCTCTACTCAGTTCTATCATCGGGAAGCACAGGAAAAAGTGCTCGCTCCTACATAAACTTGAGCAGTAAACACCATAAATGTTGCAGCAGACAGTCATATAGAAGAATGAAGACCTTAAACAGATAATGCAAAGTTTTGAAAGATAATACAAAGCTTTAAAATGTGCTGCTTCAAGTCCTCAGATGTTCTTTGTCTGTCCATCTATTGGAAAAGAAGTATAAGCACTTTCACATCATGCTCTTGAAGGAAAGACCAGGAAAGTCACATTTTTCACACGGGAAAGTAGAAATTGCCATTCTGGCTGAAAGAAGTAATCTATCTAGATTGATATCCTGTCTCTGATAGTACCAGTTAAATCAGACTGTGTAAGTGACAGGACTATGGATAATACGTAAAGTATGTGTGATGGGTACTTACATAATGTGTGTGAGATTTTGAAGTGTTCTTTGCTAATCTGACTCTACTGCCCTTTTCAAGCTGATGGGTCAGAGCGACAAAATTCAGATACACATCCAAACTTCCCAAAAGTGCAAAGGTGTTCAGATCAGGTTTTTGTTCTGGCCATTTCTACAGATGTAAGGGTCAGCAGCAAAGTTTGAATCCCGATTTGGTCTTCTGTAATGTTTGGTGGTGTTTGGATCCAGGGTTTTGTTTCTGGCACCTATCTATTTGTCCCATAGAGCTCTGGACCATTAGAAACCACGAGCTACTATGACTGTAGATCTTCCCCTTGGTGTTGAAATAGACTTTGCAGACTATAAAAAACAACCTCTACAAGCTACAAAAGGTTTGTATTCTGCAGTATAGATGAGAAAAAAGGCTGGATATTAACTCCATGCAAATCATCGAGCCTTTTCCACCACTTATTATAGCATCCGGATGTTCTACATCTGCTTGATACAAATTCACTAGCACCTAATACTTACAATATGTGTATAAACACAGAAGTCTTGTTTGCACGCCAAAAGCCTGCACATATTTTGGCTTTCTGGTGTTGGAAACAGAGTTGTGTGGTTGTTGAGTGATTCCTGTCTTTTGTAGTGATTATCTTTCTTCAAACTGACTAAGCAGATTCTCTTCTTATTTATTCATAAGGGGAGTGGAAATAGAAGGGGTGAGCACTAGTTTAGAAAATGTCGGTTCCCTTTCTGGATCTGGATCATATCTAAAACTAACCCAAAGTGAGCTTTTTTGGACGTTTTTCGGCTTTGTACCTCCGTGCACTTCAAGGATCCAGCTGCAACTGGAAAATCTGAAATTACAGTATGTAAAACTCTTGTTGCACTAATATTTGAAACAAAAAGTGTTGGAAATCTGATGAGACTTCCAGCTACATTTGCAGACTCAAGACTGTCTGGAGGAGCTTTCAGACTGAGCACTTAAATCCACATTGGCATCTCCTGCTCCAAATTATCAATGCAGCATGCATATAAATATAAATCTCAGACACAAAGATAGAGCTTGCCAAGATCAGGACATTTTCAGCAGGATTTCCTAGCAACTCAGGTGGCCTTGCCCCATAACCTCAGCCATGCAGAACACAATGCCATCCACAGCCTCAGAAACAACTCTGACATCATAATCAAAAAGGCTGACAAAGGAGGTGCTGTCGTCATCATGAATAGGTCGGAATATGAACAAGAAGCTGCTAGGCAGCTCTCCAACACCACTTTCTACAAGCCGTTACCCTCTGATCCCACTGAGGGTTACCAAACGAAACTACACCATTTCCTCAAGAAACTCAAGAAAAAGCACAAGAACAAATCTGCACAGACACACCCCTGGAACCCCAATCAGGGGTATTCTATCTGTTACCCAAGATCCATAAACCTGGAAATCCTGGACGCCCCATCATCTCAGGCATTAGCACCCTGACAGCAGGATTGTCTGGCTATGTAGACTCCCTCCTCAGGCCCTACGCTACCAGCACTCCCAGCTATCTTCAAGACACCACTGACTTCCTGAGGAAACTACAATCCATCAGTGATCTTCCTGAAAACACCATCCTAGCCACTATGGATGTAGAAGCCCTCTGCACCAACATTCCACACAAGGATGGACTACAAGCCGTCAGGAACAGTATCCCTGATAATGTCACGGCAAACCTGGTGGCTCACCTTTGTGACTTTGTCCTCACCCATAACTGTTTCACATTTGGGGACAATGTATACCTTCAAATCAGTGGCACTGCTATGGGTACCTGCATGGCCCCACAGAATGCCAACATTTTTATGGCTTTCTTAGAACAACGCTTCCTCAGCTCTCGTCCCCTAATGCCCCTACTCTACTTGTGCTACATTGATAACATCTTCATCATCTGGACCCATGGAAAAGAAGCCCTTGAGGAATTCCACCATGATTTCAACAATTTCCATCCCACCATCAACCTCGGCCTGGACCAGTCCACACAAGAGATCCACTTCCTGGACACCATGGTGCTATTAAGCGATGGTCACATAAACACCACCCTATACTGGAAACCTACTGACCGCTATGCCTACCCACATGCCTCCAGCTTTCACCCAGACTGCCCCACACGATCCATTGTCTACAGCCAAGCTCTAAGATACAACCGCATTTGCTCCAAACCCTCAGACAGAGACAAACACCTACAAGATCTCTATCAAGCATTCTTACAACTACAATACCCACCTGCTGAAGTGAAGAAACAGATTGACAGAGCCAGAAGAGTACCCAGAAATTACCTGCTACAGGACAGGCCCAACAAAGAAAATAACAGAACGCTACTAGCCATCACCTTCAGCCCCCAACTAAAACCTCTCCAACACATCATCAAGGATCTACAACCTATCCTGAAGGACGACCCATCACTCTCACAGATCTTGCTTACAGACAGCCCCCAACCTGAAGCAAATACTCATCAGCAACCACTCACCACACAACAGAACCACTAACCCAGGAACCTATCCTTGCAACAAAGCCCATTGCCAACTGCGTTCATATATCTATTCAGAGGACACCATCATAGGGCCTAATCACATCAGCCATACTATCAGAAGCTCGTTCACCTGCACATCTACCAATGTGATATATGCCATCATGTGCCAGCAACGCCCCTCTGCCATGTACATTGGCCAAACTGGACAGTCTCTACATAAAAGAATAAATGGACACAAATCAGACATCAAGAATTATAACATTCAAAAACCAGTTGGAGAACATGTCAATCTCTTTGGTCACTCGATTACAGACCTAAAAGTGGCAATTCTTCCTCAAAAAAACTTCAAAAACAGACTCCAACGAGAGACTGCTGAATTGGAATTAATTTGCAAACTGGACACAATTAACTTAGGCTTGAATAAAGACTGGGAGTGGATGTGTCATTACACAAAGTAAAACTATTTCCCCGTGTTTATTTCCCCCGCTACTGTTCCTCAGACGTTCTTGTCAGCTGCTGGAAATGGCCCACCTTGATGATCACTACAAAAGGCGTTTCCGCGCCCCCCTCCCGCCCGCCCGCTCTCCTGCTGGTAATAGCTCACCTTACCTGATCACCCTTGTTACAGTGTGTATGGTAACACCCATTGTTTCATGTTCTCTGTGTATATAAATCTCCCCACTGTATTTTCCACTTAATGCATCCGATGAAGTGAGCTGTAGCTCACGAAAGCTTATGCTCAAATAAATTTGTTAGTCTCTAAGGTGCCACAAGTCCTCCTTTTCTTTTTGCGGATACAGACTAACACGGCTGCTACTCTGAAATACATCTATAGTGTAGTGCATTGACATCTTGAGCACTTTTGTTAGTGAAAGAAAGGCTTGAAGATGCTATGCATTAGAAGACCTCTTTGTGTCCAAGAGGAGCATCAATTTAGAATCTTTAAAAGTCAGGGAACAAAGTTCTTTGTAAATATTTGCATATACTTTTATCTCTGGGGGAAAAAAACTCTTCTGTAAATGTATCTGATTAATTCTAGTTAGTGGGTTTAAAACTATCTGCAGGTGCTTAACATTTAAACAATATACATGCTGGATCTAATGCTGCTGTCACTGAAATTCATACAACCTCATTTGCCCTCAGTTGGGTTATGCACACAACTGCCAACAGTACCAGTTTTGCTGGCCCCAGCTGTGGACAGGTTAATCACGTTCTGAAAATATTTTCAGAACTATTTCACAACATGGCAAAGTTCACAGTATGGGCAGAGGTCAAAGCATTTCCCACTGGCAGTCATGAACTTCTCTATCAGCAACCCTCCATTTTCTTCTGATAGTTCTTATGCTGCAACCACTGGAGTCATACTCGACAGTGATGCTTTCATACTTGCATACTGCAGTGGTCTTTTTTTCATAGATCTATGGATTCCAAGATCAGAAGGGACCACTGTGATCATATAGTCTGATCTCCTGTATCACACAAGCCACAGAACTTCCCCAAAATAATTCCTAGAGCATATTTTTTAGAAAAATTTTCAATCTTGATTTAAAAATTGTTAGTGATGAAGAATCCACCATAACTCTTCGTAAATTGTTCTAATGATTAATTACTCTCACTGTTAAAAATATACACCTTCTTTCCATCTGAATTTGTCTATCTTCAACTTCCAGCCATTGGCTCATGTTATAACTTTTTCTGCTAGATTGAAGAATCCATTATTAAATGTTTCTTTCCCATTTAGATACTTAGACTGTAATCAAGTCACCCCTCAACCCTCTCTTTGTTAAGTTAAATAGACTGAGCTCCTTGAGTCTATCACTATGAGGCATGTTTTCTAGTCTTTTAATCATTCTCGTGGCTCTTCTCTGAACTTCTTCAGTTTATCAACATCCTTCTTGAACTGGACATGGTATTCCAGCAGCAGTTGCTTCAGTGCTAAATACAGAGATAAAATAGCCTCTCTATTCCTATTCGAGATTCTCCTGTTTATGCAGTCAAGGATTGCATTAGTCCTTTTGGACACAGCTCAGGTTCACCTGATTTTCCACCACAATCCCCAAATCTTTTTCAGAGTCACCGCTTCCCAGGATAGAGTCCCCCATCCTGTAAGTATGGCCTATATTCTTCATTCCTAGATATATACATTTACATTTAGCTGTACTGAAGCACATATTATTTGCTTGTGCCCAACTACCAAGTCATCCATCTCAGTCTTTATTAGTGACCTGGTCTCTTCATTATTTACTACTTCCCCATTTTTGTGTCATCTGCAAACTTTATCAGAGATGATTTTGTGTTTTCTTCAGGTCATTGATAAAAATGTTAAATGGCATAGGGCCAAGAACCAATTCCTGCGGGACCCCACTCGTAACACATCCTCTCAGTGATGATTCCCCATTTATAATTACATTTTGAGACCTAATTGCAAGCCAGTTTTTAATCCATTTAATGGGAGCCAAGTTAATTTTATACCATTCTAGTTTTTTTAAGTCAAAGTATTGTGAGGTCATTTGAAGAGTCAAATTAATTTGCTAGCAGTGATAGCAATAGGACCCAAAAGTCCCCTCATGGAACTCTGGAGAAGAATAACTTTCTGCCGTAAAAACTCTGATCCTATTTAAGTTGATGGCAAAATGCAGTTAACTTCAATGAGAGCAAGACTGAACCCACATTGCTGTCCACGTAAAGTGCATGTGCTTAATCAGAGAAGAATAATGTGGTTCTCATCTTTCTCCATTAGATTGCACATGTTGTTGTTGAAGTCTGGTGTATGTCAGCTAACAGCATACATTAGCTATCTGAAGACTATATGGAGTCTGAATTCTGCTGTCATCACTCCAGCTAAGTGAATAGTCAAAATATTTGTGAGAATTTCTCTATTAATTTAAATCTTTTGAAACATCTGTAATGTAGTAAGCTACTGCTGCTAATATCATTTTGCCCACCACTCTGATCATGTCACTCTTTTTTCTGACTTCCCCCTGTCTTGCACATCAAGATAAAGTCTCACTTTCAAAGATCTGGAAAGCTCCACTCCAATGCACATCTGTTACTCCCTCTCTTGCTTTCAAGCCTCCCTTCATATCTTTCTTGCAATCATCTTCATACTTTCCTTGATATTTTATTAGGTCAAAGGTTATACCCTATGTAAGAAAGTTTATGGAAGAAGAAGAGGAAAGCCCAAGTGATGTTCTCAGAGATCCTCCTGGTCTTGTGATTGAGAGAAGGCAGAAAATACTGGAGAAGAACCATTGATTGTGTGACTGGTAAGAAGCTGAAGGTTTTGAGTGCATTCCAGTAGGAGAGGAGCTATATGAATGGGACGACCTGCATCTCAGAGATAAGGGGGGCTAATTTTCTCAGATGGAGACAAGCTGGAGCAATGAGGTGAGTGTTAAACTAACAACACAAGTTAAGGGTACTAAGAAGCCAAATGTGGTACAAACTCAGTGTGTTGTGAATAAAATTGAACCAATGTGATGAAAATATGTAGAGAAGACATTTCTCGGTTGCTTATATACAAATGCTAAGAATCTGGATAACAAGCAAGAGGAACTGGAAATTCTCATTGATACGAAAAAATTTGATTGCATTATTGAAACCTGGGAGTTTGATCTGCATAATTAAAGTCACTGGTAATAGCCTGTTCAGGAAGGATAAATTGGGTAAAAGAGGCAGTGGAGTGGCATTCTACATTAAAGATACCATTACCTGTTTCTGAGTTATCAATAACTCTAAACTGCAGAATCTTGAATGCAGATGGATCAATGTTCTAACTAACAGACCCTGGAGGGGACACTAGTGGGAGTCTGTTATAGACCACTGAATCAACTAGAGACCAGGATGAGTTGCTCCTTAAGCACCTGTCTATATCATGTGGAGATGGGAGAAGAATTGTATTGTAACTGAGGACTTCAAATTGGGAGACATAAATGCTTGAGGTCTCATGAAGCTAATAATAAAACATTATTAGACTTTCTAAAAATTATAGCTGATATTTTTTAACACAAAAAGTATTGCACCAAACATGAGGCTACTGTATTTTGGACTTCATTATGACAGATAAAGATGAGCTCAGCACTGGACTGGAAGTTGGTGGTTGACAGTAATCATGACATTCAATATGGGCAAACAGCGGGCAGTCTCATATACATACTTGGTGCTTCAAAAGGGCTAATTTCTCAAAGCTGAGCAAAAGTATGAGCAGAATTGATTTCAAGGAAAAAGTTAGAGGAAAAATGGGAATGAAAATTGGGAACTCTTTGAAAGAGTTTATTAAGTGGCCAAAAAAAGCCATGATTCCACGATCAAGAAAATCAACAACTTTGGCTAAAAGCTCATCCTGGTTCAATGGAGAAATGATGGCAGCAATTAGACATTATATCTAAATAATAAATGAAAAAAGAGGCACTAGATAGCTATCAGTAAAAATTAGAAATTTTGAAGTACAGAAAATGTATAAGAAAAGCTAAATACATCAGGAAAGTATCCATGGCTAGCAGGGCTAAGGACAATAAGAAAGAGTTTTAATAAATATATCAGGACCAAAAGAAATCCTAGCTATGGTGTAGGCCCATTACTAGGTGGAGATGGTAAAATTCTTAATAAGTATGCAGAAAAATCTGAGGTGTTCAATAAATATTTCTGTTCACTATTTGGAAAGAAAAAGGATGATGAACTCTTATCAAATGAGGTAAATAAGACACTGTCCAGTCCATTAATAACTAAGGGGGATGTTAAACATCATCTACTAGGGACACATTTTAAAACTAGCAGGCCAGATAACTTGCACCTAAGAGTCATAAAAGAGTTGGCTGAGGAGATCTTTGGCCTGCTGATATTAATTTTTAATACATCTTGGAGTAGTAGGAAAATTCGAGAAGACTGAAAGAATGCTAATATTCTGCCAGTATTTGAAAAGGTAAAGCAGGATGACTTGGGAACTACAGGCTGGTTAACCTGACATCAGTCCCAGGCAAAATAATGGAATAGCTGATACAGGATTCAACTGACAGAGAATTAAAGGCTATGAATATAATTAATGCCAGTAAACATGGTTCATGGAAGCAAACCTGATTTCATTGATTGATAGATTTGCAAGTTTGCTTGATTACGGTAACTGCAATATATTTCGACTTTTGTAAGGCATTTGACTTAGTACCAAATGACATTCTAATTAAAATATTAGCATTATACAATATTAATAAAGTATACAATCTCAAAAAAGTAGTTATCTATGGGGAATCATCATTGAATGGAAGTGTTTCTAGTGGAGTTCTGCAGTGATTGGTTCTAGGCCAGATGCTACTCAACATTTTCATCAATGATCTGGAAACAAATATAAAACCATTGCTAATAGATTTTTACAGATGGCACAAAGATTGGCAGAGTGGTAAATATTGATGAGGACAGGGCAATTAAAAAAAGTGATCTGGTAAGCTGAACCATGCAAACAAAATGTGTTTTAATCCAACCAAATGCAAAGTTACACATCGAGGAACATGGAATACAGGCCATACCTACAGAATGGGGAGGGGTGCTGTATCCTTGAACCAGTGACTTTGAAAAGGATTTAGGAGTCATAGTGAACAAGCAACTGAAGATGTGCTCCCAGTGCAATGCAGTGGCAAAAAGGGCTCTTGCAAAACTTGGGTTTATAAACAAGGGAATAGTAAGTATGAGTAGGGAGGTGATTTTACCTCTGTGTATGGCATCATTGAGACCAATACTGGAGTTGTAGTGTCCACATTTAAAGGAGGATGTTGAAAGATTGAAGAAAAATGGAGAAAAGAACCGCAAAAATGATTTGAGGGCTGGAGAAAATGCCTTGCAGGGATAGACTTAAAGAGCTCAATCTGTTTGGTTTATCAAAAAGAAGATTGAGTGGTTACTTGATTACAATGTGTAAGTACTTTCTCAAGGAGAAAATACCAAATACTAAAGGGCTTTTTAATCCAGGGGAGAAAGGCATAACAAGAACCACTGGCTAGAAGTTGAAGCCAGACAAATTCAAATTAAAAATTAGACACAATTACCGAGGGTGATTAACCAGTGAAACAAACTATCAAGAGAAGTAGTAGATTCTCCACCTTGTGATGTCTTCATATCAAGACAGGATGCGTTTCTGGAAGATATGTTTTAGCCAAACACAAGTTGTTAGACTAAATACAAGGATAACTGGGTGATATTTAAGGGGCTTTGTTATGCAGGAGATTAAACTGGATGATCATAATGGTCCCTTCTGGCGTTAAAAATCTATATCTCTGGTTAATTGTGTTAGGGGTGCATGTGAAGGATTTAGACATGATATATTACTGTCTCCTCTAAAACTGTGCTTGTTTTTTCAGGTCAATAGAGGGTTGTTGTCAGAGGGACCTATTTCCCCAGTTCCTGTGGGGGGTGCTTGACCCCCACTGTGCCCCAGGACCCGCCCCCACTCCACCCCTTCCCCCAAGCCCCCAACCCACCCTGCCTCTTCCTGTCCCACCCTGCCCCTTCTTATCCCATTCCACCCCTTCCCCTCCAGAGCCTCCTGCATGCTGCTGAAGAGCTGATCGTGGCAGGCAGGAGGCACTGGGAGGGAGGGGGAGGAGCTGATCAGCAGGGCCTCCGGCAGGTAGGAGAGCTGGGGGGTGGGGAGGGAGCTGATCCATGGGGCTGCCAGTGGGTGCTGAGCACCCACTATTTTTTTTCCAGCCCCAGAGCATCCACGGAGTCGGCACCTATAGTTGTTGTTTCCTTTCCCCTTGATTTTTTGTTTTGTTTTTGTTTTTTAAACATAATGATGTAAAAGATCTGTTAATAATTTAGACACTCCCTACAAAAACGATATATACTGGCAGCCACCACGTAAGGGACATATCTGATGCCGAATGGACAGGCACTTATCCCTGAGAGCAGTTAAGGGATGAAAAGGAAGAACCTGTTCCAACCGGAAGAAACATTAGTATGGAATGGAACGTTAACACTGTTTCTTCTTTTGTATTGAACTGCTGTAGCTTTGTTTATGTCAAAAGATGTTTCACTCAGAGGATCTTGGTGTCACATTGATTGTTTAGGTAATGAGGTAGATAACCAGAAAAAGCAGTGGTACTTTGAACATTGACACAGTCATGTGAACCTAGACAAGTTTATAAATACAAAACAGCCAATGTTTTTGAATTTTGGGGATTTGTAAGAGAAGTCTAAAGCTTAATGTACTAACTGCTCTACCTGCAGCTTGCATCTGCTGCTCATTTATCCATCTAGGTGTCTAAGAAAAGCACATAAAACAGATATTGAGAGATGCTTTGTGAAAATCTGCTATCTATTATGTGAAGTCAATGGACAATTTATCCCTGGTATAACTCCATTTAATTCAACTGAACTAAATAGAAATTCACCAGGGATGAATTACTTCAGGCTATTAATTTGTGACATAAGATAAAGAAGAAAAATAAATCTCTGTTTCTGAATTTGAGAGTCTGTTTCTGAAGTCATACAGTATGTGAATTTAGGCACTTGTCAAATCTGTAAATAGAACTTCCCCATTGATTCATCAAGATCACGTAGGACAATATAACACTGAAGAATAATTGCAAAAACAACATTATGGGATTCTCAGTTAATTCTCTCAGTTACTTACAGTTCAGATTTGCTCATTTTAAACATCAACACATCGTAGAAATGAGAGATGGAAGTGTCCTGTGATTCTGGTGCAGAATCCTGCCCTTCAGAAGCTCCAGTGCCATGATGATGAATACAGCAGGAACAGACCACAGTGTTGTACAACTGCTAGTGTTTTGTTCGGTTTTATTAACTATGTCTCAAGCAATGGGGCTTCCACTATTTCCCTCTGAGACGGTTCCACATTAGCTTTCGTTGTAGGGGAGAGGCACGTTACATCATTATGTATTACCATTATCTGTAGTACAATCGTGCATACAGGTACCCACCAAGATCAGGGCCCCATTGAGCTAAGCACTGTACACACACACAGTATGCCCCAAAGTGGAAGGGGGCACTGAGGCAGTGAGAGGTAAAGTGACTTGCCAAAGGTCATATCTCCATTCCTGGGGTTTCATCTGCCAAATACATAGATGATTTTCATGTCCTTCCTTAGTTATTCCTTAGTAAACTACACTGAACATTCATATTTAGCTCATTTACTTTGTCACCACAAATCAGCCTTTCTAGTGTTGTCCCTATCTGAACTCCCTTTAATTTGTCTGGAGACCAGTGTTCCCTCTAATTTACATCCACGTGCAGAATGAATTTTGTTATGTGCACCAATATGGAGGTAATGTGTGGCGAGGGTGGAGCCGAGGGGTTCAGAATGTGGGAGGGAACTTAGCTGGAGGTTCCTTTTTTAGCTCCCAAATCTAAACTCATAGGGTCAATTTCTGCCCGCAAATGTCCAGTTGAGGGCAGAATTATTCCTTTGGCAAATAACAACATATAGAAATGAAAATATGAATATTTAGCCCTCAATTCTGCTCTCCAATATGTACGTATAGTTCACATTAATAGCAGTATGAGATTTTGCAGAATCAAGTCTTATGTGATTGAACATTAGGAGTCTAATTTACAGCACAACTTAAAATAGTTTTGTCCCATTCACATTGTCTGGCACCATCTGGCACAAATATGTTTACTAAATGCCATTTCAGGACACGTTGATTGTGCCTCTGCAGGCTATATAGCAATCCTTCTTAAAACCTTACTGACCAGCCTGTGTGACAGATTCTTACAAATGATCCTTAAAACCTGAGTTATCAGTGAGATAATTAGTTTATTCCAGAACACTGAAAGTCAGCAGCAGAGACCCAAAAAAAAAAGAAGAAGAAACAAAAGAAAAGCAAATACACTACAGTACACTAAAAAAAATAAAGGGAAAGCAGCATTTTTGTTCTGCATAGTAAAGTTTCAAAGCTGTATTAAATCAATGTTCAGCTGTAAACTTTTGAAAGAACGACCATAATGTTTTGTTCAGAGTTACAAACATTTCAGAGTTATGAACAACCTCCATTTCTAAGGTGTTCATAATTCTGAGGTTCTACTGTATTGTATTAATTTAGATGGACTGTATGGACCCAAAGAGTCAGAGGGTGCCTCTACACTAAAAAAAAAAATCCTGTAGCAGCAAGTCTCAGAGTCTGCCTGGTCCACTGACCTGGGCTCTCGGGGCATGCACTACAGGGCTATAAAAAAACCACATAGACATTTCCGTTCGGACTGAAGCGGGATGGTTTCAGAGCCCAGGCTCCAGCCTGAGTGGGAATGGCTCCTGCTGTGTTTAGCCCTGTAGTGCCAGGGCCGGCTCTACCTTTTTTGCTGCCCCAAGCGGCGAAAAAAAAAAAAAAAAAAAAAAACCGCAGCCACTGAAGTGCCGCCGAGGAAGGGAAAATTAAAAAGAAAAACGCCGGAGTGCTGCCCCAAGAACGGCCGGAGCGCCGTTCCTTCTGATTTGCCGCCCCAGGCACCAGCTTCCTCAGCGGGTGCCTAGAGCCGGCCCTCTGTAGCGCAATCCCCACAAAGCCCAAGTCAGTTGACCCGGGCTCTGAGACTTGCTGCAGTATTGATGTACCCAAAGGTGTTAACATACCCCAGTCACTGTCCAACATTAGACAGTTTTAAACAAGGTTTGGGTTTTGATATATAGAAACCTCTGCCTGTGAGGTACCACAGCAAACACCATTAAAATGTTTTTACCCTTTTTTTAAAGATAGAGAAAAAAGGAAAACCAGTTAAAGCATTTGAAATGTAAGGTATTAAGTAAAGCTTTCATTTTAACAACATTCCTCATTCACTCTCCCTTTATTGGATTGCTAAATAAACTTACAAAGCAAGTTTTTGCAACAGGTTGATTTGTGGCCCTGTGAATTAAAAAAAAAAAGTGAATTCAAAATAGGTACTGGAGCTGAGCACAATGTAACTGAACCAATCATACAGAAAGATTTGTAACTGCCCAGTGTTAAAAATTTAAAACTTCTCTTGTTTCATGTAGTAAGCCAAAATGGAAACCAAGTGTCAGCACACACTGACAAGTGTGTATAAAGGTAGATGCCACTCAGCAGAGTTTGAAACAGTTAAACAGAAAGACTTCTGTTTGTTCAGGTGGAAAAGCAGCCTGCAAATGCAGATGATCAAATCAGTGTTCAGCTTATCTACTGAATAGGATGAACAAGACATTCTTAAAGAATTTGATAAGGTATTTAAGAGGCCGTGATGCATATGGATTTAATACATCGTATTCATAAAGATCCCAGATTAAGAGTAGCTAAGGACATGTATAGGAAGAAAAATGTGTAGGTACAAACTCAGAACTCATCGCAGGTTGTGCATAAGATGTGTGTGTGGAACACCGTGTGATGAGGCGTACAAACCCCACATTGGGCTTAAAGGGATTAAAGGACAATGCTGGGCGCGGGTAGTCACAGCCCTCCAGACCTGCAGAGCATGCTCCAATTGGACAGGTAGCTTAAAAGTGAGCAACCCAGCTCAGAAGGCAGAGGCTGGGGACAGGGAGACAGCCTTACCTTGAGGGGTCCCAAAGAAGGGTGCCAAAGAACCCTTCATGTGAGGAATAGAAATGAATGCTGAATGCAGATGGCGCGCAGTTTTAATGGTCTTTTCTTTCCTTATCTGGTATTGGACTTGGAGCCGTGGGGAGAGACAGATGGTCGGAAGTGACCCAGTGGGGAACTCCAAGGTGCTGGACACTGATTCGCTTTCATAGGGTCCTGGGTCAGAGCCCGGTGGATTGGGATATCCCAGGCTCCCCTACCTACTGCCCCTGCTGCAGGAGGGGCATAAACCTCACCACCAATCCACTCCCCCTGGTAAGAAGAGGGCAAGGATAGTGAAAACCCAAGGAGAAGCTAAGTGAAAACATGGGTGAGTAACTGGTCTTCCTGTTGGGAGGTGAGGCTGGATCCTGGGTATGCTACCCATTGGACCACCTGGCCCTTCTTGGATTCTGTTGCATTCTGATTGATATCAATAGGACATTAGTGGGGGTTCTTAATATGAAAAAAGTGCAGAAAAGGTCATTGAAATTTGCACTGTAGATAAAAGATGCACACTGCTATAGATCATTAATTAACTCCCTGTCACAACTATTACTCCCAAATCTCATCATCTTCCTTCAATTTTTGATGAACCTCTGGCCTTCTTTCATGACTGGTGAAGTGTCCTTAGCAGGATAAAAGCGGATGGTTATTTTCCAAAGGTCTGTGCTAGCAGAGTGCAAATGGCTGAAGCAGGCAAGGTGTGAAATGCATGTGGGGTGGGGTGTAGTGCTCTGTTAATGTGTGTGTTGATTAACTGTTTTACAAGAGGAACCATTTCCTGTGCTCTCAAGTGGTTCCTTTTCCTCCATTTTTAGAAACATTGACGAACTTCACCATCACATTTCTGATGCTAAAAGCAGGTGCATGTGGGTTGTTAAATCACATCGAAAGGTCTGCTCAATTCTTTTCATTTAAGTTAATGGATGGTCACATGATCCAGTGTTGACGTACTGTTGATACGATAGCAGCAGTTTACATGGAAACACACACTCATTTTATAGATTGATTGAGGAGATACTATTTCCTTTCACCTAGAAAGGTGATCTTAAGAAAACCTTCAGACAAGTTCCTTTCATAACAATTTTAATTAGCAGAAACTAACAAGCATTTCTACGTTTTGTTTCAGAGAAGAGATCTAAGGGGCATGTAGCGGGGTGGTTACCCTGCTCCTGAAATAAGAGGAGTGAAAACAGATGAGGGAAGCTGACTGAGTAGCTGACCACAGGTGTGGCCAGTTCAATCAGGGCCCAGCTAGCCCTGATAAGAGGGCTGGAGGCCAGGAGCTACAGAGTCTCTCTTTAGCTGTGGAGAGAGAAGGACCTCGCTGCCTGGGAGCTCAGGGTAGCAGGAGAAGAGCAGTGCTTGGGAAAGGCAAGAGGAGCTGGGGAGCTCCAGCCTGGTAAACCCCCAAGAGCTCATTCCCAGGACGATCAGCAGGAGGTGCCGCATCAGTGAGTTGTCGATCTGCTACAGGGCACAACATCAGAAACCCATTTCTGAGGAAGAAAGTAGTGGGGCAGTGTGTATTCAACTACTGTACAAGTTCTGACAGCTCTTCCACTGTGATCCCCTAATTTGCAAGTAGCCATGCCAACCTTATTTATGTTCTCGTCAGAGTTGTTAGTTAAGTAGGGTCAAGTCTGGTTGGTACTTGGTTTACTAGGAGGTCTCTCATCCAAAATGATGCAAGAAATAACATTGATGGAAACTCCAAACATGAGCATCTTTTGTAGGTTTTGATTATATAAGTTTTAGCATAGGCCCAGGAAAAGGAATTTACATTTTCTCCTGGCAAAGATGATGGATTTTATAAATTTCAGCAGTTAAACAGGTCCAGATAAAGCCCACAAGTTCAGGTGGCAAATCTTGAGGCATTTAGAAGTTCCAAAGTCTAATTAACTCCATAACAAGTGCTAATTCAAAAAAAAACAAATTCTTTTGCTGGAAGGTTGCAACCTATTACTACTTTAGTTCTTGGAATAACACACAAGAATCCAAAATCAGAGCAAAAACAAGGCGCTCCCTATGCAGCAAGGCACAACTTATCTCTTACTCTAGGCTGGATTTTTCCAGAATAACCATCATTGTACACTTCTTTGCAGAAACCCATGGCCTGCAAGCAGGACTAGGAAATGCCCCCCACTCCTCCAGTCTTAGAGTGATACAGTAGTTTGCAATTCCAACACAGTTCTCATTATCACACAACAAGGAATGTAGATCTTTGCATACAGATGGCTTAATTATGAACATCTCACTAGAGAGAGAATTTTTTGACACTTTTTTTAAAGTCAAAAATAATATTTCCTTGATAACAAATTTTTCTGGAAAATTTTCATTGTCATTGACCTTTTTGATAACATTTCTGAATAAGCAATTTCTACAAAAACTTTATTTTTTCCCCCCAAATTTTTCATTTAGAATTTTTTTGAAATTGTGGAAAGATACCAATTTCTACCACCTTCTCTCTTTGTTCCCATTCCCCCGCAGACACAGACACACACTCTTTATCTCAGTAGAATGGGGGGAATTGGATTTTAAAAAAATTGAAACATTTTACTTTGTTGATCAGTGTGCACCTTTTTTACAAATGGATTTTTTTATAAGAAAGTGGCATTGCTGGGCTGTTTTGTTTTGTTTTTCCTTTCTTTCTCTTCAGAACTATCTTCAGGGCAAAATTTATTTTCAGCGCTACGTACCTGGCCTAACTAAAACCTCCTGTTCCAAAGCTATTTGTTGTGAAAATATCTCATATAAGACTTTTGAAGCAGAGTGGGAAGTTTGGTGAACTCAGTTGCATTTTAGTGAACTCTTCTAGCTCACTCAGCTATCTCAAAGTAGCAGTGGTGTCTGAGCTCAAGGGGTGAAATTCATGGTTTGGGTGCACATCTTTGGCCAATTACTTCAGGTTAATTTCTAGAAAATACCTGCATTTTAGGGCATGTCTACACTTACCTCCTGAGCGATCGCTCCAGCGGGGGGGGGGGGCGGGGGTGTCGATTTATCGTGTCCAGTGAAGACACGATAAATAGACTGCCGAGTGCTCTTCTGTCAACTCTGGTACTCCACCAGAGCGAAAAGAGTAGGTGGAGTTGATGGGGGAGCGTCAGCAGTAGACCTACCTCACTGAAGACACCGTGGTAAGTAGCTCTAAGTACGTCGACTTCAGCTACGCTATTTTAGTAGCCTTACATGTATAAACTTAGCCTTACATGTATAAACTGGATACGACTTACATACAATGGACAATCTGTGTGGTTTGTTAAATGCTTTGGGATCCTTCAGGTTGACAAGAATTGTTGCAATGTAAACCGCTAGAATGGGCCTAGTCCTGTAAACACACAAATGGGAAGAGGACTCAGGGTATGTGTACACAGGTAGAAAACCCTGGCCTGGGTCAGCTGACTCGGGCTGGGCTCTGGGGCTGAAAAACTGCTGTGTTGATATTTGGGCTCAGACCGGAGTCTGAGCTCTGGGATGCTATGGTGGTGGAGGGTCTCAGAGCTTGGACTCCAGCCTGAACCCTAATGTCTACACAGGAATTTTTAAGCCTGTAGCCTGGCCCAGCTGTGGCAGTGCTGTGAGGTTTTTATCCCTGTGTAAACATACCCTGAGGTGCCAGGCATAATCTCAGTCCTTGTGCTCCCAACAAGGAAAGACCAGGATAGACTAGCATGGACAGCAGCATAGACCTACACCCTCCCTCTGGCCAGAAGAACTGTTCCTAGAACAGAGGACAGAGCAAGATGAACCATGCTAAACAGTATTGCACCGCTGTGTGCTATCCCCCAACACTGTGCTCCCAGAGGCATTGTTCCTGCCACATACACAGTAGTTACTAGGAATATTTAGGAATATTTTTCCTTATGAAGGCAGTGGCAAAGATCCACAATCTAGCCCAAATTAATAATGTTATCGTGGTTTACTTTAAGGCCTGGTCTACACGGGGGGGAGGGCGAGCTAAGTCGGTCTAAGTTACGCAACTTCAGCTACTAAAATAGCGTAGCTGAAGTCGACGTACTTAGAGCTACTTACCACGGTGTCTTCAGTGAGGTAGGTCTACTGCTGACACTCCCCTATCAACTCTGCCTACTGTTTTCACTCTGGTGGAGTACCAGAGTTGACAGGAGAGCACTCGGCAGTCTATTTATCGTGTCTTCACTGGACACGATAAATCGACACCCCCCCCCCCCCCGCTGGAGCGATCGCTCAGGAGGTAAGTGTAGACATGCCCTAAAATGTAGGTATTTTCTAGAAATTTACCTGAAGTAATTGGCCAAAGATGTGCACCCAAACCATGAATTTCACCCCTTGAGCTCAGACACCACTGCCACTTTGAGATAGCTGAGTGAGCTAGAAGAGTTCACTAAAATGCAACTGAGTTCACCAAACTTCCCACTCTGCTTCAAAAGTCTTATATGAGATATTTTCACAACAAATAGCTTTGGAATAGGAGGTTTTAGTTAGGCCAGGTACGTAGCGCTGAAAATAAATTTTGCCCTGAAGATAGTTCTGAAGAGAAAGAAAGGAAAAACAAAAGAAAACAAAACAAAAAAGCCCAGCAAGCCCAGCAATGCCACTTTCTGAAATATCTAGGTGGTCAACTACAAGCAATATTTTAATAAATATTCTTTATAAGTTAAGCAATAACCTCCAGAGGAAAAGGCCAAATAGGCATATTTAGAAAGCATTTAACAGCCACAAATTATCACCAACAAATTTTATTCAAGTTATCAGAGTTGCAAAAGACCTTGACCCAGATCTTCAGCCATGACCTCAGTCACAGGGAAACAGAAAGGGGTGCAAAGTTGTCTTCTAATCCAATCCATTATTGCCTGACCTCTGGGCCAGTCCCAGAGTAAGTTAGAGCAGCCTGCATGTTGCTGTAACTTGCACTGTCTGCCAAGGACTCATACAGCAAAGAAGGGGTCCAGGCTGCAAGGAAGTCCTAATGATGACTCCTAGCCTCCCAGCCATGCCCCCTACACTTTCAATTAGTTGTGTCCACACTACCCAAAGATCCCCCTACACCGGTGCTTGCCTCCTGTGGACAGATGTGCCATTTTGGGGGCAACTGGCGGTGCAGTACAAAGCAACTGCAATACAGGGGAGAACTTAGCCCCTTGTCTTCCCTCCATCCTTGCCAATAAACAAACACCTAAGAGGTTCCAACTTCAACATCTAACTTTGCTACATAGCTTCTCAATGAACGAAAATGAAAACTTGAGCACTGCTGGAAATTCTGAATCCTGAAATCTTCTACTTTATCTGTAAAATCAATTCTTCCCTCTTGCCTTTATTATTCCTGGCTGAAAGCAAACAATAATAAAAGAGTCTCAGCTGAGAAAGATACAAACTTATGTTTAAAAATGAATATTTTTCTTCTGATTAGTTCTCATTTGCTATTGAGCTGTGAATTGCTGCTTTGTTAAACT
Source organism: Natator depressus (assembly GCF_965152275.1). NCBI lineage: Eukaryota > Metazoa > Chordata > Testudines > Cheloniidae > Natator > Natator depressus. The sequence goes on from NC_134236.1 coordinate 27,860,269, forward strand.
TGAAGTGAACAAAAGGAAACCTAATTAAAGGTTGCTACTTTTCATCTTTCTCTTTGTCAGTGTCTAAAATCTATCATATCTATGTTCCCTATTAGGTATCACACGAGAGAAAACTGATAGCTGTTTTTGTTTCAGAGCAGCTGGCTGAGAACACGGTGTGCCAGGCCATATGCTAATTAAAGCTTGTCACAGATATGATAATTGTACTTCAGTAATACACTAATTTACTGTTATTTTAAATTATCTCACTGTCATGAAAACAGACCCCTTTCCTGCTGAAGTCAAGGGACATTTACCATTGATTTCATTGGGAACAGGAGTGAGTTTGTAAGGAACAGTCTTCCTGATAAGAAATAAGGATGTGCATGTCAGGGATCACATTATGATTGTTCCTGCCTGAGTTTGCCAGAGGAAATTTCTTAGTTTACCTGTGCACAAAGCAGATGGCTGATAAGCACCAGGGAGTACAAGGTAAGGAAGCCAGCCCAGGCTGATTGCAGATGGTGTGAATCTAGGCAGGCATGAGGTCAGTGGACGCGAAGCTGGATATGAGTCAACGGTGTACCCTTGTTGCCAAGAAGGCTAATGGCATATTGGGCTGCATTAGTAGGAGCATTGCCAGCAGATCAAAGGAAGTGATTATTCCCCTCTATTCAGCACTGGTGAGGCCACATCTGGAGTATTGCGCCCAGTTTTGGGCTCCCCAGTACAGAAAAGATGTGGACAAATTGGAGACAGCAGAAGGAAACAAAAATGATCAGGGAGCTGGGGCACATGACTTTTGAGGAGAGGCTGAGGGAACTGGGCTTATTTAGTCTGCAGAAGAGAAGAGTGAGGGAGGATTTGATAGCAGCCTTCAACGACCTGAAGGGAGGTTCCAACGAGGATGGAGCTAGGCTGTTCTCAGTGGTGGCAGATGACAGAACAAGGAGGTCTAGATTGGATATTAGGAAAAACTATTTCACTAGAAGGGTTGTGAAGCACTAGAATGGGTTACCTAGGGAATCATAGAATCATAGAATATCAGGGTTGGAAGGGACCCCAGAAGGTCATCTAGTCCAACCCCCTGCTCGAAGCAGGACCAATTCCCAGTTAAATCATCCCAGCCAGGGCTTTCTCAAGCCTGACCTTAAAAACCTCTAAGGAAGGAGATTCTACCACCTCCCTAGGTAACGCATTCCAGTGTTTCACCACCCTCTTAGTGAAAAAGTTTTTCCTAATATCCAATCTAAACCTCCCCCATTGCAACTTGAGACCATTACTCCTCGTTCTGTCATCTGCTACCATTGAGAACAGTCTAGAGCCATCCTCTTTGGAACCCCCTTTCAGGTAGTTGAAAGCAGCTATCAAATCCCCCCTCATTCTTCTCTTCTGCAGACTAAACAATCCCAGCTCCCTCAGCCTCTCCTCATAAGTCATGTGCTCTAGACCCCTAATCATTTTTGTTGCCCTTCGCTGGACTCTCTCCAATTTATCCACATCCTTCTTGTAGTGTGGGGCCCAAAACTGGACACAGTACTCCAGATGAGGCCTCACCAGTGTCGAATAGAGGGGAACGATCACATCCCTCGATCTGCTCGCTATGCCCCTACTTATACATCCCAAAATGCCATTGGCCTTCTTGGCAACAAGGGCACACTGTTGACTCATATCCAGCTTCTCGTCCACTGTCACCCCTAGGTCCTTTTCCGCAGAACTGCTGCCTAGCCATTCGGTCCCTAGTCTGTAGCGGTGCATTGGATTCTTCCATCCTAAGTGCAGGACCCTGCACTTATCCTTATTGAACCTCATCAGATTTCTTTTGGCCCAATCCTCCAATTTGTCTAGGTCCTTCTGTATCCTATCCCTCCCCTCCAGCGTATCTACCACTCCTCCCAGTTTAGTATCATCTGCAAATTTGCTGAGAGTGCAATCCACACCATCCTCCAGATAATTTATGAAGATATTGAACAAAACCGGCCCCAGGACCGACCCCTGGGGCACTCCACTTGACACCGGCTGCCAACTAGACATGGAGCCATTTATCACTACCCGTTGAGCCCGACAATCTAGCCAGCTTTCTACCCACCTTATAGTGCATTCATCTAGCCCATACTTCCTTAACTTGCTGACAAGAATACTGTGGGAGACCGTGTCAAAAGCTTTGCTAAAGTCAAGAAACAATACATCCACTGCTTTCCCTTCATCCACAGAACCGGTAATCTCATCATAAAAGGCGATTAGATTAGTCAGGCATGACCTTCCCTTGGTGAATCCATGCTGACTGTTCCTGATCACTTTCCTCTCATGTAAGTGCTTCAGGATTGATTCTTTGAGGACCTGCTCCATGATTTTTCCAGGGACTGAGGTGAGGCTGACTGGCCTGTAGTTCCCAGGATCCTCCTTCTTCCCTTTTTTAAAGATTGGCACTACATTAGCCTTTTTCCAGTCATCCGGGACTTCCCCCGTTCGCCACGAGTTTTCAAAGATAATGGCCAAGGGCTCTGCAATCACAGCCGCCAATTCCTTCAGCACTCTCGGATGTAACTCGTCCGGCCCCATGGACTTGTGCACGTCCAGCTTTTCTAAATAGTCCCTAACCACCTCTATCTCCACAGAGGGCTGGCCATCTCTTCCCCATTCTGTGATGCCCAGCGCAGCAGTCTGGGAGCTGACCTTGTTAGTGAAAACAGAGGCAAATAAAGCATTGAGTACATTAGCTTTCTCCACATCCTCTGTCACTAGGTTGCCTCCCTCATTCAGTAAGGGGCCCACACTTTCCTTGGCTTTCTTCTTGTTGCCAACATACCTGAAGAAACCCTTCTTGTTACTCTTGACATCTCTTGCTAGCTGCAGCTCCAGGTGCGATTTGGCCCTCCTGATATCTTTCCTACATGCCCGAGCAATATTTTTATACTCTTCCCTGGTCATATGTCCAACCTTCCACTTCTTGTAAGCTTCTTTTTTATGTTTAAGATCCGCTAGGATTTCACCATTAAGCCAAGCTGGTCGCTTGCCATGTTTACTATTCTTTCGACTCATCGGGATGGTTTGTCCCTGTAACCTCAACAGGGATTCCTTGAAATACAGCCAGCTCTCCTGGACTCCCTTCCCCTTCATGATAGTCCCCCAGGGGATCCTACCCATCCGTTCCCTGAGGGAGTCGAAGTCTGCTTTCCTGAAGTCCAGGGTCCGTATCCTGCTGCTTACCTTTCTTCCCTGCGTCAGGATCCTGAACTCAACCAACTCATGGTCACTGCCTCCCAGATTCCCATCCACTTTTGCTTCCCCTACTAATTCTACCCGGTTTGTGAGCAGCAGGTCAAGAAAAGCGCCCCCCCTAGTTGGCTCCCCTAGCACTTGCGCCAGAAAATTGTCCCCTACGCTTTCCAAAAACTTCCTGGATTGTCTATGCACCGCTGTATTGCTCTCCCAGCAGATATCAGGAAAATTAAAGTCACCCATGAGAATCAGGGCATGCGATCTAGTAGCTTCCGTGAGTTGCCGGAAGAAAGCCTCATCCACCTCATCCCCCTGGTCCGGTGGTCTATAGCAGACTCCCACCACTACATCACTCTTGTTGCACACACTTCTAAACTTAATCCAGAGACACTCAGGTTTTTCCACAGTTTCGTACCGGAGCTCTGAGCAGTCATACTGCTCCCTTACATACAGTGCTACTCCCCCACCTTTTCTGCCCTGCCTGTCCTTCCTGAACAGTTTATAACCATCCATGACTGTACTCCAGTCATGTGAGTTATCCCACCAAGTCTCTGTTATTCCAATCACGTCATAGTTCCTTGACATCACCAGGACCTCCAGTTCTCCCTGCTTGTTTCCAAGGCTTTGTGCATTTGTATATAAGCACTTGAGATAACCTGTTGATCGCCCCTCATTCCCAGTATGAGGCAGGAGCCCTCCCCTCACAGACATTCCTGCCTGTGCTTCCTCCCGGTATCCCGCTTTCCCACTTACCTCAGGGCTTTGGTCTCCTTCCCCCGGTGAACCTAGTTTAAAGCCCTCCTCACTAGGTTAGCCAGCCTGCTGGCAAAGATGCTCTTCCCTCTCTTCGTAAGATGGAGCCCGTCTCTGCCCAGCACTCCTCCTTCATGGAACACCATCCCATGGTCAAAGAATCCAAAGCCTTCTCTCCGACACCACCTGCGTAGCCATTCGTTGACTTCCACGATTCGACGGTCCCTACCCAGGCCTTTTCCTTCCACGGGGAGGATGGACGAGAAGACCACTTGCGCCTCCAACTCCTTTATCCTTCTTCCCAGAGCCACGTAGTCCGCAGTGATCCGCTCAAGGTCATTCTTGGCAGTATCATTGGTGCCCACGTGGAGAAGCAGGAAGGGGTAGCGATCCGAGGGCTTGATGAGTCTCGGCAGTCTCTCCGTCACATCGCGAATCTTAGCCCCTGGCAAGCAGCAGACTTCTCGGTTTTCCCGGTCAGGGCGGCAGATAGATGACTCAGTCCCCCGGAGGAGAGAGTCCCCGACCACCACCACCCGCCTTCTCCTCTTGGGAGTGGTGGTCGTGGAACCCCCAACCTCAGGACATCGCATCTCATGCCTTCCAACCAGTGGAGTCTCCTTCTGCTTTCTCCCCCCAGACATATCATCTGGTCCACTCTCCGCAATGGTACCTGTGGAGAGAACATGAAAGCGGTTGGTTACCTGTGTCTGTGTCACTGGAACCCGGACATTCCGCTTACCTCTTCTGGAGGTCACATGTTGCCAAGCTTCCTCACTGGCCTCTTGGCTCCTCTGTGCAACCTGCTCTATATCTTTAGAGCTTTGTGCCCCTAGAAGCCTATCCTGTGTTTTGTCCAGAAAATCCTCAGTTTCTCGTATGCAACGCAGGGTCATTATCTGTTGTTCCAGACCTTCAATCTTCTCTTCCAATATGGAGACCAGCTTGCACTTTGTACAGACAAAGCCGCTTCTGTCCTGTGGAAGAAAGACAAACATGGCACATCCAGTGCAGGTCACAACAGCTGAACCCCCCCCTTCCATATCACCTACCTACTATGAGCTTCCTCAGAGACGTTTGCAAGATGTAAGCCTCACTGGGCTCACTCCAGGCGAACTCCCAGGCAAACTCCTGCTGTGAGCTGCTCTGCTGTCCCCGCTGCTCAGCTGGTTCGCTGCCAGCTGAGCAGCGAGGTGGTGGAATCTCCATCCTTAGAGGTTTTTAAGCCCTGGCTTGACAAAGCCCTGGCTGGGATGATTTAGTTGGGGTTGGTCCTGCTTTGAGCGGGGGTTGGACTAGATGATCTCCTGAGGTCTCTTCTAACCCTAATATTCTATGACCCAACATCCTCATGTGTGCTGGCAAGTGCCAGCAGCGTGGTACTGAAAGAAGCAAAGCTTCTTGTACACAAGCATCACGTCCACCTCCACAGTGCTCTGAAGGTGCTAACCAGTTCCAGATCCAAATACTGCAGCTCAGCCTCATCTCTTAAAAAAGGGTTTTAAGCCAAGGGCTACTCAGGCTGTTTTTCAGTCTACGTGTGCAGAAGTAGCCACACACTGTAGCAAGCTTAGTGTCTGTCATAGGGATTCATGGACATCTCTCCACTAGATTTGACGGATATGATAAATATAAATGCTAAAAAGGCTTAAATGTTTGAAATTTGTGGTATTTAGTCCACTTATCTTTCAAGAAGAACTAAGAATGACATCAAAGGAAATATAGAGAGCCAAAATACAAGCCACTTGTAAGTAAGTAGATTTGCAGCAAGTAGTAAACAATCTATAGCTCTTCCAGCAGTGCTGTCAGAGACTTGTTATATGCAGTGTTGTTGTAGCCGTGTGTCAGTCCCAGTATATTAGAGACACAAGATGGGTGAGGTAATATCTTTTATTGGACCAACTTCTGTTGGTGAGAGAGACAAACTTTCAAGTTTACACAGGCCTGAGGAAGAGCCCTGTGTAAGCTCAAAAGCTCATCTCTCTCTCCAACAGAAGTTGGTCCAATAAAAGACATTACCTTACCCACCTTGCCTCTTTAAAGAGACCTGTTGTGAGCCATTCTCTAGTTACTGAGACCATGACTGTTCAGAAGAGAAGAAGAATATGTCGTAGTTTCAGAAGTTATTTATAGGAGGGAAATAAGTAGCAATTTACTTCTTATCAATGTAAATAATTTAAAGTATCCATATAGGGCCTTAGTCTCTTTTATGCAGTGGAAAGAATCAGGTCTGTAGGGCTCTTTTGATTGGTAAATTCTAGTTACTTTGCATCAGAACCAGCCAGAGTTTGCTGATTAACTTGGCCCATAGACTGGATTCTTCACTGCTTTGTACCTTCTGAAGTCATTTATGTGCAGGCAGCAGACAATCAGGCCCACAGAATACATTGCATTATTTGAAACAGCATCTGGAAGGATACTAAGGCAGTTTACACTACAAACAGAGAGAACAGGTCCCTGCCCCAAAGAGTTTAAAATGTTGTCTTGTCAACACAGGAAAGATTTTTTGGTAAGGTGTGACTTTAAAATCTTTCGACACCCATGTGATCATTCTTACGCCACTATAGCTTAATTCCCTTCACAAGCAACATAAGCCAACCAAAAAAGCCACTTTTATATTGGAATAAGAGTGTCCACATGTGGAGTTATACCAGTATAGCTGTACCTGTGTAACTATATCTGTACAAATGGTAACATTTTCCTATGTAGAAAAGACCTGTAACTGTAGATTTAGTGTGATGAATAATAGAGAATAGGGTGGTCAAGATAATCAATTGATGTGATTGTATTATGCATTAGTATATTCTTCTATCCTTGCAATTAATTTATATATAACCAATGTGTGGTTAATAGGTTTAGAAGACTGTAGATTAAGGATAGGTAAGGTAAGGCTTCAATGTAAGGCCTACAGGCTTTAGACCTATAAGAGCTGTAGATTGGCCATAGAAGGCCCTCAGGCCCGACATGACTACTTGACTGAGGGATAACCCTGTGCCAGTAAAGTTATGAGATTACAATAAAAGATGTGATCGTTGTTGGTATTGTGGAAACTATGCTGCAATGTCCCCTTAATATCACTAAATGCCCAGTAGTAACTTTTTGGTGAATTCTATAATAACCTCAAGTTACCATATGCAGTGGTGTAATAGCCATAGCTGGTCCCAGGATATTAGAGAGACAGGGTGGGTGAGGTAATAAGTTACCATAGTAACTCATTGACGTACGTTAATGAGAATAAGGGGAACCAAGGGAATAACCTATGAGTAATGTCTGAGAAACAATGGAGTGTTGGAGCACAAATGAGGAAAAGTGGTTGATACTCTTATGCACATGCATAAGCTTAGTGAGTGTAAGTATAACAGAGAATAAAAGGAATTGCCAAACCTGAATGGGGAGGGAAGCAATCAGGAGACACCTGACAGGACGGCCACCTGATGATCATCTTGCACATCTTGATGTTTTTCCAGTATGGAATCATTGATGCTGGGCACTTTATGATTTACCTCCACCTCTGTGTATGTTTCAGTAGTTGTGGCATTGTTCATCTGCACAATGAAATGGTTAACAAAAGGATATGTGATAACTTGTGAGAATATGACTTGTGGTCACAGTTCCTTGTGTGCTCCTAGAGTATTTAAACCTAACGATATTTCTAACGGTGATTCTCACTCTGCTAATCCTGATACTGTACTTGTTCGGGAGACTGAACTCTGAGCACAGCGTCAGCACAGGTCACTGTGGTTTCAGATACTAACCCCAATTATTACTAATGGGTAATACAAGCCCAAACATACCAAATTAAAGAGATTACAGTGGGGAATGACAAAGGTAACAACAACTATAGTAATTGGTTATTTGTATTTCAGGAGCATCTAAAGGTCTCTTTGTTTATTTTAACATTTTTATATAAATATAAACACATACAGAAAAAAACAAATGCATGCACAAGATGGAAATAGCTTATAAATAACAAAATTCAATGTTCATTATTTGCAAAACCTGAAAGAAGGAAAAAGTACAGGAACCCGTAGAGGTCATTCAGGGCATCAATTATTAAAGTGAGTAAATAGATAAGTGAGAACATAACCTAATATATACTGAACTGCCAAAGTAAGCAATAGTTTCATGTGTGATGACATAACCTCATATTTATTCCAATAATTTCAATTGGAGTCATTTTTTCGATTAATGCAGTAGTAGAGAGTTCACTAAGCAAGTCTGTGTATGAGGGAGAACTGCAGACTTCCATTTTATCAAAATAATTCTTTGGGCCACTAGGATAGTTACTGCAATCCATTTCTTAATATTAATGGTAATACCAACCCATCCAGCCCCCCTAAAATACACAAGCTTGGAGAAGGAAAGATAACGACAAAGTTTTTGAGAGAGCATTGAATATGGCATTCCATAACGAGCATTTTTTGACAGGTACAAAAGGTTATCATATGACTGTTCACATCTCCAACATTCCCTGTGCATTGCCAGGCAAGCCTTCAACAAACGTTTTGGAGTCCAGTAGAACCCGTACAATATCTTGTTTTGGAATAAATCACAAGGATAAAGAACTTGAGGTATTTTTCCTATTATGCCAAGTATCCTTGGAGGTTTCTGTTGTAATAGTAAGGCTAAGTTCTTTTCCCCATTTTTCTTTGAGATTGAAAGTACACTGCAAAGTATTAAACCACCCAACAGTAATTTCTACAAATGACTTTTGTCTTCAAATTTCTTAACATGTTCTTCTATCATTGAAACAGTCCATTTCCCCCTATCCTTGCATGAATCCTGGAACATAGCTGCTGAAAGAAGGAACTGTGAGTAGTTGATATTTGCTACACAATCGAAGATGGCAGCATATTACATCTTTAATTTTTGTTGTTCCTTTTTCTATCCGTATGGTCCTAAGCATGGAGTTGGCCTTGATCCTGAGGCACGAGTTATCCCATAGTGGTTATGAGAAGAGAATTAGTAAGACTGGAATCTATAATTGTCTTAATGCATTGCAGGATGCCCCATGTAGATGCAAAGACTGGATTTTACCTTAAGGATGTGGACAGCATCTTAGGGTATAGAACAGAAGAGAGGAAACCAAACCAGGCTAGGGTGTATACAGAGCCATTGGAGGATCACCATTTTACAACAGGACACACTTGGAATAATAGATAATATAAATACAAATCTGTCAACTCCATACCTCCAGTTGCACAGGATATTTAAGGATCTTGTGTTATAAATGGGACTGTTTTTTATCCCATATAAATTGCATGATATGCCTATTTATTTGAGCAAAGAGTAAGGGAGAGGCCTTGAAAGGCAATAGGCTAATAATATAAGTCAATCTTGGGCAGATGTTCATTTTGGTTGTTTCTGTTCTCCCCATTAAAGATACAGGGAAGAGACTCCATCTCTTTACATCCTTGGAAATTTGTTTTAATATATAGTCCATATATAGAAAGAAACAATTTGGGGAAGATTAGGCGAAATCTTAACATTTAAATAAGTGATTTCCTTGCGTATTCGAAACAGAAAATTCTGAAATTGAGAAAGATCTGATCTTTTGGATACAGCCATTGCTTGTGATATATTCCAGTTAATGCAAAAACCAGAGATCGCTGCAAAAATGTCAGCTTCATTCAGTAATGATGGAATTGATGAATCCTTCAATAGTACAAAAAAATCAACATGTAAACTGATTTTGTGTTCTTTCCTGTTCATTGTCACATCTTCAATGGCTGAGTGTTGACATATGTACATTGCCAGCAGTTCCACAGATAGACCAAAAAGGAGGAGGGGCAAGAGGGGACAGCCCTGTCAGGTCCCTCTTTCTAGTTCAAATGTGGGAGAAACAATTCCATGAGTAGGTAATTAAGCAAGAGGAGAGTTGTATAATACACTGACTCAATTCAGGAATATTGGTCCAAATCTGAATTTCTTTGGGACAGCCACTAGATAAAAGGCCATTCAACCCTAGCAAAGACCTCCTTTGCATTTAGCAATGAGGTTATGGAGGAAATGTCTGATATCTGAGCTGGATCAAATGAGCAATTTTTCTTGTATTATCAGCAGTCAATTTTCCTTTAATGAAACCAACCTCATCTTTGTGTACAATTGATAGGATGATGGTGTTCAGTTGCGGTGCTAAAAATTTTGCAACTGTTTTGCAAGCTGTGTTCAATAGAGCTACGGGGTGGAAGTTACCACAGTTGCAACCATCTTTGTTCTTCTTTAATATTAGAATTAATTAAAACAGTTCTCATGTCATAGAATAATAGAAATCATAGAATCATAGATCTGGAAGGGACCTCGAGAGGTGATCTAGTCCAGTCCCTTGCACTTGTGGCAGGACTAATTATCTAGACCATTCCTGACAGGTGTTTGTCTAATCTGCTCTTAAAAATCTCCAATGATGGAGATTCCACAACCTCCTTAGGCAATTTATTCCACTGCTTAACCACCCTGAGAGGAAGTTTTTCCTAATGTCCAACCTAAACCTCCCTTGCTGCAATTTAAGCCCATTGCTTCTTGTCCTAGCCTCAGAGGTTAAGAAAAACAAATTTTCTTCCTCCTCCTTGTAACAACCTTTTATATACTTGAAAACTGTTATTGTGTCCCCTTGCAATCTTATCTTTTCCAGACTAAACAAACCCAGTTTTTTCAATCTTCCTGCATAGGCCAAGTTTTATAGATCTTTAATCATTTTTGTCACTCTTCTCTGGACTCTTTCCAATTTGACCACATCCTTCCTGAAATGTGGCACCCAGAACTGGACATAATGCTCCACTGAGCCCTAATCAGAGCGGAGTAGAGCGGAATAATTACTTCTCGTGTCTTGCTTACAACACTCCTGCTAATACATTCCAGAATGATGTTTGGTTTTTTTGCAACAGCGTTACACTGTTGACTCATATTTACCTTGTGGTCCACTATGACCCCCCAGAACCCTTTCTGCGGTACTCCTTCCTAGGCAGTCATTTTCCATTTTGTATGTGTGAAACTGATTGTTCCTTCCTAAATGAAATACTTTGCATTTGTCCTTATTGAATTTCACCTATTTACTTCAGCCCATTTCTCCAGTTTGTCCAGATCATTTTGAATTTTAATCCTATCCTCCAAAGCACTTGCAACCCCTCCCAGCTTGGTTTCATCCGCAAACTTTATAAGTGTACTCTGTATGCAATTATCTAAATCACTGAGGAAGATATTGAACAGAATCGGACCTAGAACTGATCCCTGTGGGACCCGACTCATTATGCCCTTCCAGCATGACTGAGAACCAGTGATAACTACTCTCTGGGAATGGTTTTCCAACCAGTTTTGCACCCACCTTATAGTAACTCCATCTAGGTTTCATTTCCCTAGTTTGTTTATGAGGAGGTCATGCAAGACAGTATCAAAAGCTTTACTATAGATCTTGAGATATGGTTTCTTTTAGAAATGTTTCAGTGAAGACCTTTGAAAGAATAGAATATTGGTGATTGTAAAATGTTTTGTAGAGATCTGCTGGAAAGCCATCCATACAAGGGACCTTCATAGAATTAAATGTCCATTTTTAATATGTTTTTCTCTTCCCTGTTGCTTTATGAAAGACCCACAAAAACAATAGGGTAAAATAACTCTACTAGTCCTTGGGAATATAGGCTACATATAAAATTTTATGAAACCCACCAAGTAAACAAACTGAAATAAATGGAAAAAAAGGCATTTTCTTTCCTCTAATCTCTTTCAGTTACAGTGATCTTCACTCATAACAATTGACAGCAAAACAATTCAGTCAGAGTGGAATTTTAAGATGATGGTGCTTAAATTAAAGTACATTACACATCAGCGTTTTACATTTATGGCACACTTCTCTGTAATGCATAAATTCTTTGGCTTGCTAGCACAAGAGAATAATGCAGTGTATTGCCATGTGTGCAGCTTGGACAAGGACATAAGATTTATGTTCCACTGGATAGTGGCATACAAATGTGATACTGAGACAGCCTTTGGCAGACAGGGTGCCAGTTGGCTTGCTCTCAGAATTTCCTCTGTTAACTGATCCATGAAGCAGCATTGGCACCAACTGCACGGGAAACAGAGTATACCTGTCCATTCGAATAGAGGTCAAGAGCCTCTTGGACAGCAGGCAGCACACATAAAAGAAAGAATGAGAGAAAAGTGAAAGCAAAACACAAATATGGAAACAAATTGAAACAAAGGTGTGTGCTAGATTCAAACAACATCTGCATTGCTTTAATAAACAGAGGTCGTTCCAGTTTATATGGAACCAACCCTGGAGACAGATAGGACTTGAAATACTCATGTTCTGCTTCTAACTTTGGCTGCTATTAACAGGTCCAACCCAAACAGCTTATGCATTCGCAAAAATTCAGGTTGAATGTTTAGTGCCTGAATGAAATTTCTCACTAAAGTCTAACTAATATAGATAGAAAACATGGCTTAAATACACATATGCTAGTGATTTCCAACCAATGGTATGCACACCAGTAATAGTAAGTCATGCTTCTGTACTTGATGCTCCAGGTTACCCCTCCCTACATTTTAAGGCCCAGTTCCACAACCTTAGCTCACCCTAAGTAACAAGATTAAATTTGCATTAGTGCTCCTCAATGTGAGTAAAGGTTGCAAATATTGAGCTCTTAGGTCTTGGCAAATTAGATGCTGGACATTTTCTGTTCCCATTTGAACTCAACAGAAGTTAAGAGCATTCAGCATCTCCCTTAATGAGGGGTCTCTGTGCGTGGCTACAGTGTGTCACTGCCGCCCTCCTCCATTCATTTTTGTGCAATCTAACCTGGTGCAGCTCCAGGGCTGGAGCTTGGCTGAGGGATACAGGTCACACACCGGATGATATACCCAAGGGTTTAGTGTTCAAAACATATCAGATCATTTTAAAATTAAAAATGACATCTTTCTTTTTTAAAAAAAAATCAGAAACAACATTCTCCAAAGCACATTTCTGGCATTGAGTCTGACGGATGTTCTAAAGTAGGATAAGCAGCTTTCAGTCTGTCCTTACCATCTGGTGAAACTCTGTTTTCTTTTCCTCTCACTCAGCTCCATTGAAAAATATCAACAGAAAGTGTTTTTGCCAAGAAAGCGTAAGTGTTGGTTTGTACTAAAACTCTTGGGTTCTTTGTGCTCTGGAAGAGGACAGCTGTGACATAATGAATGGCAGCCATTTGAACTCTCCAAGCTAAACAGCTCAAAAACTTGATAAGAGCTCTTGAGCTATGTTCAGACTATGCACAACACAGATCCTGCAATTGGGCAAAACTTGTTTTCTACCCAATTAGGAAGTAAAGAGAACATGAAAGATGTAATCAAGAAATAAAGCGGTGGTGTGTGAGCAAGTGAAAAATCTGTCTTTTTTTCCCCCTCTCTCCCTCTCAATATATATTTTTGTGATGTTTATAGAAAATTCAAACATCTCCTGAGGAGAAATACATAGTATGAGTGACACTGCATCATTAATAAGGCAAAAGAGAGAAAGGAGACATTAATTATTATTTATTCATGTTATGGTAGCATCTACCATGGAAGTCTGGCTGGTCCCTCTGGGATTCTCCACTAAATGCGTAGATAGTGCAGCCAACAGCACAATGGTAAGTGACAGGCATCAGTCAATAAACCTGTCTCCCCTTAGGAATTCCCAATGGCTCCCAAGGGTGGGGTAATGGAACCCACTACGAGAAGGAACTGTCCCCAGAAAGGTGGATGAGCAAGAATCCTCTTGGCCAACAGTACCCACACTATTGGGACCACACCCATCTAGAAAAGGTGCCATTGCACACACAATAAGGCAGGTACTTCCTTCAACTTGGAGTGGTGTTCTGCTTGAAGGTGCAGCAGGCCTATACCGAACATCTTGACCTTCGTCTTGCCATTGGAGTTCTACAGTGCCTGACAAGAGAGAAGGTGGAGGGACTATGGCAACCCCTTCCTTCCTTGTTTTACCTAGGGATACACGTCAAAGGTCTCTGCTCGATGGTCGCCCATCCTGGTGGGGAAGAACTCAAGCATTCAGCAGCGGCTCAGATGTCCAAGCAGCCCTATTTAGGGGTGGCCTGCTTGCCCCAATCTGGGGAAGGCCCTAGGAAAGGTGAGCTAAAAAAGCTCCCTTGCAACTTCTTTCCTGGCTCTAAACTAATCATTGCCAGTTGGAATGTTCACACTACGTTAGCTGGACTTGAACTGAAAGACCACAAACTCTGGAAATTGATAATTGATAGAGAATTACATCAACTGGGCATTGAGCCCTCAGTGACATGAGACTTTCGAAACTGGATCACTAGATGAAATAAACTACAAATTCTGTTGGTCTGGGAAACCTGAAAATGAACCAAGGATATATTGTTGCATTTGCTTTCAAGGAGTCCGTTCTCAGTGCATGTGCCCCTCCAGTATTTATCAAGGAGAGGATCGATGTGGTTGGCTGTGAATACGAATTCGGGAACCCTGACTCTTCTGTCCATGTATGGATCACCACTTGACTACTCAAACAGTAAAAAAAGTTCTATTCTCAACTGGAACACACCATCGAAGAATGTCCCCATAAGGAACAGACTCTCTGTTCTCAGTGATGTCAATGCCCGTATGGGAAAGGACTGGGAGCATTGTGGACATGTCATTGGCCAACACGGCACAAGGTAGCCTCAGTGAAAATGGCCAGCGTGCCCTTGAGCTTTGTGAGCTGATAGTCTTGAACACCTATTTTGCTGGCAGCAGTGGCAGCAAGGTTACATGGAGGCACCACCGCTCAGGACACTGGCATCAGTTTGACTTCATTCTGATCCATCACAGCAGTATTAGCGATGTACTGCATGCTCAATCAATGCATAGTGCTGATTGCACCACTGGCCATGCCCTTGTCAGGGCCAAGCTTCAATTACACCCTAACAAGATCCATCACATGAAGCCAAAAGGCAAACCTCTCCTCAACATTACTAACGTGAAGGACTCTGACACTTGTGCAAAGTTTTAGTGTGTGCTTAAGCGTGTTTCTGAAAATGATTCCCCTGATTCTGACACCTTGTGGGGGAAATGTCAAGAATAAGACACTGGCTATTTTCAAGGATATCTTTGGAACAAGTGTCTGAACATCTGCTGCTCCCACCCATATAAAAGAAAAAGCAAGGTCACGTCACTTTACTTCAGCAACCAACAAAGTCCAGAACCCTTAAGTTCAAAGAGGCTAAAGTTGCAGTCCAGAAAACCACCAGAAAATGTGTGCAGAAGTATTGGCAAAACCTGTGCAAAAAAGATTCAGACCTGCTTTGAAAGAGGGGACCTTCATGGTACCTCTGATGGAATCAAAGAGACATTTGGTCCAATTTGTAAAAAGACTGCAAACCTGAAAGCAAAAGAGGTGCCATCTTGACTGACAGGCAAGAACAACTTGACCGGTGGACTGAGCATTACAAAGAACTCTACGCAGAGGATGCCATTATCTGTGATACCGCCTTATCTGCCATTCCCCAACTTCTAACAATGCAGGAACTGGACCAAACACCAACTCTCAAAGAGGCAGAGAAAGCTACCAAAGAGATTGCTCCTGGGAAAGCAGCAGGCAACAGTCAGCTATGTCTGGAGCTTCTAAAGATAATCGGGAGAAAGCTTGAGAGACATCAACATACTTCTCGGAGCCTTCTGGGAAGAAAGCCACATACCCCAGTATCTGAAATATGCAAAAATAATTACTTTGTACAAAAATAAAGAGGTCAGACTGGACTACAACAACTGCTGAGGGATATCTCTGCTCAACGTGGTCAGCAAGGTGCTTGCAAGGGTCCTGCTGAAGAGACTCTATGTCTTTGCTAAGAGAGATTATCCTAAGAGCCTGTGTGGGTTCAGAGCTGGATGCTCCATAACTGACATATCCTTCATAATGCGCTTGTTGCAAGAAAAAAAGCCGTGAATAAGAGGCACCTCTCTATGTAGCATTTGTTGACCTACAAAAGACCTTTGACATGGTTATCAGGAATGGTATAGACAAGATCTTGTTGAAAATTGGCTGTCCACAAAAAGTGTTCTCCTTATTTAAGGAGTTCCATGAGGGAATAAAGGCAACTATCCAGTATGAAAATGAAACATCGTCTGAGTTTAGCATTGATACTGTCATAAAGCAAGGCTGTTTCTTTGTGCCTACTGGCTTTGGCATCTTTTTCTCTATTCTTCTTAAGTACGCTTTTGGAAACGATCAATCTGGCATACTAATTGAATCGAAGACAGATGGCAGCTTGTTCAAACATCAGATGATTTCAGCACAAAAGGCATGTCACCCAGCTCGCTAGTCAGGATCTGCTCTTTGCAGATGACACTGCATTCGTCTCTGACTCATCTGATGAATTGCAGATCATGATAAGTTCTCTGAAGCATGTATCAAGTTCAGCCTGGTAATCGGTATCAAGAAAATGGTTGTCAGGTCACAGGGCACCAACATCCCACCTAAAATCTATATCAATAATGAAGCTAGGGACAACGTGGATCACTTCTGCTATCTTGGCTCAATTCTAACCAGCTCACTTAGCCTTGCAGAGAAATAGGTGCAAGAAGTCTCTGTCACCTTTGGCAAACTTACCTCACGTGTGTGGAACAGCCAGCGGCTAACCCTCAACACAAAGATGTCCATTTATCAGGCTTGCATCCTCAGTACCCTTCTTTACAGCTGTGAAAGCTGGGACACATACTCCAAGCAGGAGTGGAGATTGAACAGCTTCAACTTTCGCTGTCTCATAAAAAATCCTTGGAGTCACGTGGGACGAATGGATCACTAGCAATGAGATAATTGCGAGAACTGGCCTACAGTCTATGCAGACTATGCTGGATGCTTGCAGGCTTCATTGGCTGGGACATGTGGAGCATGTGCCTCAAGTTTGTCCGCCAAAGGCTGCACTCTATGGCCAACTGAAGAACTGCCTGGGATGCAGAGAAAGGCCAAAGTTCTGATACAGCAACAAGGTCAAGAAAGGTCTCAAGAAATTCAGCATTTCCACTGACAGCTGGGAGAACCCTGCCCACAACCGCTCAGTCTGGAGAAGCCAGGTCAAGGATGGTGCAGTCATCACAGAGAGCCATCAGAGAGTCCAGGCTGAGGCCCACAGGCGAGCCAGGAAGCAGTATGTGCTCCAACCTCCATTTGGCGAGTGGACCTGTAGCTATTGTGCGAAGGTCTGCCGCTTGTTCATCGGGCACTTCTACCAAACTGTTGTCCCGCACCATTGACTGATTGACTTTGTCGTGTATCCTTTCATCTGTCAAGATTTTGGATGGGCCATGGTAGCACCTAGAAGCTCCATCAGGAATTGGACCCTACTAAACTGGACATTGAACAGAGAGACAGTCCTTGCCCTAAAGAGCTTATTATCTAGGCAGACAAAGCACAGGAAGTGTGGGAAGAGAGAAGGATTATCATCATCCCCATATTTAAGTTAGGGAGCTGAAGCACAGAGATATCAAGTGACTTGCCAAAGATCACACACAAAGTCTTTGGCACAGTCAGGATATGAATCCAGATCTCCTGAATATCTTGGGCACAAGGCTATCCTTCATCTGAATAGGGATGCAATGGAGCAGATTTGAATCTCATTTATGCCAGCATAAACATGCAGTAATCCATTCCAGCCTGGATAGGGTGACCAAAGGGAAAATGGGACACTGCGCAGGGCTGGCCTGAGCACCCTCCCGCCCCCTCTCATGGGGCTGGCCAGGGCCACTTGCCTGAGCCCCTCCCTGCCCAAGAGGCTCACCAAGGCCCCCCACACTCTCAGGGCCTGAGCTGCTCACCTGAGCCCTGCCCTTCCCCTCTGCATGTGTGGCTGGCATCACTGCTCGCTTGAGCCCTGCCTGCCTTCTGCCAGAGCCCTGCGTCCCACCCCTGCTCAGGGTTGGCATTGCCACTCACCCCCCTGCCCATTCCTCTGCACCCCACCTTTTTGACACAAGTGGGCATTTGTCCTGTTTGCTCTTGCCAAATTGATGAGTTGGCAAAAGCAAACGGGACAAATACCCACTTTTGCAAAAAAAAAGTCGGGTTGGCCAGGACAGGGCTTAAAAAAGGGACTGTCCCAGGCAAAACAGGACATATGGTTACCCTAAGCCTGGGTAACGTTGCCTCCCTAAATTCCTTTTGCAATTTCAATTGTTCGCTTCCTCTTGTGTAATATTGCTAGGTGAAGTTTACACACTTACTGCATTGTACTGCAGTGTGGGTTCATTTCACTGAGAAAGATGAAATTACCTCATGTACAGTATGAGCATTGTCATGTAGGAATTTAGGATCCTTCCAGATGAAAAGAGCTAGATAAATGTACCATCAGTTACTGCGATTATCTGAACAGTTTCTTTCATATAATTATTTAAGCCTAAACCACCATTTTTGTATTATTTTTTTGAATGTGTTCAAACTGAACATTTCAGAGAAAATAAAGTGAATCACAGTCTGATTGTCTTTAGGAGACTCTGCAAAATCTTCTTTAAAAAAACCTTTCTGCCACAAGAATAACAACACTGACAACCCCTTCCATCCCAAAAGAGAATAAAAAAGAGGAAATTAATAATCTCTATTTAAAAAAATCAAGCAAAAACTCGATGGCAAGAAGTGCTTTGACCCCAAAGTGCCAAAACTTCATGAAGTCCACTAGGAATTGCTATTGATTTTACACAGAAGGCGCTCAAATATTACAGTGATGAATGGCAGGATAAAGCTCTGAAATAGACTTATAAAATGACCTATGGAAGGCCTACCTTCTGAGTGGGCAATGGGTTATTATTTATGGGAGAGCAGAGATATTTGTTGGGATGTAATTCAGGAAAATTAAGCATGCCTGACCACTTTTCTTTTGTTGTTCCAGGATATCTCCATGGCTATTCATCAAAGAGAATGCAAGATTTTTGAATGCCATTTTGTTATCAATGATCTACGGCTTTTATACTATTTGTTTAAAACTTCCCCTTTGGAGGTGCTGTTGCTTCAAGCATAATGAGTTGTATGTAATGTCTTTACTCATGTACTGTGTATGTTAGAGTGGGATTTTCAGGGGGCCTCAAGGAACCTACACATCCAAACCCCATTGAAATACAATGGGACTTGGGTGTCTAATTCCCCCCCAAAAGAGCCCCCTTCAAAGAGTCAAGTCCCATGCGCATCCCTTCTTTCTGAGAAACAGCATTTCCACAAATGCTGGGGTCTGGGAGACCGTCCTGGCCAGAGCACCCTGCTGCACCCAGCCCACAAGCATCCCCTTCCCAGGACACATTCCAGGCAGGCAGGCCAAGCAGGACCCAGACTCTCTTCTTGTGCTCCTGTCCCTGGGGCCTGCAAAATAACTCACAAGCTACAGGCTCTTCTGGCCTTGGCATGATCCCCTGTATGCCTGAGCAAGAGCCAACACAGGCAGAGAGGAATTCCTTCCAAGGGGGTGCATGTGCATCAGCCTCTGGAAATGCAAAAAGCTGGAATGCTCCCACCACCACCTCCTGTACAGAGAGAGTCCATGGTCCCTTGCTCCTCATCCCTCCCTACTCCTTGTTCTTTCATTCTGGCAGCAGCAGCAGGAGCTGCAGCAGGAGACCCAGTCAGGTCCTTATGGCCCCTGATAACCTTGTGGCATCCCCTCTCACACCCCAGGGAGGCACACCTCACAGTTTGGAAACCAATGTTCCAAGTACTATTCTGTGACTACCTTGTCCCTTTGATGAACTACAAGGTCTTACCCTTTCTCCATATAGCTTTTAAAATCAAATCCATTCTTAATTATGTAAAATATTTTCTTTATTAAAAATAATACAAGAGGCAAAAATTGGATATTTGAGTTCAGGTTTCCGGAAGATTGCACCTGCAAAAATGGAAGCTATTTTCATCTGCAAAATATGGGCCTAATCTAAAGCTCTCAGAAGTTAAAGACTCCCACTGACTTAAAAGGGCTTCCAAACAGCCCTATATATTGCCTATGTTTTTGTATGCTTAGAACCTAGTCTAGTGCCCAATAAGGTCATAGACTTATAGATTCCAAGGCAGAAGGGACCATTGTGATGCCCTAGTCTGACTTCCTATATAACACAGACCAGAGAACTTCCCCAAATAACTCCTAGAGCCTATCTTTTAGATAAACATCCAATCTTGATTTAAAAATTGTCAGTGATGGAGAATCCACCACGACCCTTGATAAATTGTTCCAATGGTTAATTACTCTCACTGTTAAAAATTTATATTATTTCCAGTCTGAATTTGTCTAGCTTCAACTTCCAGCCATTGATCAGATTATACCCCTCTTCTAGATTGAAGAACCCGTTATTAAATATTTGTTTCCTATGTAAATACTTACAGATTGTAATCAAGTCACTCCTTGACATTCTCTTTGCTAAGCTAAATAGATTTAGTTCTTTGAGTCTATCACTACAGGGCATGTTTTTTAATCCTTTAATCATTTTTGTGGCTCTTCTCTGAACCTTCTTCAGTTTTTCAGAATGCTTGTTGATTTGTAGGCACCAGACCAGGACACAGTATTCCGGCAGTGGTCACACCAGTTCCAAACACAAATGTAAAATAATCTTTCCATTCCCAACTGAGACTCCCCTGTTTATGCATCCAAGGACTGCATTAGCTCTTTTGGCCACAGCATCACATCGGGAGCTCATGTTCAGCTTATTATCCACCAGGACTCCCAAATCTTTTTCAGGGTCACTACTTCCCATAAGACCTTCCATTGACTTAATTGGCCATTGGACTAGACAAGGCCCTTGAACAGCTGAATAACTTATGTGGTCCCACAATCAAGCACAGTACTTTGCCATCTAACTGGTAGAATTTGTGCCCCTAATTATTGCATGAACAATGTTTGCAAGTGCAAAGTTCTGCCCATTAGAAAGGGAGGCAAAAGTTTGTATCTTTGTAAGTCTCCTGTTATCTCTTCAATTTATAAAATATATGAGAAACACACACAGCTCAGGCTTCTAGTGCTGTTACTAATGACTTAAGCTTGATTCTTGTGGCTACCATGAAGTATTAGAACCCCTTCTTGCACGTTAAGAGTATATAGCTCTTGGTTACCTGTATAGCTAGTACATATATTCACAGTGGAAGGCTCACCAGAGTTTTTTCTGTAGAGAAGAGTGAATGAGAATCTGATGTTGTGTAACAGTCACCAGAGGTGGTCAGAAAATGGAAAAAAACACTAGGATTGTCTCAAAATTTCATTTATTCATTTTCAGTTTTGTTTTTCTTAACACTTTCTGACAAGCTTAAAGTGATTATCCACATGTGACCAAACACCTCCTCAGCTAATTTCAACAGAGCTATCCCACTGCACCCAACTGAGGATCTGGCCCAGGAACTGTACACTTGTTAGATGATTCTGTATAATCTGAGTTCATACCTGCAATGCATTTTGTTTATACCTGCAATACTGTAGCCACTGTTTCATCTAGGGCCATGGAGTAATTCTGCCATTATTTGGATTTTGCAGTATGGGACACTTTATTGGATGATGAGCCCTTGTTTTCCACTCTGCTCCATTCCAGAGTCAAAGTTTCATTTGAACAACAAACACACACAGACTAGAATCTGCACAAAACTCACTGTATATACTTGAAGCGGTTGTAGGGCTGTCATCATAACAGGGAGTTGGAGCTCTGGTTCAATGAAATCCAAATATTTCTAACCTGATTTTAGATATAGAATGAGGTAGAATCTGGAGATAGATTCTGCTAAATATTGTAGGAAGGCTGCAGACAGCAGTCTTACATTACCTGTAATACCTGATGTGCCTATGCACAATGTACCTCCATTCTAAATCCCCTAGTTGTGTGGGGTTCAGTTAGCACTTAACATTATGAGAACGTAGCTTTTTGTGGTCTGATCCCATGTCAGCTGAAAAGCCCTATTAACTAAATTGGCCATCAACCAGTTTGCCTATGCTACATAATGGGGTTTTGTACAAGATGAATTTTTCAGTGAGTTACAAATGTCATGTTTTAATCAATGCCTATTTAAATGTTAAATCTAATGAAAGCTTTAAGTAAGAGAATATAAATGCACACAGAAGGGTTACCATGGAAACAATAGCAATATCTGTTCAGACGTTCCATGCGCAGTTAGGAGCAGGCCAGAACAGTTTCATTTCTCAAGACTTTGGTCTCCCAAAGCAGCTTTGTCAGTTTAATCACAAGGCATGAGGATTTCGGGGGAGGAGGGAGAAGGGTCCAGATTGACCATCCCATAGCAAAACATGCAGAAGGAAGCCAGAGAGACAGGCCCCTCCATAACGTTTTCTGCATGGCATGCCTTCTAGGGGGAGGAGATTGGAACCTGCAGAATATAAAAGGGCAGAGGCATCCTATCCCTAGGGATGCCAGGAATGGGCACTCTGGCAACCTGAAGATAGCATGGATGACACCACTGGCCTCTCCTCCCCGGCTCATTAAGACACCTGTAGAAGCAGGCTCGGGATGCCGTGGAGAGCTTAGAGTTGCACTAGCTCAACTATCCACTTCTCAGGTGCTGTGCGGGAGACAGTGTAGTGGAGTGCACTAGGTCTCCTGCTCCCTCCTCAACCTTTCCCAGGCACCAGCCCCAGAAGTCAGTGTAGTTGTTTCTCCCCAGGGATGGCCCATGAGAGGTATTTGCAGGGTGCTGGGGTGGGAAGGAGGAGAGGAGGTGTGGAGGCAGATGCTTTGGAAGAGAGTAGAGACAAGGGGTTTTGCATCTTCAGCCTGAAGGAGAAAATGACAAGAGCCAAGGCCTGTTTGAGGAGGATCATTAAAATTAAAATCTTTAAAATGGCATTTGGTTTTCACCAGTCCTGCTGTTTGTTTACTTATTACAACTCTGTGTAGCTCAGACAGTGAAACTAGTTAGATTGTAAGCTCCTTGGGGCAGGGACAATCTTATGGTTATATGTATTTACAGTGCTTTGGGGTCTCAGTCCCCACTTCGGGCCTGGAGGTGCTACCACATTAGACAAAATAAATAAAACAATAATAATAATAAGACTGGATGGTTAACTCACTGCGTCTGCTCATTTCCCCTTTCTGATGCTCCTGGGCTTGCGCTGGACTAGGCTAATGGGTCCAGTTTCTAGCAGCACAAGGGAATGTTCAATTGCCAGCCAAACAATCTGGTTTTATTGTAACTTTTAAAACGAGTGTGAACACCATTGCTCAATATCTCACCTATAATATCAAATACATTCCAGCCCATACGATCGCTCACTTGGCTAACTTGTGATTTTTGTGAATGTAAAGCAGGAGAGGGGCACATTTTACACTGACAAGAGCTTTCTGTCTTTTGGCTTTTGGCCACAATATTAAAGCAATTTGCCCTAATCTGCCATATGGTTTTCTTTCTTTGCATTTTATAGAAAGGCAGGGCTAAGTGAATGTGCCTTTTCAATACCAGTGACACAAGCCTGATTTAATTTAGACTTCCGTATTAACATACCAACTAAATCAAAGCTGCAGTGTACAAGGGAAAATTTTAGTGCTGTGCACAACCAGAGCTGTAATCAGTTTCCAAGTGGTACTAGCCTGCAGCCCTTGACCTGGTTCTTCTTTATTATTATTATTATTATTATTTCTAGAGGTCAGCCCAAAAGAACATAAAGTCTACTGCAGCAGCATGTGACCCCTGAATCAAATCAGGCCTCATCAGAACATTCTTCAGTCCTGAAATCACTTCCAAACAGCAGACATTGTCAGTAAATCTGAATCTTTATGCAAAGGATATATATGTTTGCTGTATAAAAAAGCAGCTCTGACATAGATTTCCAACACACCCTGGCAGTGACTCTTTTTATTCCAGGAGTCTATGCAGTGCACTTTTATATCACAGATGGCTCCAGGACTTGGACAAGTTCCATGAATAGGCTCTCAAACAGGGCTCGTCTACACTTTTTACTTTGGATTTTGTTATTGTTGTAGTGAGTATGTGACATGGTTTATCCCCAACATAGTCCCCATGTGCTTCATTTTAATGACATGCATAGTTACATGCATAGTCACATAGACTTCAGGGGGACTACTCACATACCAGAAGTTAAGCACTTTATTGATTAGTTTGGGTCCACACACACAACACAACATAGTTAACATGTGGCTCCCAATGGCACTGGGGTGCTGTGTTTTGGTCTTGCTGGTGGTCAAGGCTCTAGCTTGATTGTCTTGGTGCAATTCAGTCTTCCCCGAGTCCACTATGTCCCTATCTCTTCCCCATGGGTTCTGAGGAGGGTGTCACAAAGGTGATCCTTTTGAGTGAGACGGGGAGACTCTGTACACAGAAGAGCAAAATCTCCCCCCTCAGACTTTAAATTGTTAGAGGATGGGAGTTATAGTCAAAGGCTTGAGTGAAAAGGCAACTAACCACTGATGTGTGGGGCAAAATAGTGGATAACTGCTCACAGGAGTGACTGATACAACTACACAGTTTAGATTTCTTCAAAGCATAGTAGACATTAGCAGGCTGTCCATCTGAGAGGGGAAGGCCCAGATTCAATTCCCTCTCCACCATAGACTTCCTGTGTGATCGTGGTCAAATTACTTAGGTTCTCTGCTTTGGTTCCTTATCTGTAACATGTGGATAGCAGCGCTTCACTACCTGAAGGTGTTACAATAAAGATTGTGAGACACTCCATGATGGGGAGCCACGTAAGAACTTAAGAGAGCAGTGCTATTTCCATTTTTTAAAAATCCCTCTGATTAGGTATCCTCAGACAAGCCTTTTGCTTAAGTTTCTATTCATTTCTTCCTCTGGGTCAGTCTTTCCCATAATAAACATTTTGTTGTGCTTTTCATGTAGTCCAGATATGTGTAGCACATCTCAGAATATTTGTGGGGGCAGATTTGACTATATTTTCTTTCCATTATGTTTTCTATAGCTTCCTATTATTAAAAACATGTTAATATTGTGTTTCTGGGGCCTATTTGAAGTAAGAAAGGTGTACAGTGGGAAAAGTTTGTACAAAAATTACTCCAAATACAGGACAAGGGTAAATCACATCCTGTCATCCCTAAGAGTGCTCCCTAGATCTGCAATGCAAGGACACTTGGGGGACTATGGTTTCCACAAATGCTATGCACTGCAAAATGGGAGTGGGAATTCAGCATTGAAAGGAATGGGCTGCCCGGTTGAGGATGGATTGCCACTTCCCTCAGAAAAGCCATGGGGGATCCGGGGAAGAAATCTTCATGAGGCACTGTGACACTTTCTCAGGTACCCAGGACTGAAAGTTACCTGTTACCTATTCTGCCTCCAGCAAGAGCAAGTCTTTCTTGGGATAGCTGGGTATCAGCTCCCTTACCTTCAGCCACTCAAGCACTCTCCTCTGGGCTTCTGCCAACCCTAAATTTGCCTTGCATGTAAACACTAGGTACACCCCAGTATCCCATGTCCCCTGACACCTCCCTCTGTAGTGTCCAGGCCTTTCCACTGGACACTCACAGAAATTACCAGGTAAGCTGTCCCCAAAAAGCCAGTACATTCACAAGCTTATTTGAGTCAGCTGAGTATCAGTGCCAATATAATAACACAGCACTTCTTCTTCTTAGCGTATGCACAACGTGCCTCAGGTGGCACGTGACAAGGATTCATCACCAAATTTGGTCCACTGGTTGGATCATTAGCTTCCCTGTCTTGGGCCAGGTACTGAATGCAGTGTGAATGCTGATCCAGGCCCCCCAGTGCAGCACTGTAATGTAAATATAGTGAAAACAAATTGAGTTTATTAATGGAGATTAAGGTTTAAGAGATAGTGAGCAAGGACAATAAGAACAACAGGTTACAAATAAAACATAAAGAAACAACATGCATCTTCTAGTCTAAACTTAATTTTAACAGTCTAAGCCCTGGTCTGAAGAAATCCAAGGGCCCTTAACAATGCTTTCAACCCAACCGTGGTTGAGTCCAATTTTCATGAATGTAATAGCACTGCCCAGTTACTCTCTAGGTGAAGGATAAATCAGGGGTCCTTTTGCCTTCCTCTTATACCCTGAAGTTAATTGTTTTTGCACACCAGACACAGGACAATCCCCTATGATTTAGTCTCCAGTCTCCATTATGTTGTCTTCACATCTTCATGTTGACTTGGAATGCAAATGTAGATTCCATTGTGTTTGGCTTACAGTGCTTAATTTACATCAGAGACAAGGGTAGGTAAATAGACATGCTTGTCTGGCAGAAAACCTGTTTGTCAATTGTGCCTGGTTACATAGTTAAAAACATTTTAGTAGGTACACAACTCCTTACATATTATCTGTACATACATATATCTCACAAAGCCTATGATGACCAGTATGTTACCTGCTTTGATCTGATACCTTACAAGACACTAAGAACATAAGAACGGCCAAACTGGGTCAAACCAAAGGTGCATCTAGCCCAGTATCCTGGCTTCTGACAGTGGCCAATGCCAGGTGCTTTAGAGGAAATGAACAGAACAGGTAATCATCAAGTGATCCATCCCCTTTCGCCCATTCCGATTATTTATGGATAAATACCATAAAAGTGATGTGCTAAGTGTAGTGAGTTTTTCAGGCCTGATAAGAGTTGCTGACACACAGTAGTGTGAACTCTTTGCCAGCTGGCACCAATTAGCCTCTGTGTCACAGGCACACCCCCACCCCATGGAAATCCCCCACATCGGACACAGGTTTTGGTCTTCCCTGCAACAGGCCATGACACATGGTCAGATCCCCTGTCCCAGATTTTACTGCAGCCTTGCTATGATGAGCACTTCCTGACAGTCTGCCTCCAACATCTCTGCTGGTTGTGATGAGCGAGAGGGATCATGTCACTCACAAAAGATAAAACCGTACAAGCCCAGGCTGTATTATTGGTCAGAAAATGGAATTTCCATCCTGCAGGAAATTCCGATATCTTGAAACTTGTTTTCATCCAGAATCAGAAGGGGGAAAAAGGTTGAAATTTAAAAAAAAAAAATTTGGAACAAAAATTCAAAATTCGATTCTGATCAAAACATTTTTCAGAGTAGCAGCCGTGTTAATCTATATTCGCAAAAAGAAAAGGAGTACTTGTGGCACCTTAGAGACTAACCAATTTATTTGAGCATAATCAAAACATTGTTTCAATAAGGTAAAAACATTTCATTTTAATCATGTTGAAACATATTATACAACATGAAATAGAATTAAATTAAGATTATAATATGAAAGTCAAAATTAAATAACATCTACATGAAACATTTCTACCTTATCAAAACAACGTCAAAGTGATTCATTTCAACACCGTTGCCATCAAAAAAACATGTTCCCATGAAATGTTTCAATTTCACCAAAACTGCTTTTTCCAACAGAAATTTTTTTATCCACTCTATTACATATCACATATTGTGCTAGGCACTGTACAAATACAGAACAAAAGGACAGTTCCTATCCTCAGGAGCTTACAATAAGACAACAAAGAGGTGGATATAGACAGACAGATAGGGGAGCACAAGGAAACAATGAGACAATGCGGTCAGCATGAAAAGTAGTCATCTCAGCACACCAGCTGCCTAACCATTCAAAAACGTCTCTAAAATGAAAAGGGGCAAAATTAAAAGCCATAGGCTTTGTGCCATGCATCTTGTGGCAGAGTCACAGAAGGTATGCAAAAAAAAAGGCAGGAAGGCAAGAGAAATAAAAGACAGTATGGGTGAACTGTAAAATTCAAGAGATTTTCAGCCAAACAGGTATTGTTCAGAAAGTGGAAATCCAGCCCAAGTGAAACTACAAGAAAAGAGCACAAACCATCGTATTTAAAATGTAAAATGGAAGTTAGGGCCTCAGATCAGCTATGTACTGCAACACATGAATTTAGAGCATCTGAGACCCATTGATCCTCAAAATACCTTGCTCAACGGAAGCCTTGAGCTAAAATGGAATCTGACAAGCAAACAGTAAAAAACATAAAAACAAATGAAAAGTTCTTTAAGTGTTGTCAGATGCAGGAGTCTCAAAGTGCTACCTCCCAGACAACCTGAATAATAATGGTTAAGTACAACTTTCTTTTTGTAGAAACCACCATTTTTCAAACAGCCTCTCCACATGCTTTTCCATCTGTTCCAGGAAATGTGATAATTAGGAGACTATCTTGCCAGTTTGGAAAAAATCAGGATTTTTTTCTCTCATGCTGCTAAGAAATGGCAAGGAGGTAACATGCTGTGTCATTCTCACTGTCCTCTAGTTAAAGGTCATCTCAAGGGCCATTTCCATTCTCACGCCTGCTTTGCAAGGTGAGTGACCCCACCTGTTCAAGATGCACTGGGATGAAGTAGGACATAAAAGTGATCACTCCAAAAGTACACTTCACATAAATGGCTTATGCGCCTTATGGACTTCCAAGAGAATTCAGCAGTTTTTATTCTTCTCAAAGGGAGCTGCTGGTTGCTGAGCACTTTTTTGCAAATCTGGCCACTTCATTTAGGACAGGGACTCTGAGTTTCTAATTGGGTGAGATTTGTCCCCCCTCAAAGAGTGGAATCCTCACTCTGTGACAAGGCCTAAGTCCCGGTAGGCATCACATTCCCTGGGCAGCAAAGTTCTGTCACTATCAGCCCAACACCAAAAACTGAGATAAATAAAAGTATGGATTGTCATTTGACACAGTCCACATACTCCCAGAAACAATGAGGTTATGTGCCTAAATGGAGCTGAGCTCTGAAAATCTAACCTACCTTGTCTGATCCTGCTCTAACTTATACCAACGTGACTTTGTAGTAATTCTGTTAAAGCCGTTAAAGTTACAGAGGTGTAAAATTGGAGCACGAAGTCAGAGGCAGGCCAACAGGCAGTAATTCCACTGTCTTTGAGGCAGTTACTCTTGATTTAGCAGAGCTCTGAAATAAGTCCACAGGATAGTCAGAATAATGGTTTGAAGTAGTTACATATGTAAAATAAGGAATTTTTACAGATAAATATAATATCATAATCAAAAGAATATATTTCACACAAATGGATTGCAATCACCATACAAATATGAATTACATTGTTACAGAATTTTTATGTGGCATCCATGAAGATCAGCAGAGACACCACCCTGCCTAGTCTTTGTGGAGATGGGTGGCAAGTTAACAACTCCAGCCTTGGCAGAAATTCATTCCCTCCTAGGTGCAG
Source organism: Natator depressus (assembly GCF_965152275.1). Taxonomy (NCBI): domain Eukaryota; kingdom Metazoa; phylum Chordata; order Testudines; family Cheloniidae; genus Natator; species Natator depressus. The sequence goes on from NC_134236.1 coordinate 27,889,324, forward strand.
CCCTCCACCCCCCCAATTATGGTGTCAGCTGGGATTGGGCAAAAGTCATTTCGTGTCTAGTAGCCTCTCTCCCTTGATTCCACTGAGGAGAGTAGCAATAAATAAATACATACGTACATAAGAGCGATTTATGGGTAAAAAGTGTATCCCCTCCCACCCCTTGAAGTAACAAAGGGGAGACGGGCCTTATTTCATAGAAGACTTCCTATAGGGAGAGAGCAGATACTGCACCAGTTGAAGAAGGGACTTGTGCAATATTACTCCACCATCTTGAACTTGTGCTACCACCCTGTCTCTGCTGGGCACAGAGGCAAACAATGTGCATTCTCCTGGTCCGTCTGCTCTTTCTCCAGCCCACCTGCTCCATGACCCCTCCCTCTGCTTTGGAACCCTAGATCAGCAGGATACTGCCCTAGAAGTGACTGAACCTTTCTTATGTATGGGAGGGTGAAGATCCACATGTGGATGGGGCATGATCACCTGCATAAGGATTAACCCATGGCTTTTGGCTCTGTCCTATCAGCACTGGTTCTAAGAGGTTGCTATCCTAAGCAAACTGAGAAATGCATGTCCCTCACAGCCCAGAGTTCTCATACAATGAACAGGGACTAGTTATTTAGTGCCCATTTTGCTGCTCATATGCCAGAGCTGGCATATTGACACATGAACAATAGGCCAGCCACCACTTGTAGACCCGCTAGTGCAGCCAACTGATATCAGAAACATCAGAACAGACAGTGACTTTGTGGCCTTCACAGGACACTGTATCAGCATCATTATAAGAGTCTGCAGCTTTGAGAAGCTGGATAGCAGGATGCTAGGATAGCAGGTAGTATCAGTCCCTTTGATTGAGGGAGTACAGCTGACATTGGTTACTAGGGCTCGCAGCCGAGCTGTGGTTAAACCCTAAGCTCTTGTGTGATGATCATGTAAATCAGAAGTCACCCAGCCAGCTTTTTGACATCTGTATCTAGCTAGGATGTGGTGACCGCTCCTTTCAGATGTGGACCTTGCCAATTATCCTGGCTTTCGTTACCTCAAGATTAGACACCTGCAGTGTGCACTACACAGGGCTACACCTTACAACCATTCACAGACTTATGCTGGTGCAGGAGTCAGTGGCTCACTTAGTGAGTGGGCACCTCACTGGGAGCATATGCCACTGGTGCCCCGGATGTCTAGTCATCTGCACTAGCTGCCTGTTGGTTTCTGGGTGGACTTGAAATGTTGGTTATGATCTATAAAGTTTTAAATGGCATGGGGGCCTACTTGAGGAATCTCCTCTCTTTCCATACCCTTCTGCCACAGCTGAGTTCATCCTGGACCCCCCCGTAATATAAAAAAAGGAACTGCTGACAGAACATTCTCTGTGAGGGCGCCATGACTCTGAAGCTTGCTCCCCTCCTTGGTCTGAAACAGCTGGGCATGTTGCAAAAGACATGTTTGACAGGGGTTTGGAGAGAGGGCTATGGGCGTACTTACTAGGAATTTTTTGGAAAATGTAGGGGACAATTTCCCGGTGCAAGTGCCGGAGGAGCCAACTAGGGGGAGAGCTTTTCTTGACCTGCTGCTCACAAACCGGGAAGAATTAGTAGGGGAAGAAAAAGTGGATGGGAATCTGGAAGGCAGTGACCATGAGTTGGTTGAGTTCAGGATCCTGATACAGGGAAGAAAGGTAAGCAGCAGAATACGGACCCTGGACTTCAGAAAAGCAGACTTCGACTCCCTCAGGGAACTGATGGGTAGGATCCCCTGGGAGAATAACATGAGGGGGAAAGGAGTCCAGGAGAGCTGGCTGTATTTCAAAGAATCCCTATTGAGGTTACAGGGACAAACCATCCCGATGTGTCGAAAGAATAGTAAATATGGCAGGCGACCAGCTTGGCTTAACAGTGAAATCCTTGCGGATCTTAAACATAAAAAAGAAGCTTACAAGAAGTGGAAGATTGGACAAATGACCAGGGAAGAGTATAAAAATGTTGCTCGGGCATGTAGGAATGAAATCAGGAGGCCCAAATCGCACCTGGAGCTGCAGCTAGCAAGAGATGTTAAGAATAACAAGAAGGGTTTCTTCAGGTATGTTGGCAACAAGAAGAAAGCCAAGGAAAGTGTGGGCCCCTTACTGAATGAGGGAGGCAACCTAGTGACAGAGGATGTGGAAAAAGCTAATGTACTCAATGATTTTTTTGCCTCTGTCTTCACGAACAAGGTCAGCTCCCAGACTGCTGCGCTGGGCAACACAGCATGGGGAGTAGGTGGCCAGCCCTCTGTGGAGAAAGAAGTGGTTCGGGACTATTTAGAAAAGCTGGACGTGCACAAGTCCATGGGGCTGGATGCATTGCATCCGAGAGTGCTAACGGAGTTGGCGGCTGTGATTGCAGAGCCATTGGCCATTATCTCTGAAAACTCATGGCGATCTGGGGAAGTCCCAGACGACTGGAAAAAGGCTAATGTAGTGCCCATCTTTAAAAAAGGGAAGAAGGAGGATCCTGGGAACTACAGGCCAGTCAGCCTCACCTCAGTCCCCGGGAAAATCATGGAGCAGGTCCTCAAGGAATCAATCCTGAAGCACTTACACAAGAGGAAAGTGATCAGGAACAGTCAGCATGATTTCACCAAGGGAAGGTCATGCCTGACTAATCTAATTGCCTTCTATGATGAGATTACTAGTTCTGTGCATGAAGGGAAAGCAGTGGATGTATTGTTTCTTGACTTTAGCAAAGCTTTTGACACGGTCTCCCACAGTATTCTTGCCAGCAAGTTAAAGAAGTATGGGCTGGATGAATGCACTATAAGGTAGGTAGAAAGTTGGCTAGATTGTCCGGCTCAACAGGTAGTGATCAATGGCTCCATGTCTAGATGGCAGCCGGTATCAAGTGGAGTGCCCCAAGGGTCGGTGCTGGGGCCGGTTTTGTTCAATATCTTCATAAATGATCTGGAGGATGGTGTGGATTGCACTCTCAGCAAATTTGCGGATGATACTAAACTAGGAGGAGTGGTAGATATGGTGGCAGGTAGGGATAGGACACAGAGGGACCTAGACAAATTGGAGGATTGGGCCAAAAGAAATCTGGTGAGGTTCAACAAGGATAAGTGCAGGGTCCTGCACTTAGGACGGAAGAATCCAATGCACCGCTACAGACTAGGGACCGAATGGCTAGGCAGCAGTTCTGCGGAAAAGGACCTAGGGGTGACAGTGGACGAGAAGCTGGATATGAGTCAACAGTGTGCCCTTGTAGCCAAGAAGGCCAAAGGCATTTTGGGATGTATAAGTAGAGGCATAGCGAGCAGATCAAGGGACGTGATCGTTCCCCCTCTATTTGACATTGGTGAGGCCTCATCTGGAGTACTGTGTCCAGTTTTGGGCCCCACACTACAAGGAGGATGTGGAAAAATTGGAGAGAGTCCAGCGAAGGGCAACAAAAATGATTAGGGGTCTGGAACACATGACTTATGAGGAGAGGCTGAGGGAACTGGGATTGTTTAGTCTGCAGAAGAGAAGAATGAGGGGGGATTTGATAGCTGCTTTCAACTACCTGAGAGGTGGTTCCAAAGAGGACGGTTCTAGACTATTCTCAGTGGTAGAAGAGGACAGGACAAGGAGTAATGGTCTCAAGTTGCAGTGAGGGAGGTTTAGGTTGGATATTAGGAAAAACTTTTTCACTAGGAGGGTGGTGAAACACTGGAATGTGTTACCTAGGGAGGTGGTAGAATCTCCTTCCTTAGAAGTTTTTAAGGTCAGGCTTGACAAAGCCCTGGCTGGGATGATTTAATTGGGGATTGGTCCTGCTTTGAGCAGGGGGTTGGACTAGATGACCTCCTGAGGTCCCTTCCAACCCTGATATTCTATGATTCTATGATTCTACTACAATAATGAAAGTGTGGGAAAGAAGATTTTACAAAAGGCTAGATGGCTGAATTCCTGTTTGAAACTATTATTGCTGGTGAGATTGTATTGTCTTATTAATTATGTGTTTAGAGCACATAGTCTTGAAAAGGTACCTTTATAATGACAAAATAAATTAATGAAATTTTTGCTTTGATATTCACTACTCCTGTCACAGTGATAGGGGTGCACTGCTGTAAGGCGCTCAGATATGAGCTCAGCATAAGAACGTATATAAAATACACGGACAAGCTATCTAATAATGACCACTATATACTGTTCACTTCACTGTGTCATTGAATTAGAAAAATCATTACATCTCCTACAACACATCCACCAGCAGGAAGCACACCGTTCCGGAGCTGAAAGACATGCACAGTTACAGTGAAAGTTTTACTACAGGATTCGGCATGCCGCACAGCAGTGGAGTATGTACTAATTAGACTTTGATGGATATCCGATTAAATTCCCGTCAGCTACTCATTCCCATTCCCACACTGACTGTTCACCTACTTCTGCTGTTATCATGAGATGACACTATACATCGAAGTCTTTCACGTTTTAGCTAATACCTATAGCCTGTTTTTTGCGGTTTATGCTCAGAATGCTCCACCATTGATATATTTTGGGTCAAGAAACTGCAAGACAAATATAGAGAAAAACATATACCACTGTATACCACTTCATCAGTCTGTCAAAGGCTTTTGATACGGTCAACAGACAGGGCCTTTTTATTGCTCTGAAGAAATTGGGTTGTTCCCCTGAACGGTTGAACATTGTTTGCTCATAACATCAAGGTATGAAGGCAACTGTGTATGACAACATAGAATCAAATGTATTTGACATCAATAACAGAATGAAACAGGGGTATGTCTTAGCCCCCGTGCTCTTTAACATTTACTTTTCATCCCTGCTTTTCCATGCATTCAAGGACAGCAATGATGGCATTTACCTTTGAATCAGACTAGATGGGGGATTGTTTAGCGTGCAAGGTTTAGTGTGAAAAATGAAGTGAAACTGCTGGTTCGGAGAGATTTCCGGTTTGTGGATGATGTGGCCTTGGTTGTCACAGTGAATCTTCTCTTCAAAATTTCTTCGACAGATTTTCTGCATTATTCAAGAGCTTTGGGTTGATGGTTTCAAGAAGACAGTCTTCATGTACCAAAGGGTGGATGAACCAATGTCTAACATTACTCTGGACGGAAATCTCGTGGTGTCATCGACAGCTTTTGCTACTTGGGTTCTACAGTCAGCAGGAATCTTGACCTTCAGACTAAACTAAATAACAGAATTGGAAAAGCAGCTAAGAATTTCGGGCTATTACAGAAACGTGCATGGAATAACAGCAAATGATCAGCTAAGTGAAAGATGCGAATCTATGAGATTCGCATGCTGTCATCCCTGCTCTGTAGTTCAGAAACATGGACTGTATATGCTAGGCATATCAGGAGTCTGAAGAGCTTCCACATGAGATGGCAGTGTAAGATTCTGGAAATAAAGTGAGAAGACAAAATACCACCAAACACAGAGGTTCTGGAATGTGCAGGATTGACACACTTAGAAACTACTATCAAGAAGAGGATATGGCTCGGTCACAGCAGGAGAATGGGAGACCATATCTCCAAGAGTATTTTGTACAGTATGTTTTGAGATGGCTCTAGAAAGCAGGGATCACCATTTATGACAGTATCATGATGTGTTCAAAAATTATATGAAGTCGTTCAACATCAGTGTAGACAGCTGAGAAGAGAGTGCAGAATCCTGTTCTATCTGCAGGGAACATCTGGCACTGGGTGAAGCTCAACATGAAGCGGCTTTGATCCAGAGGATGGAAGCAACGTGAGAAAGAAGAGAGCAAGGTGCTGTAATCTTGGACTCCAGCTTAGACAACACATGGATCTGTGAAACTTGTAATAAGCTGTCTCACTCGAATTGTGGGGGTCAGCCATAAGTGGATTCATGAGGCATCTGACTAGACCTTTTACGCATACACCGTGGTCCAGTGGAACGATGGTTGCCGAGAGAGAGAGAGAGAGAGAGAGAGAGCGCGCATGCGCATCATTGCAATCTGGTGAGCACTGGGTATAAAGAAGCTGTGCGACTGCTTTTTCATTGTTTAAGTAAATATTGCCTCTTCTATGCAACATCTGCTCTGTGCTGCTCACTTTGCAAATGGACATGGATCTAACAGAAGGGTAGAAGGCATTTTTAGGGTTTCCTGTTCTGGAGTAATTTTGGGAGCCTTTTTTCCTTTATTCACTCTTCTCTTCCAAAGCCAACAATCAGACTCTTTGTATTTTCAATGGCAAACCAATTCTCTGTCTCTCCCTTTCCTCCTAGCTTCCCCTGAAGGCTACAGAAAAAAAGAACATGAATAGCCAAGCAATGAAATCATAAAATAGGCCAGTATACTGTTATCTTTCCAAGAACAGTAGAGGCATTAAAGTTCTGAAACCTTTTCCTTGCAGCAGAGATTGCACTAGAACAGGAAATGGCACAACATAAATCCAATTTGTGACAATTATTGTAACATGAAAGGGAAATAGCATAAATCATTGGTGTCAAACACCCAGGCCATTGGCTGGATCTGTCCCACTTCAGCTATTTGTCTGGCCCCATGACAGATTCAGATTCTGTACCACACAAACTTTCTTTCTTTCTTTTATTTTTTTTTAAATGTATAGACTGGATGCTTGTGAAAAAGAAGCAAGTATAATGCATTGTAAAACCAATGCAGGGTTATCTTCCTGAGACTGCAGACTGCCTGAAACAACAGCTCTAGGGGTATGGAATGGCTGCCATATGAGGAGAGATTAATAAGACTGGGACTTTTCAGCTTGGAAAAGAGACGACTAAGGGGGGATATGATAGAGGTCTATAAAATCATGACTGGTGTGGAGAAAGTAAAGAAGGAAGTGTTGTTATTTACTCCTTCTCATAACACAAGAACTAGGGGTCACCAAATGAAATTAATAGGCAGCAGATTTTTTTCACACAGCGCACAGTCAACCTGTGGAACTCTTTGCCAGAGGATGTTGTGAAGGCCAAAACTATAACAGGGTTCAAAAAAAGGACTAGATAAGTTCATGGAGGATAGGTTCATCAATGGCTATTAGCCAAGATGGGCAGGGATGGTGTCCCTAGCCTCTGGTTTCCAGAAGCTGGGAATGGGCGACAGGGAATGGATCACTTGATGATTACCTGTTCTGTTCATTCCTCTGGGGCACCTGGCACTGCTCACTGTCAAAAGACAGGATACTGGGCTAGATGGACCTTTGATCTGACCCAGTATGGCCATTCTTATGTTCTCTACGAAATGAGATACATTCCCACTCATTTCAGTACATTTTAACTCTTGACCCTAGTGAAGGCACTTTAAGAGCCAGATTAGCACCGAAAATCTTTTCAGGTGAAGTTAATGTAATGGAAGGATTTAATTTGGCTTTCTTAAAATGGAGGCATACTTTTTAAGAGGAGAAGAAAAAACAAATAAGCATCTTACAGCCCTACCAAACACACCAGCCACCCAGTAACAGTACACTGCATCGCTAACTAAATTATCTCCTAGGAACTTCCCAGTTCCACTCTTTACAAACGGGTAAAATTAACAGATAAAAACAGACAAGATGGAGAAAAAACTTTTCTGGCTCAACCATTCATACACATTTCTAATTATGTTCAAAAATGTGGACTGGCTAAACGTGTTCAAATAGCCACCTTACTGTCTTTCACAGCATACTGGCATAGGCAACCACGTCACCAGATTTCTTATTTGCCAGTGGAACAAACAATTGAGGGTGCATTTTAATTTAGTGCTTGTCCTGAGACATACTGACAGCTTTTAGGAAAGCTACTGGATATGGAAAGAGAGATGTTTTTATATACTGTGATACTAACAGTACTTAGAAGACTGTTTGTCAGTGCAGGCTGTTTCCTTCATCTGTGTGTCGGTTAAAGACATGGGAACTGAGGACAGGTTCACTTACTGATGAACAAAGGAGCTATAAAAATCTAAGAAAGCATGGTTGATAGTATTCTGGTATGCACAATATCACTACAATACAATTCTTTCCAACAGAACCAGGAAAACATGATGGCTTCACGTACTATTCCTAAATTGCTTTTGAAGATATATGGCCTCAGTTCTTATTGTTGTCTCAGAACTCATTACTGAATCATAGTCTTTTCCTGTTGTTACACTGCAATTTGAAATCTGGATGATATATTCAATTTTTTATACTTAGGGTTTTGTATAGTGCTCATCTAAGATCAAGGTCTAAACATATCCTCAGATGGGATAAATAGGAGTAGATTCATTGACTTCAATGTTCAGCAGCTGAGGGTCTGGTCCAAAATTTTTTGAATGATTATTTTTGTTCCTGTTATTTTTTTATTATGACGATAAAGACAGAATAAACGTTTTTGTTGCAGTTGACAAGCCATTGTCCAGACAGTACCACTCCAAAATAGTCTTCAAATGTACATTTAAAGTATACTGAAAACAGTTATTCCACGTTAAAAATAATATTTTTATTGTGCAAAAGACATAACCTGATTTTAGCAGCTAGGTTCCAAATCAATAATTCTTGCATACAGTAGTATATATATGTTATGCTTCTGCCAAGGGGTTAATAGCAGCAGAAATGATCAGGTTTCATATGTCTAGGGTCTTCCTTGACAAATAAGGAAACTGGCTAGAGGTGCACCCAGAAACCTGGGAAGACTAAACACTGCCTCCATGGTTACTCATAATAGGCAGAGCTTCCACACTCTGAAAGCATGCACAAACAAGGAAATCTTTATCAGGGGAAAGGGAACACTACCATAAATTTGGGAAAACACAGCAACAATTTATATGCAACTAAAGAGTAAAATATCCCCTCCCTTCCAGTAATTTTGGCATCTAATTCCCTTCCCAACCACCAGTGACAATGTCCTACAGGTGAAAGGCCCTTAGCCTCACCCTTCCACCAAATCCCACTCACACTATGGATCAGTAAGTACCAATATTTCTTTGCAGGTCTTCTGCAGTCCCAATGGAGCTGCTTACCTGGTTCTACCACATGACCCATATTAGTGAATCAGCTTTATTAAGGTGCTGGGTAAGCAAGGCTTCAGTTGGAGTCCACCCAACCTTGCTGCTGCCCTGGAGCTCATCTCGCATGGTAGAACGAAGAGCACTTAGAACCCCTGAGAAGAATCTTGACTCCTTGAATGAACCCTTTGCCACAAGGTGAAAGTGCTTTCCCCTCTCTGGGAGCCTGCTACCCTCCAAAATTTAAGTTCATATACAGTTATGGTGATTCTCCAAGTGTCACAAGAGGAATTTTGGGCAGCTAATCTAAAGCCTATGCAAATGAAAATCTCTATGGCAGCTCTTTTTCCCTTCTCACCAATAGAGAAGGGAGTACAGAGCTCTTTCATCTTTGGAACTTTGGGATAGAGAACATACATATTATTTAACAACAATTTTTGAAAAAAAGCATGCTCATTTCAAGCCGTAGACTCACAGGAATACTATAGGTTTCAGAGTAGCAGCCGTGTTAGTCTGTATCCACAAAAAGAACAGGTGTACTTGTGGCACCTTAGAGACTAACAAATTTATTTATTTATTTATCCAATGAAGTGAGCTGTAGCTCACGAAAGCTTATGCTCAAATAAATTTGTTAGTCTCTAAGATGCCACAAGTACTCCTCCTTTTTGAGGAATACTATAGGTGCTGATATTATAACTGATCTGTAAAAGTCATGATAATCAAAATCGATGTTACATTTCTATCTTCTATCCCCCTAATATACTCTCTGGGACAGACTGATCTAAGTTACACTGGTATAAATCTGCATTGAAGGAAGTGGAGTTTCTCTGGCTTTACACATGAATGGGATCAGAATCTGGCCCTTTGTGTACTAAGTTTCTTTATTCAAAACTATGTGCAAGGTCCACTCTTTTCAAGTCTATTGGTATATTAACCCCTGGGATTCCCATAATGGAATTCCATCACTGCTGTAGGTATTGTTTTCCCTCAGGACATTTTACTTTAATCTTCTTGAAACCTGTTGAAACACGTGATTGAAATTTAGTGTCATAGGGACTTCTTAAAAGTTACATTTCCAGAGATGCACTGAACTAAGGCTTTAAGTCAATGGGACTTTTTCCATTTTTGATTTTTTGTTATTCACGTGAGCAAGTATTCAGCATAGTTCCAAGCATGCTTTCTTAAACGTCTATACATTTTGAGGAGAAATTCAACAATAAAATAAATCAATCTGGAATGAAATTCTGGTGCTATTTAAGTCAATAGGAATTTTGACATTAATAGGACCAAGATCTCACCCATTGTCTATAGTACACCCATATCTGTAGTATCTTGAATTATTATTATTTAGAAAGTGCTATTAGTGTGCTAGTCACATCAGAACAGCTCCTCAGTTGGTGTAAATCAGCATTCATTCATTGACTTCAATCCTATCCTCATTTTCAGGGGTGCATGGCCCAGGGACTTGAACAGGAGTTGTAGCCATGTAAATGAAGGCAGAATTGACACCCTAGTCCTCGATTTCACACCTCCATATTATCCCTCTTTGTAAATTTGAGCTATTGTGGAATCTGAAGTGCAGCAAAGCAAAATTACTCCCAAGAGCCATTGTGTTTACTTGTTATTAATTGCAATTTTTAAAACAAAGATGTGCCTATCCAGTGCTTTCAGTGCTGTACTGTCAGATATAATCACATGCAATATAGCACAGCACATCAATCATCCTCAGCCCTTCACAAAATCCAGCCATAAGCAAGCAATACAATAAACAAGCCAATACCCCATCCCACTCCCTCTATGCACCTATCCTTTTCCAAAATGTGGGCTCTTTCAATCCAAGAGTGGAGGAGTGAATTCTAAAGCTGAGGGACCCTAGTGAAGAACGCTGTTCCCAACGTTCCCTCACACATATATCCTTGCTGTTGTGATCTTGAAGAGTGGCCTGTTGGATAGGGCATTAGAAAGAGTCTCAGGAGATTTGGGTTCTATTCCTAGCTCCAGCATTGACATGTTGTTTGAGCTTGGATATGTTACTTTACTTCTCTCTCCCCTCCCACTCTTTGTCTGTCTTGATTATTTAGATTATAAACTCAGGGACCATCTCTTACTGTGTCAGTATAGCACTTAGCACTATGGAGCCTTGAACTTGTTTGGGCCCTCTGGTTATTTGTACCACAGTAATAACAAACAGTAGCAGTATAGCCTGGAGAGAGAGGCTGTCTCTTAAGCAGGCAGGTCCCAGGTCATTTAGGACTTTATAAGTCAAAAACAGCACTTTAAGAATAAATGGATATAAACTGGCCCTCACTAAGTTTAGACTTGAAATTAGATGAAGGTTTCTAACCATCAGAGAAGTGAAGCTCTGGAATAATCTTCTAAGGGGAGCAGTGGGGGCAAAAAACCTAATTGGCTTGAAGACTGAGCTTGATAAGTGTATGGAGTGGATGGCATGATGAGACTGCCTACAGTGGCATGTAGCTCATCTGCGACTGCTAGAAGCAAATATCTCCAATGGCTGGGGATGAAACACTAGATGAGGAGGGCTCTGAGTTACTACAGAGAAGTAGTGTCTAGTTGATAGGTCTTACCCACATGTTCAGGGGCCAACTGACCACCATATTTGGGGTTGTGAAGGAATTTTCCCCTGGGTCAGATTGGCAGAGACCCTGGGGATGGGGGTGGGTGGTTTGTCTTCCTCTGCTGCATGGGTCACGGGCCACTTTCCAGTTTAAACTAATGTAAATGGCGGATTCTCTGTAACTTGAAGTCTTTAAATCAGGATTTGAGGACTTCAGTAACTCAGTCAGAGGTTAGGGATCTGTTACAGGAGCAGGTAGGCGAGGTTCTGTGGCCTGCAATGTGCAGACTAGATGATCATGATGGTCCCTTCTGACTTTACCATCTGTGAGTCTAAGTTATACCTAAAAGCACACCAGTGACCAATGCTGCCCCAGTAAGACATTCCACTCACTAAATTGGCAGCTACATTCTGGTACCAGTTTCACTGGCCAAAAGTTACATTATTCCCAAATGAAAGTCTTGCCTTTTCCTTTGTTCACAGCAAAATTAATACCTCAGGACTGAATGTCTTTTCTGCACAAGGAAATGGTACAATTCCCACAGTAGCCCTGTCTATGGTGGACTGGCCCATGCAATGCTGAAAGCTACCAACTTTCTCCTCCTATCTCCCCAGCTGAGGGAGCAGTGACTATTTTACAGTATCTCAAGGGAGGGATAACTAATTCTATTCAGCAACGGAAAATTGGGAATCCCAGCCTCACTCTGTAAAGGCATATGCTAGGGCAGGCTAGAAGGCTCAATCCCTTTATAGCGGAGACATGGACTATTGGAATTGTAGAAGTAGATCAGTGCTTTACATAGTCTAGACTGCAGTAGAATCCACTAATATGCACGTCCGTTAGTTCACAAAAAAGCTTTCTTCTTGCCCCTCAAAGATTTCATAGTAGGCACTGGACGGGAAATCCCACATTACTGAAATAATTCTTGCTTTATGTCCAATAGCTGTGATTGAACTAGAGCATGTCTTTTAGAAAAAACATCCAATCTCGATTTTAAAGTTTCCAATGAGGGGGAATCCTACACACTCCATGGTAAATTGCTCCACTGGTTAATTACCCTCACTGTTAAAAAATTAAGTCTTATTTCAAGGCTCAATTCCAGCCTTTGGAGCTTGTTAGACCTTTGTCTGTTAAATTAAATATCCCTCTATCATCAAATTTCTATTTCCCACGTAGATACTTAGAGACTGACCAAGTACAGGCCGTAGACTTTGCTCCAAGGTGTATGACCTTATGTTTGACTATACTGAAACACATATTGCTTGATTGTGCCCAGGTTAGCAGCTTGCTCTGCATTAGTAATCCATTTTATCTGTTTTTACTGTTTCTCCAATCTTTGGTATAATCAGCAAACTTCTTTTGTGATGATTTTATGTTGTCTTCTACGGATAAACAGTCTAGCATTGGGCAAGAACCAATCGCTACAAATGGGCTCCCCCTTCCTCTCCAGGAAAACCCTTGCTGGTAAGCCCTCTTGGTGAAATAAGCAGCACACAGGTCCACCAAGGTACCTTCACCATGTGTGCATATTTGTCTCGTTCTTAAGCTCCAGATACAATACAACCATATAGCAGCAGTTATAAGGAAATCCTTCCAGCTCCTTGGGGTAGCCTTTTATGTTGCCTACTTTCCTTCCTGGGTTCTCAAGCTCCTGAGCTAATTACCTAATTAACTCATCAGGCTACCAGCAGATGTAAGTGCTCCCTTCTACTTAAACACACCCAGTGATCTAAGTATTTGACGTGATCAGGTTACTGGCTTCTATGGCGCCCAGGTTGAAGCTGTTAACAGCATCATGTCATGGGACCACACTAGAAATACACCCACTGGATTATGGTTCCCCATTTACAGTTACATTTTGAGACCTATCAGTCAGATGTTAATTCATTTAATGTGTTCCATATTAATTTTGCAAGGTTCTGAATTTTTAATCAAGATGTCAAGCAGCACAACTGTCTTACAGAAGTGTAAGAATATTACACCAGTACTTCGCTTTATCAACCAAACTTGTAATCTCATCAAAAATTATACCAAATTGGTTTGAGAAGATCTATTTTCCATAAACCCATGGTGTTTGGCATTAGTTATATTACCCTCCTTTAATTCTTTAGGAATCCAGTCCCATATCAGCTGATCCATTATTTTGCCAGTGATCACTGTCAGGCTGATAGGCCTATAATTACTGGGGTTATATCATTTATCCTTTTTAAATATTGGCACAACATTAACTTTCTTCTAGGCCTCTGGAATTTCTCTTAGGTTTCAAGACTTATTAGAGATATTGACAATCCAGACAGTTCCTTGGCCAGCTCTTTTAAAACTCTTGGATGCAAGTTATCCTGACCCTCTGGTTTAAAAATAGCTAACTTCAGTAGCTGCTTTTTAACACCCTCCCAGCTACTGGTGGTGTGGAAAGATCATCATCATATGATGGAGTATATCATCTGGCTTTTTCCCAAATAAACAGAACATTTTACCCTATGCCTCTAAAAATCATGTATCCTTAGTGCTCAATGCTACAAAGTCCTCCTCCAGCCAGCCGCCCACAAACCTGACCTTGTCTGAGAAGAGAGAAATCAAAGCTGCAGTTGTTGCTGACAGACTCTAACCCCAGACGTGAATTATATACAAGTAGTATGAACATTTACAGTTTACATGAAAGTGACCTCATGTGAGTGGTTTTAACTGCTTTATGGAGACTTATTGCCCTGGAATTTAGTTTCTTAACCAGTAAAAACTACTGGCTTTACAATGGAGTCCAAAATTTTCTGGTATAAAGAAAAGAAGGTTCAGAAGTGTCTGAGCAGACTTAGGTTGTCGCCACAATTTACTAGACTAAATGTTTTACAAGAGGGGGAGGGGAGGGGAGAAGTATATTATGATTGGTCTATAGATATCATGTGGTCCAGATCCCAGCTGCTGTAGATTAGTGTAGCCTCACTAAAGTCAATGGGACGCAGCCTCAGCTGATGTAAATGGTGTTTTTCTGTGGGAGATGATATTAGCCATAGATATTAGAGACATCAGCTGCCATTCCAGGATCATGCTACTATAAGCAATAACTTCATCTGCACTTCCTCGTTTAAAAAGTTATCAGATTTTTAAAAAAAGAACAGAAGAGGGAATTCCTCAATTCAGTCATTTTCTTCAAAGTCGCTCATCACAATTTGCTTTTTAACACCCTCCCAGCCAACCCTGTACTTTAAAGAGTTCTAAATTCACATTTAAAAAAGAAAGCTTTCTGGAAAAGTGAAATCAGCAGCAGATCTGAAAAGGCCAATATCTGCAAAGCGCTGATGCCTTCAAATCCCACTGAACTAAGAAGAATTTGAAATTAGGGTCTTTTTTTTTTTTTTAAAACCACTGACAGTAGCTAACCGCTAAAAAAAAGTTATCCATGGACATAGTGGATTCTCCATCATTTGACGTCTTTAAAAGAAGACTGATATCTTTCTAAAAGATATACTATAGATCAAACAGAAACTGTGGTCTTGATGCAGAGATTACTAGATAAGGTTTTATGCACGGGGCTATACAGGAGGAAAGACTCAGATTTTTAAGGCAAAAAAAATCTATGAGTCTATTAAATCATTCAGCACTGCAGAAAAGGCATTCAGCACCTTGAAGGGATGGGCCCAAAGAT
Source organism: Natator depressus (assembly GCF_965152275.1). Lineage (NCBI taxonomy): Eukaryota > Metazoa > Chordata > Testudines > Cheloniidae > Natator > Natator depressus. Next base: position 27,904,467 of record NC_134236.1, read on the forward strand.
ATTTTTCTTGTCCAATTCCCTCTCTCGCCTTTGTTACAGATCTCTTATGCCCTCTTCTCCTCTCACTGGCACCAATGTAACTCCCTTGGGGTTCATGGATTGATTCCCAGTTTACACAATGTAAATAAAAGTCTTCCTGTATCTGTGTTCACCACCTGTAAACATTAACTAAGGTTTAAGCATGGACAGAGTGTGGAATATACAATAAAAATTTGCAATATAGACTAGATCATATTGCTCTGAGTGATTGAAATCCTCAGTTTGTTTAAGAATACATTATGGCATACTTTTTTTTTGTTCTTTATAATGGTAAAACCAGAGGGCCAGATACTCAGATGTATAAATCAACACCTACTTGTGCTGGAGATCTGGCCCACAAAATTCACCACCTGTGGCAACAAGGAAGCTGGCTATTTTTGTTCAGATGAACCTCTTCTTTGAGAAAAACTTATTAGACAAACATCTAACTAAAGACCAAAACCGACATTGCTCTCATGAAAGAATAATTCAGTCCACAGTAACATGAACCCTTCAGTCAATAGTCATCTCATCAAGCTAGTTTTGCCCCTATATTCAGAAAAATCTGAGGAAAAAGATGACATTGTATTACAATCTGTATTATAAAACATCGCTACACTCTTATCCTTCTCTAGCATCTTCTTTTACCTATAAGATGCCATGGTTATGTAACCCAGCATTTGTAAAAGAATATAAAACCCTTGTGAACCAAGGCATAGATAGTGCATATGAACTACAGTATTTCCATTATATGCACACACCCTACTCAAAATAAGCTTGAATAATCACAGCTCTGATGTCATACTAAATGGAAGACTTTTATCCTCAGCTGGTGCAAATTGATTTACACTGATTCACATCAGCTGAGGAGCTGACTAATTTTTTTTACTACATACTTAGATTTTTTTTTTTTAGCTACAGCTGCACACATCCTCGATGAAATGAAACATTTTACCTGTTCTTTGTATGTTCTCAGAACAGCTGCTCTCTCACTTAGCTACTGTTCCCACCACTGAAGTCACCAACTGAGGATCTGGCTCATAGCCTCTGTTCAGACAATTTCCTCTGGGGATTGAGTTTAAAGTGCAAATGTTTTCACTCTTGCTCTGAAAGAGTCAGCAAGCCCCAAATTGCTAACATGATTAGCAAACCACCCAAGATGTTGCTTTAATTTAGCTGGGATTTTGTTTTCAATTAAGAAGTGTTTTTTCCCTGAACATCATCTAAAAACCTTCCTCCCCTCTCCAAGGAAGAATGGTTTGATTTGATTTTTAAATTAATTTTATTAATTCATGTAGTTAATTAACTGAAATACACAAAAGATAAGAACTAAATTGTTCCTTACGACAAGTCCCTTGATTTTAGTGGATTTACACAGGAATGAAACTGATCCCAAGTGTGTGAGAGACAATCCAAGCCATGTGTTAAAGACTCTTGTATTGGTTGTGCAGTGTGGATGGATGTAAAACTATAGGGATACACAAATGAGAGTACAGGTAAGTAGGCAGGATGTCCCTATTCTATGTAGTTTCTGCAGTTCTGAACCCTCCCCAGAAAATGTGCAAGCTTGACAGGTGAGTGCAGGGGAAGGTGGAAACACCCCATTAAGCTGCATGTCCCCTATCCCTCCAAGATCTGTGAAAGATTGAGCATCAATGCTACTTGAAGTTTTGAAATCACTTTGCTTCCCTCCATGCTATTTTGCCCCCGAGGGGTTCACATGGGCCATCAGGCTTGTCTAGCTGAGGGAAATTTGAGCATTGGGTTAACTATCTCAGTGCAGACGTACTGCATACAAGCCCCATTTTGCACTGTTGCAATAGGTTTACATTAGGTGCCAACATATCTATCAGAGCAAATCTTCCTAATCTGGACAAACCCATAATCATTAAGACATATAGAGCTTGTCTAACATGGAATTGCAGCATATTAATTAAAGTGGTTATTTTTAAACTGACTGAAGGCTGGTCCACACTACAAAGATAGGACTGTGAAAAATTTCAAGCCCCTGTGCAATGTAATTACGCCTCCCTAAACCTTGGTGTAGACACCACTAGGTCAACAGAAGAATTCTTCTGTCGACTTAGCTACCTCCTCTTGTGGAGGTTAATTTACTGCAATGGAAGAGTCCCTTCTGTTGCTGTAGTAAGTTTCTACACTGTAGCACTACAGCTATACCTGCACTACTGCAAAAGGCTGTGTGAATGCTCTTATTTTGGTTTAAAACAAATGTCTTTCAATTTTGTTTAAGAAATTAGGAACAGGTTCAACAAAATCAAAATAAACAATTCTTAAACCAAAATAAGAGGGTCCACATAAGGGTTTGCTCTGGTTTTAATTAAACTGGGGCAAATTTGTATGTAGACAAGGTCTTAGTTAAATTGGAGAGCTCCAGAAATGTTATCTTACACTATAAAGATATGCAGCAAGTGGCGCAAAGAGGTCTTGAATTATCAGTGGTTGAATCAGCTGTAAAGCACAGTGTGTGCAAATTGCCATGAAAAATATTTAACAGCCTAACCAACCAATGTGCTTGGGCTTTGGACTAGCCAGCAAGGAAAGGTCACATAGGGAGAAGCCTTTTGTGTTTGTATTACTGAGATAAACCTTGAAAGAGTGAGGTATTCTGACAGATGTCTCAGAACTTTTGTAGGGTTGCCAACCCTCCAGGATTGTCCTGGATTCTCCAGGAATTAAAGATTAATCTTTAAGTAAAGATTATGTCGTGTGATGAAGCCTCCAGGAATACAGCCAACCAAAATTGGCAACCCTAGAGAAGGGGCAGCCCAAGGGATCAGGAAATCTGTTTTGCTTCCTCCAAACATGATAGGACCAAATCACCATAGCTGACATGGTAAAGCAATTTGAGGCAGATGGGAGGAGAAGATTGAATAATGAATCCTGGACTTACAGTGGATGGGAGAAGAATTGAGGAACTTTGAACAGGGCCCCAGATTTGCTTGATCTCTCCCAGTTCCAAATGATCAAAGTGCCCCTTTTAACCCAATAGGGTAGAACTTAAAGATGCCAACTACATTTGGGGACATAAAAATTGGATATGGATCACAGGCAAGTGTATGGTTTTCCATTTGCACCCACAATGCAGCCTGCACATGTCAGTTATATCAGCTTCATGCACAAAAATTGCACATGTAAGTGACTGTGCAAAGCTGCATGTGCACAAACAGAGCCCATATTTTGAAAATCTGGTGTACTCCAAGTGGTGTACTTCTGGTGTTGGGTAAGGATACAAACATTCAAGTCAAAGAGCCAAATTCTGCCTTCAGACATGCAAGCAGGATGCCACTGAAGTCAGCTGAAACACCATGCATTATATGAGAGCAGATCTGGGTAAGATACTTTATCTTAAAGAATATACAATTCCTATTGCAAAAGTACAATTAATGTCTGAGAGGAAAATACAGCCTAAATGGCACCCAACAAAGAAAATAATTTTATATTTGGAAACCTCACCAAATATATACATCATGGGGTTTTCCAAAACCCTCAGTCTTGACCTAATTCTGCCTCCATGGAGTTCAGTGGTTGATGTCTGTAAAAGCAGACTTGGGTCAACACTGAGCACTTCTGAAAATCCCAGTGCCCTAGCATGACACCGATCCTTTAAGAGGAAGCTGGTCCAGTGTGCTTGTGCTGTATCAGATGACCCAAGTTAAGCTTTAAAAGAGGGTACCTGAGTCTGGGGAAGGAAAGACCTAGTGAGTCAGAGCTAGGAAGCAATGGAGAAGAAGACTACTAGAATTCCCTGGCTGGGAAGGTAGTGAGAACCTGAAAAGTAAAGGGGAAAAATACCTTGGGGCTTATAGTCCCAAGAAACCATTTTTAAGTTTGGCTAATAAAACTGTCTGCCTGAAAGGCTGTGAGTGCAGTTGTGTATATTTGGGAGCTGGGAGAAGCCCTGCCTTGTTACACCCACACAAAATACTTAACAAGAGGGAAATTTTCAAAAGTGTAGGGATTTAGGAGCTTAAATCCCCCTGATTATCAATGTGGCTTGTGCTTCTAAATCTCTTTTGAAAATTTCTCCCTAAATGTGTACAGACAAAATGCAATACGAACAAATCAACTGTAATAATAAACTTGGGATTCAGAATTAGGAGTCACTTTTCCTTTACTTCACTGGCCTCCCCTGTTTAAAGGAAATACTTAAAATGTAATGAGGCCAATTCCTCACTGTATCAGTTTCATCTATGGGCCTCTGGGAGATGCCCTGTGATGCACAGGGAATGTCTTCAACATTGTTGCTCATATGATGGAGAAGAGATGCAAGACTCACTGCATGAAACAACTCAAGAGAAACCTGAGACGGACACTTTTCTGAGGTTAACAAAATCAGCCAAGAGGGAAATATTTGCCCTAATAAAAATAGGTAGATGTTTTAAAGCAGTGTTTCCCAAACTTGGCAAGCCGCTTGTTCAGGACGTACTGGCCGCCACTTCCTGCAGTCCCCATTGGCCTGGAGCAGCGAACCTCGGCTAGTGGGAGCCAAGATCGGCCAAACTTGCGGACGCGGCAGGTAAACAAACCAGCCCAGCCTGCCAGGGGCTTTCCCTGAACAAGCGACGTCCCAAGTTTGGAAACACTGTTTTAAAAGAAGAAGAGGGAGACAAGATAAGGGGTTACAATCATTTAACAAATAAACAAACAGAATAGAAATAGGTTGATGTTAAAAATATTATTTAATTTAATCTCAGGGCCTCATTGTACTAGATGCTGTACGAACATAGAATAAAGGACAGTCCCTGCCCTACTGATTTTACAGTTTACAAGACATAACAGGAGGATGAGACAAAAAGCACCCAAGGGTAGGGTGGGTGGGAGACAGGATAGCAAAAATAATTGATTGTGCCTAATTTTTAGATGGTCAGGAGCAGTATTCACAACTCAGTACCTGCCCAGCTGTTATGAGATTGTGGATAGATGTTGAAAAAGCAGAGGTTAAAATGCCAACTCCACACAGAAGTTTTTAAAGATCAAGAAAGACAAGCAGAGATTTAGAAAGAAAAGTGATAGAAATAGGCAGATGTTTAGGAGAGAGAATGCAGAGACAGGACGCAGTTTTAAAAAAATACATTAGAATAAAATGAAATTAGAAGCAGGCAGAGGTTATTAAAAATATAATACCTATAAAATTACACACCTGAATGTGAACGTCAAGAGCCACATTGTCTGCTGGTATAACTCTATTGATTTCAAAGGACTGAAGTCAAAAGAGAATTTGCCCCCAAGTTGTGCATACTTGTAGGTGGGATAAGTGCACAATATTATCACTGTTGGCTTCGTTCTCCTTACTGCTTCACTCCTACTGTTTGGTAAACTCACACATGATATCGTGTCTTAGGGTAGACTATAAAGTCTTTGGGGGCAAGGGACCTCCTGGGCCTGAGTCACCAGTCTATTACTCCACTGAAACTAGAACAATGCAGTGGTGGATCAGATCCATTATCTTATGGGTTTGTGCAGCACCTAGCAAAATGCAGCCCCAATCCTGACTGGAAGTCCTGTGATGATGGAAGAATCTCAACTTTCATTATAAAAAGAAAAGGAGGACTTGTGGCACCTTAGAGACTAACAAATTTATTTGAGCATAAGCTTTCGTGAGCTACAGCTCACTTCATCGGATGCATTCAGTGGAAAATACAGTGGGGAGATTTATAGAGAACATGAAACAATGGGTGTTACCATACACACTGTAACGAAAGTGATCACTTAAGGTGAGCTATTACCAGCAGGAGAGCGGGGGGGGGAAAAAATTTGTTAGTCTCTAAGGTGCCACAAGTCCTCCTTTTCTTTTTGCGAATACAGACTAACACGGCTGCTACTCTGAAAACTTTCATTATGTAAAAAAAGTAAGTTGTAGGACAAAGCTTGAAAAAAGTGACCAATGGGCACCCTAAAGGCTCAGCAAAGAGAAGATGAATAGAAGAAACACAATGTATTGGTTTTAAATTTGCATATTTTTAAGCTACTCAAGAATTTTTGAGGCAAGCCTCAAAGGCTATGGGAATTTCTGAATTTTGAATATTTGGGGTTGCATTGTGAATACTAGTATGCTCAATTCTTTCACTCAAGGCGAATAAATCAGCTACTGTACTATGGCTTTACCTGGAACAGTGGATCTTGACGATGTTATTTTTTTTCACAACACATTTTTTCCCCTCCATGCAAATAAAAAGAATCAGAAACACTTGAAAAAGCAATCAGGCTGCCTGCTCCTTTCTCAGAGGTTCTTGTGTTAGGGTTTATTTGGGGCGGGTGGGGTTTGGTTTTTTTTTTTTCAAATAAAATCTTGTTAAGACCAGAAGGGCTCATAAATTCTAATGAGATACACATGTGAAACATATATAAAGACATTACATGTTTTAAAAAATATTTTCCATTTAAAGGGTTCAACAGTGTGAAGTTATTATTCAAAAGCTAAGGTAAGTCTTAGCAGAAGAGTGAACAAAACACCAATGGCTGATCATTATCTTAGCAGAGCGGTTGTTCTTTGTGTGAGAGGTAAGTTTCTGAGGGTCAGTAGCAAGAACACATGTAGCAACTTAAGGTTGCTTTCAGATGCATAGCAAGCAGAGCAGATTGAGTTTCCAATGCCCTTACATGGTAATCTCAACATTAGTTCTACTAAATATGAGCTAGTGCTTACAGATCAGAGATACCAGGGAAGTGTATATTTAACAATATGCAATATTAGGTGCTAAGAAACAGTGCATACAAAACATTTCATTCAGATTCGATTAACAATAATTTCTAAAAGCTACAAAATGGAAAGCTAGTGCTGGTATTCTATCCATAGCTCACACTATTGTGAAAACAAAAAAAGTAGAGTGTAAATTACTGAGAATATCCTTGATTTCAGATGCACTGGTTATTTTTGCCTTAAGTCACTGCATTATTACATTGAAGCATAGTCTTCAAAAATACCTTTGTTATTACAAAATAAGAGAACATTTTACTTAAACTTTTTAGAGCCAGATTCCCATGCTCTTACTCACATAAAATCTACCTTATATTCTACAGTCATGCTCCCAAACATAATGGTGTTTGTTTTGTGTCCTCATGTAATACGCTGTTGTGTTTTTAATGAAGGCAAAGTAAGATCCAGATTGCTGTAACCTATCTGAGTAAATCCACTGATGTCAGTAAGACCACTCTCATTGATAAAGCCTGCAGGACTGGATTGTCACATGTATCCTGTGACTTCAGTCCAGAAAGCGTCACCATCCCCACAAAGAAGGCCAGTAGCAATGTCATAGTATTAACAAAAAGAAAAGGAGTACTTGTGGCACCTTAGAGACTAACCAATTTATTTGAGCATAAGCTTTCGTGAGCTACAGCTCACTTCATCGGATGCTTATGCTCAAATAAATTGGTTAGTCTCTAAGGTGCCACAAGTACTCCTTTTCTTTTTGCGAATACAGACTAACACGGCTGTTACTCTGAAACCTGACAGTATTAACAGCAAATCAGGATTTTCCATCATCACTGGGAGGTGACAATTCAAGGCAGAAACTTGGTATTACTTATGATGGGCCAGAAGAGGAAAGATTAGTTTAGCACAAAACCTACCAAAAGTTACCTTAGGTATTTATATGGTCACCATGGTATCTGAGCACTTGACAACATCCCTGTGACGCAGGGAAGTACTATTATCTCCTTTTTACAGAGGAGGAACTGAGGCACGCAGCTGGATTCACAAAAGGAGTTAGGTACCTAAGTCCCTGTTTTAGGGGCCTAAGTCCCTGCTTTGGCTCAACTATGATCTGCCAAACCTGCAGGTGCCTCAACTCACTTGATGCCTAAAAGGGTATGTCCGCATGGCGCTAAAAGCATGCTGCCCAGCCTGGCTCTCACTAAGTAGGTGCAACATAGGGGGTAAGATAGGTCCAAGGAGGGAAGAGGTGGTGGAGGCATTGCTTGCCTTATAGTTCGTATCCCTGTGTTTGGTTTACTTGCCTGGGAGGTGGGAGACCCAGGTTCTATTCCCCCTTCAGGAAGAGGGGGAGGAAAAATTTGAACAGGGGTCTCCCAGTCTCAGCAGAGTGCTTTAATCACTGGACTACAGAGTCATTCTCAGACTCTCTCTGGCTCAATGACTATTTAAGTATTTATCCACTGTGGAACAGTTGTTGATCCAGAGAGAGTCTGAGAATGACTGTAGTCCTAAGGTTTGGGCACCCACAAAGGTGGTGGGAGACCCTGATTCCAATATCCCTGCTGCAGTCACTCTTTCACTATTTATACACAGTGGAACAGCTTCAACAGGAGAGACTGAGAGTGCCCACATCAGGATATCCCATAGGTCAGTGATTAGAGAACTTTCCCGAGAAGTGGCAGACCCTGGTCAAATCCTTTCTTCCCCCTCTGGCAGAGAGTGGAGAATTGAACCTGGGTCTTTCGCATCCCAAGTGAGTGCTCTAACCATAGGCCACAAGTTACAAGGGGGGTGGGACACCTCTTCCTCTTAGGCACCTATGCACAAAGCCAAACTCTGAAGAAGGTTCCCAGCTGTGAATCAAAAGCAGAGATATTCACCTCCCTACAGACTGGATATAGGCACCAATCTCCCTGAAGGGGGCAGAGTTTAGCACACACCTATATTGTCATCATCTCCCATAGGTTGGCTTAGGCATCACGTTCTAAGGTACCTGTTTCTCCCCATTCATTTCACAGGAGCTTAGGTGCCTAACTCAGGTTTTGTAAATCGCAGCGCTTTTCCAGGCACCTAACAGTTAGGCACTGTGGTGCTCAGGATCATTCCTAACTCCTTTTGTATAACCGGACCAGAGATCATTTATAATGTTTGTGGCAAAGCAGGAATGAAATCTAGGTCCTGATCACACTAAGCTAGCATTTTAACCACTGGACCATCTTTCCTTTCCCATGCAGCCTTCTCGTGGTGCTCCTTATTCCTTGGGATTGGAAGTCTAGTCCCCAAATCATTCCAGAGCTGCCTTGCTGCTCTCTAATATCTAGCTATAGATTTAAATGTCAAAGCAGAGCAAGTGCCTTTGTAGGAACAAGTCCTTGCATAGGGCAAAAGTTGGTTATGTTTTCATTTGTTTAACCCACAGAGGTCTTGCTACATACCATATTTATTTGTATTCCATTTCAGTGCTGTGCAATACAAACATGTGAAGAAGTAAACTGACAGTCCTAATCTACTTTGGAAAAAAATCTCCTTTAAGTGCAAAACTGCCCTGTATATCCATTGTCAGTTTTATCAGCTGAGTTCTTCTATTTCTAGCCACTCTTTTATCTTTATTGGAGAAATGGAGTTCTGTTACTGTACAAACAGTTGAGCGTGCTCTGGGCAGAGCTGAGCAAACATATAGTGGAAAGGAAACATAATACCAGCACAAGTGTAAATGTACCAAAGCAGATCTCTTAATTAAAAGACTTTTTTTCTGAATGATTATGCTGGACAATGGTGTTATGCCAATAAAGCTAAGAATTCATTAAATAAGTGTGAGTTGTTTGTTTTGAGAACTTAAAACACAAAGGACTTCACTTTTTTAAACCTGATAATATTCAGAGTTAAAGAAAGAAAAATAAATCCAAACCTATTATCATTTTACATGAAGGGACTAGTTCCACCCTTGGTAGCACATGACTCCAACTTATTCAGTGAGAGTCATTTCCACAAGTCTGAGGAGAAAGATGAGCCCTAAATATGTAGCTACTAATAGGAGAAACGTCTACGCTTTACCTAACTGAAGAAGTAGTGCTGTTTCATATTGCAGTACATCTAAGAGGCTGCTGATTTTTAACCCTTTTTTAAGGGTAGGTTTTAAAGCAGGATTCCCCCGATATTGCGGGAAATAACAGCTAGTGCAAAATGTCTCCTCCACCTTCTGATTCTGAAAATTAACTTTGCTGCAACTTTATGAATGTCGATGTCAATCCCTAAGCTTTGCGGGACGATTGTGGATTTCTATTTAAATATTGAAATGGCTTCAGTAGGAGTTGTGTGTATCTCAGGGTGGAAAATGACTCTTGTTTTTTAAATTATCTTTCTTAAAGATAATGGGCCAGGTCTTGGTCATGCTGAAGTCAATATCAAACTCCCATTGGCTTCTGAAATTTGGCCTGGTCAGTACAATTTACTTGCTCAGAGTAACTGCATTGCCACAATACCCTGCAACTCTGTTCCACACCCACCATGACCCTCACAAAATCTTCAGTGGCATGTTTGGGGAGAGAGATCACAGCTTCTTTCATGCCCCCAAAATCTCTGAGTCATCTTGACCCTGCTTCCCCTAAGTTCAGCGTTCAATGCTTTGGTTCTCCCACCTGCAATAATGAGGTAAGGAGCAACAGCTGTTACTTACAGCTTTAAAGACTAATGGGCCCTGAGGTGCCCTAGCAGGAAAAGAGGTAGCTAGTGCAATTCTTAGAACGTAGGCATCATTGACTCCTGCTGCCCTTTGAGCAGTCATGCCGCTCTGTTCTACAGTAGCGACAAGCTGTTATTGATTTTTAGGCATATACTCAAATAAAGCTTATTGCAGTAATCTGGCCTTTGAGTTACGAAAGTGCCTTATTTACCTTTAGATTTTGACTTGTGTATTATGGCTGTTTGAAATCTCAGGGAGAGGCAGTACATTCATAACCTCTTCATCTATTACGGCCTCATCCTCTACAAAAGGGATTCCTCTTTTAGAATTAATCTGTCTTGATAGGACAATGTCCTTTGTAGCGATAACAGTGCAGACAAATTTTCAGTGCATGAAACAGTAACAGGGGTTATAGATATCTGGGTATATTGGATGCAGAGCATGAGTCTCTCTATAGAAGTGACTTTGATCCAAATCAGGGATCAAAACTGAGATAGAGCCATTGTAATCTATTTATTTGCTGAGTACAGTCCTGTTAAAAGCTGATGAGGATGCTTTCTTTGCTATTATTTCACAGTGATACAGGCCTATTATTGCTTCCTCTCTCTATTTTAATGTAGAAGTATTGTCTTTATATCTCAGGTTCTGAGCAGATGCTTTCCCTATAATATTTCTAATCAAGCGTGTGACGAGTACTGCCAAAAGAAGTGAAATGAGTTTCATATCGTTATCATCGTCTTAGAGTCTTAAGTAGCTGCTACAATTTCATCACATATTTACTTTATTTCTAGGGCTGTGAAAGAACTGGAATTTCTACTTTGCAGGAAATGCTATAATTTCAAACTTTGGTTTTGGTCCAAATTGGAATGAAAAAAAAGAATTTTGAACTTTCCTATACAATAAGACTTTTGCAAAATAAAATCAACTGATAATGTTTTGTTTTGCTTTTGACTTCTTATTTTTAATAATATAAAATAAACTTCAAAACAAAAACGTATTTTCAAATGAAAAACTAAAATATTTTATTCTGAAAATATCAAAAAAGAACACTTTGATTTTATCAATGCCTCATATCCATTTTACTTTTAACAAAATGTTGTTGAAAGTAACACATTACTGCAGAAGATTTAAATTAAATGGAATTTTTCTGATGGAAAACTCTGGTAAGAAAATTTTCAGCTAGCTTTATATTATAGTGGCCATATCTCTAGTCCCACTGGGGTTAGGTAAGTGAGTTTGTGGAAAATGTTTGTTTATTTTGTGGCTCTTCCACAAGACCTTCCTCTGATGCCACATTGTAGTTTTTGTTAAAAAAAATGTTTACACTGAAAACAAGCAAAGATACACTGTTGAAATTTTCCTTTTTTTCACAAAACCAGGAAATAAACTCAAATCCACTTTTTTTTCACTTTTGAGACCGAATGTTTCATACCACTCCCTTTGAAGTCACAAGAAACTATGGACTGTTCCAGTGTCTAAGGTAAACAAAGTACTTATCACTTTATTTCAATTGTCACAAATTATATTCAACCAGCTGAATAACATAAAGGAACTATACACAGTAATTTGTTGATGAAGCTGAACTAGATCATATTCAAGTCACAGTTTCAATGGTATTTCTGTATATAATTGGTCAGTTATTTCTAATTAATGTCTCACTTATTTATTTCAGTGTCTAAGCAACCCATTAGGTAAAGTTTGCTTATGATATGTAATAACTACAGAAACAAAAATTATTAATTTGTGTTAATACCAAACAAAGTATCTTGTTAAAATAATTGGCATTCAAAAAGCTCACAGTGAAAGGAATAGTTCTATACAATATCCACTGTTATCAACTCCACCCTTATGCCAATGTGACCCTAATAGAATCCCAATGCAAGAGGCAAGGGTCTCACTGGTATCAAATAGTGAGTTTCAGCTGGCCTGACCAGTTCAGTGTGCCCCAATTCATTAATGTCATAACCAGTATCTAAAAGGTGTCATGTAAGGTATCAATAAAAAGCTAATAATAGACAGATCATTAATATTATTGTATGGTGTGAGTATAGAGGACAAATTCAAAATTACAAACATATTGGGAATTATGTTCTTAAAGTGTATCTGCCAGGCAGGGCTGAAGTTACCCCACCCTAGACAAAGGAATGTGGTGCAGCCACCTTGAAGATACTTGCATGGTTCAGTGAGAGACAATGGGAATATATTTACATAAAAGGTAAACTAAGCCATCAAGCTGATTAAGGGAGGAGATAACGAATCAGCATCATAGCACGGGGACCAGATTGCAGAAACAGGTCAATTTGCCTTTTAGCAAACACCAGCAGGGGAAGAAACCAGCATGGAACTTCCTTCACCTTCAGACTCCATGGCGCCTTCCTCACAACTTGAATGAACATTACTTTGGGGGTAACCTTCAGAAGAATCCAGCTCAAAGGTTTACTGGACTATAAAAGAGAGGGGCAAACAACCCCAAGTTATTTTTCACCTAAGAAGACAAAAGAACCAAGTTGGACTTTGTGGGAGGTCCTGACCTAGAAGGTGGTCAGCCATCTTGCAGGAAGGAAGTGTGGTAAAAAAATCTTGCCTTGAACAAAGATTTTAGTTTTGTCAAGGCTTATTTTCTAGAAAACATTTTTCACTTTGATTTGCTTGTATCCATTTCTAACTCTATCCTCTATACTTGAACTCCCTTAAATCATATTTCCTTTTGTTAATAAACTGTTTTTACTTTTAATCTTCTAAACCAACCCAGTGCTGTGTTTGAACCGAAGTGCTAGTTAACTCCAGTTAAAGTGATAACTATGCAGTTTGTCCCATTAGAGGAGCAAACAAACCTTATTATTCCTCTGAATGGTCCTGGAGAGGGCTGGACATTGTAGAGCAAATTATTGTGGGAAAATTCGGGACTGGGGTGTGTTGGGAATCATCTTGCCAGGTGTAACCAAGACTGGTGGAAGCCAGAGTGTGGCTGTGGTGTAACAAGCAGGCTGCTGAGTCAGAGCTTCTGGTCCAGGGTTGCTTATCACTAACATTCAGTGCATGCTTGTATGCTGGCTGGGAGCATCCAGACAAGGTTGCTACAGCAGCAGAGCATTTTAAGGCACCAGGGTTACAGGGCAGGCGATGACGCAACCCCTCACTCCTCTGGATGACACTCCAGAATATGACAGCCAGTAATTTGATGTTGTTATGAACATAGATGGAAAAAAGTTTGTCACTTTAAAATACAGAAGACTAATGCTGCAGTGGATTGGCAATACTGAACCTTGTTCTATGGTCCTTTTGCCAGTTGTGAAAGTAAATTTTGACTTTGTAATTATAAGTTTTCTTACCAGCATGCTGATAGTTTTTACAATGTTCATGCAGTCAGGATACAGAAACATACCACAACATGCATCTAATCAAACCAGGTTGAATTTCGCATTCTGTTTGCCGACATAACAGCCTAAGAACTAATTGCAAATATTACCCAGTATCTATCAGCAGCTTGATGAATCATTCTGAATAGGAAACAAATTCAGAAAACCACAATCCATTTACAGCGAAATTGCAGAAATTCATCAAACAAATGATTTTTCAGTAATTATTGACCTTACTCCATTCATATCACATGGGAATACCCTGCTCGATAAGCCATCCATTTTCCTCTCCCAAGCAACCTTATCATACATGATTTTTCTGCTAAGCTTATTATTTGGCTCTTCAGGGATGGTATTTTTCATATATTAGCTTATAAACCACTCAAGTTTGATCTGCCCCTTACTCATTCTGACCCTGCCCAAAAATGGGACATGAAGCAAGATCCCTCACCATCCTGATAACTATTGGAATGTCCCAAAGACGAGTGTTGAGCTTTCACTCATTCCTTTATTTTGAGTGACAACATATCTCCATTTTAAAGTCCTTCTTCCCCAATAGCAAGCTACAAACATTTTTCAGCTGAAACTGAGATCATCATGATACTGCTGCTTTCAGCCTGGATACTACAGGGTGTATGGACACAATGTAGCACATTTCAGTGTGAATATGTGTGCATACAGGCATATCTGGGGGTTGCGTAAGGTGTAAGAAAGCAACTTCAATGATACTCCTTTTCTCTGCTGATCCATTGTGTAGGGATCTGAGGGTAGGTTTGAAAACCAGTCAATAAGCCATCAGGCTGACCAGCAAACATATATTTAACTTCAATCCTTTGAGATATATAGTTCTGATAGTTAGATGCCTAGTAGAGTTTGGCATTTGTGTATAAGGAAAATAGATTTATTGAATCGAACAAAAAAAAGAGTATTTTATTTGGGAAATATGTGCAGATCTTAATCAGTCTGACTCTTTGAACATTTTGTTCCAGTTAAGAACAGATTGAGCTGTTCTCTGAATCACTGTCAGGCAGGCAGTGCAGTATGAATCTCATGATGACATGCCTTTTGCTCTAGCTGAGTTCATATGGGGAGAAATTCATACCAGTAAAGAGGCGTGATCCTGCAAGCCACTCATAACCCAGTAGCCTAAATGTTGAGGACCTGATGGGCCCTCTATACAGGACGAAATCATTCTGTATATACAACTTCCTAATAATGACATGAATAACTAATTTCCAGGCACATAATCCATGCATGTTTGATTCTTAGCTGTTCTTAACCTTG
The DNA here is from genome assembly GCF_965152275.1 of Natator depressus. Lineage (NCBI taxonomy): Eukaryota > Metazoa > Chordata > Testudines > Cheloniidae > Natator > Natator depressus. The sequence continues at coordinate 27,919,486 of NC_134236.1, forward strand.
CTTTGGCTGCTTTGTACCATTCTTCTGGTGTAAGCAACACTAAGCCAGGAGGATCTGGTCAGAGGAGGATTCCCCCTTGTAAGTGAATTCGTAGGTGGCTTCAATCTGGCTGGACAGCTCCTACATCACTCTGCTCTCTATGGCCAGCCTAGAGGGCACGGCTGTGGAAAAGAGGACATGGCTGCGGTTTGATTATCCTTGTCTGCCATATTCTAGCAGCTGATGATTGGTTCATCACTTGATGATTACCGATTCTGTTCATTCCCTCTGGGGCACCTGGCACTGGCCACTGTCAGAAGACAGGATACTGGACTAGATGGACCTTTGGTCTGACCCAGTAGGGCCATTCTTATTTTCTTATGGTAAAAGTTAGAGCAGACTTTCTACTGCCCTAACTTATGATGGGGGGAATGTGTAGTGCCCAGGTGGCGCAGGATCTGTGGCAGGCAAATGGAACTTCAACCACCTTTGTGTGTGTGCTCACACAAACTCCACTATGGTCTGTGCTGGGCGCTCCTTGTCTGCAGCTCAATATCTGTGCCTAAGAGTTTTAAGTAGTAATTTAGAGACACATTAAAATTACTAAAGCATAGGCAAAATCAAGAATCAATAGGTACGTTTTCTTCCTTCTCTCAATTCGAACTGGTTTTTTTAAAAAATAAACGCCATAATGATCTGACCAAAGCTACTGAGAAACAAAAGTAGAAAACATAATTGAGGTTTAATTAAACCAGTTTATAGCCTCCTTTTATCTCTACTGGGATGTTTACTGAAGTAGTTCAAGTTTTCTGTGTTTAAACAGGAATTCTAGCCATTTGCTAACTTGTTCATGATAAATGTCACCCTACTAAAATAAGTAGCTTTGACAAATCTGCCCCCACTCTACTACTGCAGCATGTTAAAAATATCACAGTAGTAGCCTGTCTTGTGAAATGGACAATGTGACTGTCATTAGTCACTGCTGGAGAAAAATTCCATTTATGTTTCTTGTACAAGCTCTAGAGAAGGCCCAAATTCCTGTTAATTCTCAGAACAACACAAACCCACATACCAGAGAATGTGTTAGTATCACTTATTTGTATTATGTTACAATAGCAGCTAGGATAAAATTTTCAAAAGCACCTAAGTCCTATTTTCAAAAGTGACTTGAGGCAGATTTTGAAAGGTATTTAGGTGTTTGACGATTCAGATAGGTACCTAATGGGATTTTCAGAAGTGCCTAAGCAGGTTAATTTCCTAATTTCCATTGGTGTCTAACATGCTTAGGCACTTCTGAAGATCCCATTAGACACCTATCTGCATCTTTAGGCACCTAAATGCCTTTGAAAATCTGGCCCTGAGTGCCTAGCTCACTTTTGAAAATTGACTTAAGGTTCTTCAAAACCACTAATCCAGGTGTAATTGTAGCACAGGTAGGCATATCTTGCTAGCTTTAATCTAGCTAGTGCAAAAAGTATTAATAGTTAGGATGTGGCAGCACAGATTCAGTATGTGGTAGCCATCCCCACTAGGGACTCTGGGTATGTACTTGGGTCACTGACCCAAGCCAGAATCTATGTTGTTGCATCTTCATTCCTATTGTTACCCACACTAGCTAGATTAAAGTTATCATACCCATGCTACAATTACACCTTAATTTGCAGAGCAGACATACCCTGTGGGGTAAATTCCAACCCAGGGAGACATACCCATGCTAGCTCTGATTGAGCTAGCATGCTAAAAATAAAGTGTAGCCATGACAGGAGGGGCTAGCTCCCCAAGTACATGCCCATGTGAGCCCATAGACACGTACTTGTGCTGCTGCAGCAACGCTATACTATTAGCATGGTAGCTCAATCAGAGCTAGCACAGGTATGTCTCTTCAAGAAGGGAATCACACACACAACTCCTCCTCCATTCCCTGACTCCCCCCCCTGCCCCCGCCCCCGGCTTGAAGTGTAGACATACTCTAAGTCACTTGAAAATTTTGCTGCTAGATTCCACAACCAATTTGGAACACCATTGTGCGAGGTGCTGTACAGAAACATGGCAAAAGGCAGTCCCTGCCCTAATGAGTTTACACTCTTAGCTCCTGATCCTCTAACCACTTCTGCACAAGTTTAACTTTAAGTATGCAAGCAATCCCATTGAATTCAGTGGTATTACTAACACTTGCAGGCATATGCATAAGTGTTTGTAGGTTCGGCGCCTTAGTTTAAGATGAGATGTAACAAATATGTGAAACAAACAGGGGAATGGGCAATAAAATCCATGTTTCATGCAGAAATATTTAAGTTAAAGATCTGGTCAAAGGCTTTCCATTTACTAAAGCTATGAAATCTATATTGGCTTTCGTATTTGGACAATGTATGAGAAATAACTCAATCAACTTAATTTAATGTAAAGCATAGCAGATATTTTAAACTGTGTGTGTATGTGGGGAGAATAATTTTAATGATTGACACAGTCGACAGAGATTCATATTCTGGGGGAAGCATAATACATGAGGAAGTCAGAGTGATACTCTATGAAAAGGAAAATACTAAAATTATTATTGAATTTTTGGAGGCCTTTTTCTAAATCTGATTTTTATGTACCAATAGTCTTGGACTGGCCATTATTCCCATATCGTAAAGCCTTGCTCTAACTACTAGACAACACTGCCTACTACTGTAAATCAGAACTTCTTTTATGGGGGTCTAATATTTTATTTGGAAGCCATTCAATGATTATTGAGCTATTTTTCATTTTCACTAACAAAACTTCTCTTGTATTACACTAAGTAGTCCAACTCTCAGTCTATATTAAAATTCAAAAGTTGGGATGATGGGGTTTTCTAAGGATATATAACAGATCAGAGTGTACCCTTGAGAGTAATGGTGCAGTTTCTAGCACATCAGGATTTCTATGCCTGTCTCAGGTATTTCAGTCATGATGATTTAAGCTAAAAGTTTCTGTATAAAACAAAAGGGGATCTCTATAAAGAGGCAGATCACAAGAGGAATAATACCTGGAGGGATAGAGTAATCATCGGGAAGTTTCATTGAGAGCTGAAACTAGGTGTTTTTGTTTTGTTTATGGCAAACCAATGAAAATGAACCAAGAAAAAATCAAATATTATAATGTAGTTTTATTTGGAGAAAATAAAACTTTTGTCACTTTCTCCAGGCTTTAATTGCTCACTGTCTAGATGTACAGTGGTACAATAAAATACGTTTACAGGGAGTTGCCCAGCTCTGAAAAATTAAATTTGAGGAAATGAGGGTAGAACTACTCTGAAAGAATTTAGACAAATCTGCCTGGTAAATAAAGGCTGTTCAAACAGAATACAATGTACGCCAAGCTTGTAAGACTAAAAGAGGGAGTCAGTATAAAGAGAGTAAAACTCAGTCTGGCTGAAAAGAGAGCTTCTTTCAAATCATTAGGATCAAATTTTCAGTGGGCCTCTTTAATTATGCCTACAACAATTCTTGATATGTGGAACCACCTAGAATGATATGTCCCTCCCCTGCAAGGTTTTTCTGAATATTTCCCTTTCGATAATCTTTCTGGTTTAGTTTCTCAAGGGTGAAAACATCTCTAAAACTGCTCTCACTTCACTTGAATACATGACAATATCTCAGGTGGATAAAACAGAAATTGGTCTACAGTGAAATGATTCTAGACCATAGAGCCATTTTAGGAAGGGAAATAGAGGCTCAGGAAGATTTAAAGTGAAAAATATCCACTAATTGTGGGTGCCCAATGTGAGATGCCTACAATCTGATTCTTCAGAGCCCTCAGAGTTATAAAACACTCTATGGGCATGTCTACACTTACCTCTGGAGCGATCGATCCAGCGAGGGTCGATTTATCGCGTCTAGTGAAGACATGATAAATCAACTGCCGAGCGCTCTCCCGTTGACTCTGGTACTCCACCGGAGTAAGAAGCGTAGGCGGAGTCGACAGGGGAGCATCAGCAGTAGACCTACCACAGTGAAGACACCGCGGTAAGTAGATCTAAGTAGGTTGACTTCAGCTACGTTATTCACATAGCTGAAGTTGTGTAACTTAGATCGATCACCCCCCACCCCACCAGTGTAGGCGAGGCCTATATGTCAAAGAGCTGCTCCCATTGATTTCCCTTGTATTTATGCATGTCAGCACTTCTGCACAGCAGACCCCAAGGTCTCAGACTCAGCAACTAGAAAACAAGGAACACACAACTGGTGTCCACCAATGAAAAGTTTGGTATAAGCATTTTGTGCAGCCCACATACAAACTCTATAGCAGAGATAGAGTTAGAATCCTGTTCTTCAGGCAGCGTTCAGCTGCCTTCACCATGTGATAATCATTCTTGTCCTTAAATCCCCTGGCTCAGTCACTACTCACCTTCCAATTTCTGGAGCAAATGAGTCAGGGATCCCATGACCAAGTCTCCTACACTATACCAGAGCAAGTCTATCTTGTGCATTGAATGAGGGTGGGATCCTGTGAAAAAAATAGAATCTGACCATGTCATTAAAGACTGTATCATCATGCATACACCCAAGAAGACTGAATTAAGATTGCACAGATAATGTTACTTCTGAACTTTCCTAATTTTTGAAGTGTTTGACTTTGCAACCTTAATGTTCTTTTAATGTAACATTTTGTGTGTAATTTCCCAGATTTTTAAAAAAGCAAACAAAAAAAACAGAAATTCCATCATGTTACAACATATTGACACCCATGAGTCAGCAACAGGATTTGAACCTTTAGATCCACCATACAAACCTCTGCCACTTAAGTTAAAAGAGTAATTTATAATAACAGTAGTTGTAATTCTTTGCCAACGGCCCTAGAGGGGGATGGGACACTTCACCAGCAGGTTCCACAAATATTTGCTGATAGCAGAGGAATAGTGAGACTCAGGAATCTTAAATTCCAATCCAGATTCTGGAAGGGAATATGATCTAGTGGGTACAAAGTCTTCTGTCCATGCATTCCAAGCTTGACTGCTTCTGCCCCTTTCCCTCCAACCTGTCGTTGTCCCAGTCCTTTCTCTCTCCAATCCTTGGCTCCCGATCTCATCCCATTCTCCTCACTTAACAAGATCCAGTCTCCCTCCACAGGCTTCTCACTCCAATCTCAGACTTCTTGACCAGCAAATCCTAGTCACGCTCCAGACTCACTGTCCCAGTCTTACCTTCACTTCCAGTTTTATTCTCCTTGCCCTGCCATTCCTAATTCCCTTCTCCTGGTTCCTTAGCCAATATATATCTCACCTCAACCCTGTCTTCCAGTAACTCCCACCCTGCCCTCATTCCCTGTCCCCACTTTCTACCAGTCCCACCATCCCCAAGTTCCTCATGCAATCTTAGTGATTCACCCACAGCTCCTTGTCCCAGTGTCTTTACCCAGCCATTCCCACTTCTACCCATTGAAACTGGCTCCTGTCTTTTCTCCTTCTGACCCCAATGATTCTCAGTCCCAGTCTCCATGCCCAGGCATCACAGTCTCCCCTCCACCGTAATTGCTGGTGCTCCTCTCTCCCCACCAGCCTCCAGCCCTAGATTCTGCATCATCCCCCCCAGACTCCCTGTCCCTATCTGCTTGCCACACCCCAAGTGGAGTTCTGGCTCTTGTCCCCTTTACATTTGAATAAGGCAGATTCCTCCTCCACACTACCTGAGCCCAGCAAGGAGAGCATCGAGAGCACAAAAGAGACAGGCACCCTGCTCTGAGTTCTGGTGCCCAGCCCCTGCTCCACCCCACAGAAGTCCAGCACAACAATTGCAGAGAGGGTCCTGCTCAGACCCCATTTGAGGCATGCTCAGTGCACATGGAATCGCTGCTAAAATCTAGACCTCTGTACTGAGCATGTGTGAATTGCAATTTGACAAAGGCTTATAAGTTGCCAAAATTTGGACAGATTTTCATAGGGAAGGCACAAGGCATATAAATGACAAAAAGTCCTCCCCCATCGCCCTGCTGCCAAATTTTGAACGTCCTGCTCCACAGTATAGGGATGCTAGCGCTGTTCAAAGAAAAGTCACCAGAATTCTTGAATGTGGGCTAAACAATGTAATTTTGCACAGCCTCAGTCTCAGAAAGTGCTGAACCATTTTGACTGAAAATTTTCCCCAAAAAATCATCCTGAGGCAGACACCAAGCATGGAAAATGTCAATGCAAATGATTGAAGTTTGGCAAAGTTATAAACACCTGAAAAAAGGGTCTAATATTGAAAAGTGTTGTGTAGCCTTAATGATTGGCAGTCCTTCCTATAACAAACAGTTGAAATAATATATTTATGGCACAATGCAGCTAAAGTCCTCCAGGTCTGCAAATAATCCATTTAGGGCCGGATGGTGAGTCTCTTACTCATGCTGGTGAACATTCATATGAGTGGCACCATTTAATTCAATAGGCTCCTTGTGTAAGTAACTGCTCATGTCTGTGAGTAGGAGGCTCTTAGTCTGGTCTATGATGAGCAACTCTGAAGTAACTGAGTGGAGAATTTGGACATCAGTGTGTGTATCCCTCTTAATTTGACTTGTATATTGATTTCTATTTATCTTGTCTATTTAGATTGTAAACTGTTTAGAGCAAGGACGGTCTTTCTGTGTGTTTGTACAGTGCCTGGCACTTGGTTAGGCAGCTGGTTCCCTGAGACCACTGTCTCTCACAATGACCAATATTGTCTCATTGATTCCTTGTACTGCCACATCTGTCTGTATCCATCTGTTGTCTTATGCTTAGATTGTAAACTGTTTGGGACAGGGGCTGTAATTTAGTTCTGTGTTTGTTTTGGTCCTGGTCTATGACTAGAGTTCCTAGGTGCTATGCTAATTCAAATAATAAAAAATTAGAAGATTGGGTTGGGGGATCTAATTTCTACAGCTGCCTCACTTCTAAAGGGACAGGTCATCCTCAGTCCTTCGTCAAATACTCCACCTCTCCAACTCACCCTTTTCTCCCAGGCTTTCACAACCAGATGTAAGAACTGTGCTATGGCAGCCTAAGATTGCCCTAATTTGGGACCACATCTTCTTGATGTAATCACTTGCTCATCCCCCTTCTCCCCATTTCTTCTTCCCTTCCAGATGTCAATGAGACACTTTAGAAAAATGCTGCTTACTAAAGTACTAGGAGGGCACATTTGATTAGCATTATTTATTTTACTACTTACAATGTAGCAGATAACTATACCCTGTCCTAGCAAACTGCAAATTAGAGCAGCTCAGAAGCTTTATTTTTCTGATCAACATTTCTAATTTTGGGGTCAAAAAAGTGAAAACATGAAAAATGAAGAATTTTGGTTTTCAGCCAAAAATTGCCCCAAACTGAAAAATATGGGTCCAAATCTGAACATTTTTTGAAATCACACTTTCCCCAAAATAAAAATGTCCATCAAAGAAAAGTTTTGATAGAAAATATTTGACCAGCCCTAATTTATAGTCACTTTGTATAGGTTCGGAGCAGCAGGAGGCATCTCTTTGTGGTAGATCATGGGATGCTAACTCTCCTCTCCTGGTACTTACGAAGTTTTATTATTTTCAGCTTTTTAGCCAGGTCTGCTTTTCATCCCTTGACTTTCCATGTGCTGTAACTTAGTTTGTTTGTTCAGCCTATTGACTGACTGCAAAGCTTGCACTGTCTAGATTTCAGTCCCAGACCATATTATATAATGAATGTAATGGATGTTATCCTAACTTGGCTTTACATTCAAAGTTTCAACTTAATTTAGTAGCCAATTGCTTGTATGCCTTGTGCCCTCAGTAAACCTGGAATGCAGATAGTACCTCCTGGGGGATTATTATTACAATTTAGCATGAAAAATTATAAAGAATGAGCTCCAAAGAACCAATGCTTAAGGTTGCAGTATTGCATGATCATGGAAATTGCTGGTCTGGTGCTTTGCACTTAGAAGATCTGAAAGAAATAGTTTGGTTTCTGGGGTTTTTGTGCCTCAAAGGTAGATTGTGAAGTACCTGATAAGGAAATTATGGTTCAAAGAAAGGTTACAAAAATAACAGTAACCATCCTAAAATTATCTAAAAGATTTATAAGAAGTCAGCTACAATGTGTGGGTTTTGACCTCCAGGAACTGTAAATTTTATTCACATTGTGCTGTGGAACAAAACACACTTGGAGCATTAAATCAATTTCATTTCTGTGCTCCAAGGATTTGAAGCTGAGGTTTAGATTATAAGGAAACAGATGTCAAGTGTAAAGCATAATTAAGACAGTTCTGGTGCCAGAACTAGGATTTTATTTTTTTCTGTGGACCAAGGAATTTAGTTTTTCTCAGCTCTTAATAGGAGAGGGTTTAGTCTCTCTCTCTCTCTCTCTCTTGTTTTCTTTTCTTTTCTTTTGTACACTCAAAATTGCAGCAGACCTGAATATGGTATGTGTGTTATATAAGCTGATAGCTTTACTTTAGTCACAGCCTGCCATGGATTTACCTGCTTTTAAGACTTGATCCATTGCCCATTGAAGTCTCTGCAACAACCCCCATAGAAATCATTAAAAATTGAGCGAGTGGTGTTGTAGAGTGGTGTAGTAAATAAGAACATAAGAACGGCCCTACTGGGTCAGACCAAAGGTCCATCTAGCCCAGTATCCTGTCTTCCAACAGTGGCCAATGCCAGGTGCCCCAGAGGGAATGAACAGAACGGGTAATCATCAAGTGATCCATCCCCTGTCACTCATTCCCAGCTTCTGGCAAACAGTGGCTAGGGACACCATTCCTGCCCATCCTGGCTAATAGCCATTGGTGGACCTGTCCTCCATTAATTTATCTAGTTCTTTTCAGAATCCAGTTATGGTCTTGGCCTTCACAACAGCCTCTGGCAAGAAGTTCCACAGGTTGACTGTGTGTTGTGTGAAAAAATATTTCCTTTTATTTGTTTTAAACCTGCTGCCTATTAATTTTATTTGGTGACCCCTAGTTCTTGTGTTAAGAGAAGGAGTAAACAACACTTCCTTATCTACTTTCTCTACACCAGTCATGATTTTATAGATCTCAATCATATCCCCCCTTAGCCATCTCTTTTCCAAGCTGAAAAGTCCCAGTCTTATTAATCTCTCCTCATACAGCAGCCGTTCCATACCCCTAATAATTTTTGTTGCCCTTTTCTGAACCTTTTCCAAGTCCAATATATCTTTTTTGAGATGGAGCTACCACATCTGCACACAGTATTCAAGATGTGGGTGTACCATGGATTTATATAGAGATAACATGATATTTTCTGTCCTATTTTCTATCCCCTTCTTCCCAACATTCCCAGCATTCTGTTCGCTTTTTTGACTGCCGCTGCACATTGACTGGATATTTTCAGAGAACTATCCACAATGACTCCAAGATCTCTTTCATGAGTGGTAACAGCTAATTTAGAACTTATCATTTTATATGTATAGTTGGGATTAGGCTTTCCAATGTGCATTACTTTGCATTTATCAACATTAAATTTCATCTGCCATTTTATTGCCCAGTAACCCAGTTTTGAGAGATCCTTTTGTAGCTCTTCAAAGTCTGCCTGGGTCTTAACTATCTTTAGTAATTTTGTATCATCTGCAAATTTTGCCACCTCACTGTTTATCTGTTTTTCCAGATCATTTATGAATATGTTGAATAGGACTGGACCCAGAACAGACTCCTGAGGAACACCACTATTTACCTCTCTCCATTCTGAAAATTGAGCATTTATACCTACCCTTTGTTTCCTATGTTTAACCAGTTACCAATCTATGAGAGCACCTTCCCCCTTATCTCATGGCAGCTTACTTTGTGTAAGAGCCTTTGGTGAGGGACCTTGTCAAAGGCTTTCTGAAAATCTAAGTACACTATATCCATTGGATTCCCTTGGTCCACATGTTTGTTGACCCCCTCAAAGAATTCTAGTAGATTGGTGAGGCATGATTTCCCCTTACTAAAACCATGTTGACTCTTCCTCAACAAATTATGTTTATCTATATGTCTAACAATATTGTTCTTTATTATATTTTCAACCAGTTTGTCCGGTACTGAAGGCAGGCTTACAGGCCTGTAATTGCCGGAATCACCTCTGAAGATCTTTTTAAAAATTGGAGTCACATTAGCTATCCTCCAGTCATCTGGTACAGAAGCTGATTTAAATGATAGGTTACAGATGACAGTAGTGCTGCAATTTCACATTTGAGTTCCTTCAGAACTCTTGAGTGAATACCATCTGGTCCTGGTGACTTATTGCTGTTTAACTTATCAATTTGTTCCAAAACCTCCTCTAATGATACCCAATGCATATTCACTTTCCCCAGGTTTCACAAAAGGGGGAAGGTTCGGGCTTGTCTACACTTCAAAGGCTACAGCAGCAAAGGCTACAGCCAGCTGGGATGAGGGTGGTCTAGCCTCGTGGTTGGAGGCGGTTCAGGCCTAGAGGTCGAAGTGGGCAACAGGCCTCGTGGTTAGGGTCTGAACCATAGTCAATAGTCAGGAACCAAAGCCAAGGGTCTAGCCAAGACGAACTGTACTTATGAGACTCCCTGGAAACTAGCTCCGCTGCAGGCCCTGATTACTGACAAAAGTAGACACTGAATCCCTCCCATCTGCTTAGGTAATGCACCCCCCCCAGGAGGCGGTATCTAGGTCAATGGGAGAATTCTTCCATCAGCTTAGTGCTGTCTAGATGGAGACTTAGGTCAGCTTAACTACACTACTCAGGGGTGTGGATATTTTACACCACTGACCAACATAGTTAAACCAACCTAATTTTCTAGTGTAGACCAGGCCTTATTTACATTTTACTACTGTCAGTTTCAAAAATAATTTTAACATAAACAAAACCTCTTGTTCACTTTTGCACAAACCAAAATTAAGATGATGGTTATTTATTATTTGTCTTAGGGCAGTGGCTAAGAGTACCACTAACAGACCAAGACCCCATTGTGCTAGGCAACATACAAATACACAACTAAATGATGGTCCCAACCTCAAAGAGTTCACAATCTAAGTATAAGAAAAGAAACAACAGATGGTTACAGACAGATGGGGAAGTACAAGGAATCAATGAGACAATACTGGTCACCATGATAGGTGGTGGTCACAGCACACCAGCTGCCTAACCAAGTGTGAATCACTATGCAAACACACACAAAGACACAGTCTTTGCCCTTTACAATCTAAATAGATAAGATAAACAACAATAGACAAGTAAAATGCAGGGTGATTGTGAGCACACAGCCCCTGATAGGGTCCTTTTCTCTTTTCCCCACCAGCCATCCCTGCTCTTCTTCCCTCCCTATCCTCCAGGTGCCCCATCAAACCTTCTCTGCCTCTATTGCTTCACTGTGTTCTTACCTTCTTCCTGCCCCATGCCATAGATTCAGGTACTTTCCCCCATCCACACTCATGCAAGAGAATGCAGAAATCTAGCTCTGTACTGTGCAAACCTATATTTAATTGCCTAACCGTGCAGCTTGATAATACATGACCCTGATCACTACATGAATGTCAGCTAGACTGTCACTGAAAGGAAGGTTGGTCCAGTGGCTAGGATGCTAGCTTGAACCTGGGTTCAAGTCCCTCCTTCACCACAGACTTTCTATGAGTACTGGGACAAGTTATTTACTCTGTGCCTCCGTTTTCCATCTATTAAAATATGCATAATAGCTTCCTACTTCATATGGTGGGGAAACTACATTAAAGACGGAAAGGTTTAAAATTCTATAGTAATGAGCGCTGTGTAAGTACCAGAGGTGATCTTGCAGTCCTCAGAGGAACCCATAGACAAAGGAGGTATCTAGCATTGGTATCAGAAGAGTGTAGTCTACCTGTAATAAATGGAAGCCTGGAGGTTATTCTTTATTTTTGATTTCTTCTAGTTAGTTTGTCTAATGTTATAATTCAGCTTCTGTTTTTTGATGGGACAGAAGGAGTGTGGGTGACTGTGGGAGGAACTTTGTTTCCTGTAGGAACTGCAGTAGGTATGGAAAGAGACATGTAAGACAAGGAAGAACAAGTTAGAAGAGGTAATTAAAAATACATCTGTGACCCTGTCATGAATGATCTAAAATGTTTCTCTTCAAGGAGGAGATGATACGGAAAATAAAACTCGTTATATGTCACAAAAAAGAAATGTAAAATATTACCCACTCAGCTGGTTGAGATGATAGATAAGATAGTTACTATGTAAAGGTTTGATCCTGCTTCACAAAATTGCTAGTTTTGCCACTGACTTCAGAAGGAGAATGAACAGGCTTTAAGGGCTTGGGAGTAGATTTACAAAGGTAATCGGTACCTAAGGATGCAGATAGGCACCTAGTGGGGATTTACAAAAGAGCCTGACTTTCAATGGGAGTTAGGTACCTAACTTGTTAAGGCATTTTTGTAAATTCCACTAGGCATCTGAATATACAGGTAAATCTGGTCCTTTATCCCACACTGTGCTGACAATCTCAGTTTGGCATGCTCAACTGCCTGTGATATCTTTGTAGGATTGAACCTTCAGACCCCAAGTCAGCAAACTTCTTAAACATACGCTTAACTGTAAGCATGTATCCAAATATAGGATCCCATCAAAACATCTAACCTTTTATGCACTGATGTACATCTACAACAAAACAATAACATCAAACTATATTTGTGATAAATTAATGAGTATTAAAACACATGCCATGAAAAATGTCTAGTATTTCGTAGACTGACAAATACAATAGAACATGATTCTGAACTGAATGGGTTGCATGGAATTTATTTGGATAAATGGGGATTAAATGCACATCAGGATACAGAATGTAAGTCTGTGTAAGGCTGCTATTGTAAATTTACTGAAAAATGTGTGTATTGGAACATGCTTTGAACCAGAAAATAAATGGATTTTCACATGGAAGTGTGAGACTTGAAAGCAGAAGTGGTATCATCTGTATATTTTTTCTGCTTTTTAAATGAACCATGTAAGGGTCTATTCCCCTTTCGATATGAACATGGGAATGCTTGTAGATTGGGTTCCTGTGTTCAGTGAGGGAAACACATATGATTTGAGTAGCTAAAGCAAGATGTAATAAAAACACAACATCCTGGTTTGAAGAAGGCCTGTAATCTGTGCCTCATTGTACTATGATCCTCACATTTCTCTAAGCAGAGAAAGATTAGGTCAGTACTTGGATGAGAGGCTTCTATAATGTGCTGAGATACCACAGTGATGAATACGGTATAAAATAGAAAAGGACAGAGGACAAAACTTTCAAGAAAGCCCATGTGATTTAGAAGCTTAAATATCATTTTCAAAAGTGTCTGTCATTTAGTTGCCTAAGTCTCATGGACTTTGACATTACTTCCAGTACATGACTTCCAATGGGAATTAGGCACTTTTGAAAATGTTACCCAGAATAAATTCAAGCTAGCAGCTACAAGAAAGGGCATTGGTACTTTGTTGTAGCTCTTCCCTCTGAATCAGCACTGAACCTGCACAATCAACATCATGATAACTAAAGATCCTGTAGCTTTTTTTTTTTTTTGCAAGAACCTGAGTGCTATTCAATTCCACCACAAGTAATTACATTCTGCGGCCTGCAATTTCAATTGGATGCAGTACTCTTCTTCACTTCTTTTCCTAAAATGGTTTTGTGGTGTTGCTGTGAGCTGTTAAACAATTCCCATGTTAAACCTCAGAGTTGGAGTGTTCAGTTGTGGGGTAAGTGAGCCCTCTGAAGAGTTTGTATTTCAATTTAAGTTTGTAATGTGTTTTGGAATCTTTCAGAATAAGAAGTGCTATGTAAATAATAAGGCCAAGATTTTCCAAAATGGATGGCTAGTTAGCCCATATTTAGACACTTGTGTAACCCCCATGCATTGTGTGTCCGCTCCTGAAACTCTGGACTGAGCCTCTAGGGCAGTGATTCTCAACCTGTTTATCATTGTGGGCCGCAGGTTCAGAACCACAGTGCCTCCTTCCCCCCCAAAAGTCCCACAGGCCTCTATGTCCTCCCCACCCAGAAACACCCCCCCACACACACACCGTGCAGGTCCAGGCAGCCGGACCTGGACTTTGGGACCCCACCGCATGGGGGTGGGTAGCCAGCAGTGGACCCAGAGCCCTGGACCGTGAATCCCACCATGCGGGGCCATGCAGCTGGCAGCAGACCCAGACCCTGGCACACCAGACCCGAGTCCTGCTGCACTGGGCAGCTAGGACCCCCAGCGCCAGGCCAGGAACGAAGCGCCAGGCATGGGCTGGCAGCCCAGATCCAAGTCACTGGGCCAGGAGGAGAGCCCCACCTAAAACCTGGGGGTGCTCTAGCACCTCCACAAACTGCTAGTTCCCAGCACCCCACCCCCTCACTGCCCAGAGCCCCCGCCCCCAACCTGCTCAGAGACCCACTCTCCTGCCACCTGCAGCACTCACTAGCCCCTTGCTGGCAGGAGCTCTCCTACAGGCTGCCTTATGCTCTTTCCCCCTCAGCCAGCCCTCACTTGCTCATTTTCACCGGATTGGGGCAGGGGCTTGGAGTGTGGGATGGGGTAAGGGCTCCAGAGAGGGGCAAGAAATGAGATATTCAGGATGTGGGAAGGAGCTCTGGCTGGGGGAGCAGGCTGTGGGGTTGGACCAGGGATGAGGGGGTTGGGATGCAGGTAGGGCTGCAAAGAATCATAGAATCATAGAATATCAGGGTTGGAAGGGACCTCAGGAGATCATCTAGTCCAACCCCCTGCTCAAAGCAGGACCGATCCCCAATTAAATCATCCCAGCCAGGGCTTTGTCAAGCCTGACCTTAAAAATTTCTAAGGAAGGAGATTCCACCACTTCCCTAGGTAACCCATTCCAGTGTTTCACCACCCTCCTAGTGAAAAAGTTTTTCCTAATATCCAACCTAAATCTCCCCCACTGCAACTTGAGACCATTACTCCTTGTCCTGTCATTCGCTACCACTAAGAATAGTCTAGATCCATCCTCTTTGGAACCACCTTTCAGGTAGTTGAAAGCAGCTATCAAATCTCCCCTCATTCTTCTCTTCTGTAGACTAAACAATCCCAGTTCCCTCAGCCTCTCCTCATAAGTCATGTGTTCCAGACCCCTAATCATTTTTGTTGCCCTCCGCTGGACTCTCTCCAATTTTCCACATCCTTCTTGTAGTGTGGGGCCCAAAACTGGACACAGTACTACAGATGAGGCCTCACCAATGTCAAATAGAGGGGAATGATCACGTCCCTCGATCTGCTGGCAATGCCCCTACTTATACATCCCAAAATGCCATTGGCCTTCTTGGCTACAAGGGCACACTGTTGACTCATATCCAGCTTCTCGTCCACTGTAACCTAGGTCCTTTTCTGCAGAACTGCTGCCGAGCCATTCGGTCCTCAGTCTGTAGCGGTGCATTGGATTCTTCCGTCCTAAGTGCAGGACTCTGCACTTGTCCTTGTTGAACCTCATCAGATTTCTTTTGGTCCAATCCTCCAATTTGTCTAGGTCCCTCTGTATCCTATCCCTACCCTCCAGCGTATCTACCACTCCTCCCAGTTTAGTGTCGTCTGCAAACTTGCTGAGGGTACAATCCACACCATCCTCCAGATCATTAATGAAGATATTGAACAAAACCGGCCCCAGGACCAACCCTTGGGGCACTCTGCTTGATACTGGCTCCCAACTAGACAAGGAGCCATTGATCACTACCTGTTTAGCCTGACAATCTAGCCAATTTTCTACCCACCTTATAGTGCATTCATCCAGCCCATACTTCTTTAACTTGCTGGCAAGAATACTGTGGGAGACAGTGTCAAAAGCTTTGCTAAAGTCAAGGAATACCACGTCCACTGCTTTCCCTTCATCCACAGAACCAGTTATCTCGTCATAGAAGGCAATTAGATTAGTCGGGCATGACTTGCCCTTGGTGAATCCATGCTGACTGTTCCTGATCACTTTCCTCTCCTCTAAGTGCTTCAGAATTGATTCCTTGAGGACCTGCTCCATGATTTTTCCAGGGACTGAGGTGAGGCTGACTGGCCTGTAGTTCCCAGGATCCTCCTTCTTCCCTTTTTTAAAGATGGGCACTACATTAGCCTTTTTCCAGTCATCCGGGACTTCCCCAGATCGCCATGAGTTTTCAAAGATAATGGCCAATGGCTCTGCAATCTCATCTGCCAACTCCTTTAGCACTCTTGGATGCAACGCATCCGGCCCCATGGACTTGTGCACGTCCAGCTTTTCTAAATAGTCCCGAACCACTTCTTTCTCCACAGAGGGCTGGTCACCTCCTCCCCATGCTGTGCTGCCCAGTGCAGTAGTCTGGGAGCTGACCTTGTTCATGAAGACAGAGGCAAAAAAAAGCATTGAGTACATTAGCTTTTTCCACATCCTCTGTCACTAGGTTGCCTCCCTCATTCAGTAAGAGGCCCACACTTTCCTTGACTTTCTTCTTGTTGCCAACTTACCTGAAGAAACCCTTCTTGTTACTCTTAACATCTCTTGCTAGCTGCAACTCCAGGTGTGATTTGGTCTTCCTGATTTCACTCCTGCATGCCCGAGCAATATTTTTATACTCATCCCTGGTCATTTGTCCAATCTTCCACTTCTTGTAAGCTTCTTTTTTGTGTTTAAGATCAGCAAGGATTTCACTGTTAAGCCAAGCTGGCTGCCTGCCATATTTACTATTCTTTCTACACATCGGGATGGTTTGCCCCGTAACATCCATAAGGATTCTTTAAAATACAGCCAGCTCTCCTGGACTCCTTTCCCCCTCATGTTATTCTCCCAGGGGATCTTGCCCATCAGTTCCCTGAGGGAGTCAAAGTCTGCTTTTCTGAAGTCCAGGGTCCGTATTCTGCTGCTTTCCTTTCCTCCTTGTGTCAGGATACTGAACTCGACCATCTCATAGTCACTGCCTCCCAGGTTCCCATCCACTTTTACTTCCCCTACTAATTCTTTCCGGTTTGTGAGCAGCAGGTCAAGAAGAGCTCTGCCCCTAGTTGGTTCCTCCAGCACTTGCACCAGGAAATTGTCCCCTACACTTTCCAAAAACTTCCTGGATTGTCTGTGCACCACTGTATTGCTCTCCCAGCAGATATCAGGGTGATTGAAGTCTCCCATGAGAACCAGGGTGTGCGATCTAGTAGCTTCTGCAGGTAGGAATGTCCTGGAGTCTCCAGGAATTAAAGGTTAATTTTAAGATTATGTCATTTGGTGAAACCTCCAGGAGTAAATCCAACCAAAATTGGCAACCCTAGGTACAGGAGAGGGCTCCAGACTGGGGCTGAGGGTTGGGGTGCAGGAGTGGATAAGGGATGTGGGCTCCAGGTGGCGCTCAGCTCAGGCAGCTCCCATGAGCAGCAACATATCCCTCTGGCTCCTAGGCAGAGGAGCAGCCAGGCAGCTCTGTGCGTTGCCCCTGCTTGGCGCCCCCACAGCTCCCATTGGCTCTGGTTCCCGCTCGGCGCGGGGATAGTGTGTGGAGCTCCCCTGGCCTCCCCTCTGCCTAGCAACAAGATGCTGACAGCTTCCCGGGAGCCACGCGGAGCCAGGCAGGCACCCTGCCTGCCCTGCTGTGGGCAGCCAACCAGACTTCTAATGGCCCGATCAATGGTGCTGACCAGAGCCACCAGGGTCCCTTTTTTACCGGCCCTTCTGGTCAAAAATGGGACGCTTGGCAACCCTGTTAACACCCTTTCCCAGCACAGAATAGAAACTGCTGCTGGGGCTAATAGGAAGTCTTCTGCTTGGGGTGATATGGACAAGCATTTTGCTGAGCCGATGATGCACCAGTGCTTCTCAGTCTCTCAGTGGAAGAAGACAGCCTGACTCAGAGATAGAGAAAACCCCAGTTTCAGTTTTGAGCTCTGAGTTCGGGAATCCGGAGCTGAGAGAGAGTCACAGCAGTTCAGAGAGTCTCTGATTAACTCCCAATCGCCAGAAAGGGAGTCCTTGAGCTGCTGTGGTGTCTAGTGTATGGGTCAGGCAGTTTCAGCCCTGCAGAGACCAGAGTCCTGAGTAGCAGAGATCTGACACAACACAAGCTGCCAAGACCTCCACAGGACTCCACACCAGAGAGTCAGGAGAGGACCCTTTTTGTTCACAGCACTACAACAGTCATCTCTGAACTCATCCCCAGCATACCATCTGCCTGGGAAGGTGCCAGTGAAGGGAACTGTGGGTCGGGAAATGCTATTAGTGTTGGGAGGTGGGAAATGTGTTGTTTTATTAATGTTTAGTATTTATTAGTTAACCCTAACCTTCGCTTTCTTCAGATATTATTTTCCTGCTCCCAGTAAAGTCCCCCTTTGTTATATAGGGGGATTTTTTTTGGAGGGAGGGTGTTGTTTCTGTGCCAAGTTTTGTGTTTATGTACTTTATTGTTTCTCATGTACTGGGTTTTATACTCCTTAACTAGCAGTGGTGGCGTTGTTCATTTTCCCAAGGGACAGCACCCTTGTGTCTTGGACATAGTGAGGATTCACCCTGAGTGGAAGCACCAAGTATTACTCAGCACAGTAGACCCTGCAAAAAGCTAGAGAGAGAGCTTTTGAGTCTGGTATCGGCTAAAGAGGCTTGAGGGCTGTAAGCTAAGAAAGTCTTCCTTTTGCTCTTGGTTCCTTCTGCGTTCAGACACAGGACTATTTACATTCCTTGTAAATACACAAAATTTCACCAAAGAAAATACCATATTCCATCAATTTCTACTTCAGCCGGAACAACCCCAGGTTCCCAAATGCTGTATAGCTGCTCAGGTCAAAAAGGAGCTGCAATGCCTTCAAATCAAATCACATTGTGAAAACTTCAACTCTTAATAGTGCAGGAGATGTTCAAGTCTGAGGGACAAATTCCATTCTGTTGCACAAGGAAGGTGCAGCTGAAGTCAAATGTATTACATTACATTATTATAATTTAGCACCAACTGTTCACCTATTCAGAATGCCATGCTATCTATCTGTCACCTATAGAGAGCTGATATCCATGTAACAAATTATGGAACTGGGGGGTAAATTGCAGCCATGTAAATAAATAAATTGCACCTTTGACCACATCTCTTGATACTTGCTCATTTATCTCTGTAGAACCAAAACCTGCAGGGTGGTAAAGAGAATTTTGCCCCATTGCAAATGAAAGATTCCCAGCTTCCCACCAGGATACTGTACATGCTTCTAGTCCTAGGAAAACCTGTTATAATGGACTTTAAAGGTATGACATTTTATGTCTAAAAAAGCAAATTCAGGTCAAGGTTTTATGGCTCCTTCTGAGCCCTGCACAGAGGGATTGTTTGGAAACAAAGATACCTGGCTTTACAGGTGGAAGGATTTAAAAACAATAGTTCCCATCAAGGTTTTTAAAACTGCCTGAAACATTTTAACATAGTTTTACGTAACATATGTGATATAGACCATGTATATAGTTTTGGTATAAAGGTTCACTGGGAATGAGTCTGCAATGATCTGCAAAAGGCCCTCATCCAGCAAAGTACCAAAGCACTTGCATGGTCCCTCTGAAATGGGTGTGTCTTTATTTAATTCATAGAAAACATTGTCTGTCTCACATATGGTTGGTTCCGTATTCAATGAAGCAATAGTCTTGGAGAAGCAGGGAGAACTTTTTATTTTCTGCTGTATCCTTATCTCCTTCGTGACAGTCTCTCCCACTCTAAAATCAGCCTTCTCTTTGCCCCACTTGGAATCACTTTTTTTCTCTGTTTAAAAAGGCTGTGTGATAGTAGGGATAAGCTGCTGGGCATGACTCACCCTCATAAAAACAGTGCTGTTTCTGGTACTAGCTTTCTTCGTTGCTTCCAGTCCTTCTCTGCTGACTAGTGGAAATGCACTGTTTAGTCTGTATGCACCATCCCTCTTCCACAGTATATTCCCTTTCCTTAACAGTTAAAGGCCAGAATCTCAGTAGTTTGGTATGCACAAATACTAGAACATTCCCAACTTTGTACATTTCTCCAAAACCAGGCATATCAATGGGCACAGTGGCCAGCTAGGCATATAAGGCATGATCCAAAGGCCATTGAGGGCAATGGAAAGGCTCCCATTGCTTTTTAATTGGCTTTAGACCAGTCCCATGATACCTGATTTGTTCATTAAAGTCTGGTGTTTGCGCATATAAATTTGGCTTTCACCAATACATGAGCAACTTGGAAAATGTGGCTCCCAAAGCCTATTGCTGCTGATTATTTGAAATCCTTTCATTTGTTTTAAAATGCCCAAATATTTTACATGTATTTTCACCCAGTGTAAGAACCCCATCCACAACAGCTAAAACATTTCTTTTTGATCTTTCTTTATCAGTTTAATTCAAAATAACCCAAAGAGGAAAATCAAAAAGCAGCAGTTTGCTTCTACCACATGCATCGTCTCCTGCAGCAGTGGAAATCTCCTGAGGTAAAATTCACCCCTGTGCAGTGGGCCATCCGAAAGCCAGCACCCCACTTAACTCCGATTTCATTCAATTACATCTATAGTGAATCTAACACATGTGAGAAAGGACTTTGACACTGAAGTCATGTAACTGTAAAAGAGATACATCTTAGACAGTGAATCCATGTCTTTTCCAATACTGGTGTTTCCCAGTAGTAGTGCTTCACCCTGGAACTAAAGGGACCACCCCAGGGGCTGTGAGAGTAATTGGGTTTCCATGCCTATTCATTCCGTGGCCTCCTTACTGTGACTGTCACCAAAAAGAGAATCTAAGAAAAGAAATGTAAATGTTTCATTCAGAATGACAGGATCCTTGAAAGCAATTTCACCCTATGAAATGTATCTCTGAATAGTTTATCTCATTGGCAAAACAGTGCTACGTGAAATAAATCAGCATAATTACTAGCTGGCCAACAGCAACACCAATCTCACTGAAACTCCCAGAAGCTGATATTCACAGTTCCACTACAGTTCATAATTTTGTTCTCTGATCCCTGTTGAAGTAGAAAACTGTTTATAGATTTTATTGATATATTCTGTTGTATCCCCAGGGAAAGAAGTACAGGTAGAACAGGGCTGCATTAAGGAACATTTTATGGAACAAAACCATGATTTCCTTCAGTCACTGCACATCCACAGGGAAGAGCAATTTGTGGAAACATGGAGATGAAGGGGTAATGGATTTCTCTGTCAAAATGATGAGTGAAAGAAAGAAGTAATTACCATTAATGCACCTCAATTATAGCATGACTTTTTTTAGCTGTATGTTCCCATCTACTTTTCATTTAAAACAAAACAGTTGCCAGAGACCCAGAGCTAAAACCAGGAATCCCTTTCAGCTCATGGCAAATTAGCAGTAATGTTCTTATTATATAAGCAGAGGGATGATTGGCTTCTTCCAGGCAAACACAGGAAGTGCTTGTTTGTTTCAGCCCCTACTCCTTCTTCTCTGCAAACTCGCAGTTGAACTTTATTTCCGATGCTATAATCAGCTAAGCATGATAATACTTTTTTCTGGTTCCTATTTAGCTTTCAAAGCCCTCACAGGATTTCTGTCATGGATCACCGGCACCTTCCAGCAGGGAGTGAGGTCAGTGGACATCCTTGGTACACAGGAAGGCATGTTCTATTAGAAAAGGGAAATGTTTTCAAATCCCTCAGATCTCGAGCTACTAAAAATAAACTAATGAGCCTTAAATTAACTTTTTTTTCACCAAGGCTTTTCAAGCTGAAAGAAAAGTATTTATTATCTGGGAGTGACACACAGGAAATTAGGCTTATAAATTGTGTTTAAATGGTTATGAGTTCCAACTTTCCTTAATGCTAATCTGTTGTGGGGTATGTGTTTTGACTGGAGTAAGTTTCTTTAATCAGTCATCATTGTACCATATGAAACTTTGATGATGAAGGTGTTCCAGTGGTTCACATGTTGCCAGAGTCACACTCTCAAAGTGCTCTCTTTTTTACCTCAACAGTAGTAGGATTGGTCCCGGCGTTGACTGCTGCCCGTTATTATTGCCATCAACAAAAGTTTCTCTTATGCAATTCTTTTAACACTTTAAATGTTCGAGTTAAGATCATTGAACTCATAGCTAGGCATACTATGTGACAACATATTCTGTAGGAGTTTAGATGGGGATGAATTTAGTGGGCCCAATTTGTCTTTGATGTAATTCTATGAAAGTCAGTGGAGTTAACACAGGAACTAATTGAGCCCAGTGTGTTTGGTGGCTTACAAAGAAGTGAATAATTTTTGATCATGCCAAAACTGTTCCTTCTGCTTTGCTTTGTCTGGTGACATGAAGGGAATTTGTCCACTGTACAAACTGTTGAAATACTTTCAAAAGTAGTTCGTTATTTTTGGGATCTTTTCTCTTGCACAGACATACAAAAGCACACAGTTAGCCTTAGCCTCAGCTGGTGTGAATGACTTCAGTGGAGCTGCTCTGACATACAGCAGCTGAGGATCTAGCCCACTGAACCTGCTTTTCTTGCAAGTGGCAAAAAGTATGAGAGAGTTCTTAACAAGCTAACTGTATTTAGTGAGCTAGTTCAACTTGTGCTAGCACAGGAATCTCTTCTCACTAAAGAATATAAGAACGGCCATACTGGATCAGACCAATGGTCCATCTAGCCCAGGATCCATCTAGCCCAGTGTTGTCTGACAGTGGCTAGTGTCAGATGCTTCAGAGGGAATTAATGGAACCAGGGCACTTATCAAGTGATCCAGCCATTGACATGTAGTCCCATCTTCTGGCAGTTAGAGATTTAGGGACACCCAGTGCATGGGATTGCATCACTGACAATCTTGGCTAATAGTCATTGATGCACCTAACCTCCATGAACTGATCTAATTCTTCTCTGAACTCAGATCTTTTTTTATATCTCTGTTGATCTGGTGCTGACTTGAAGTAGGTGCAATTCAAGATAAAGCAATGATAGGTTACACTTGTTTAATTAATCATACAAGACAGAATAATGAAGATGTTCTTGTTTCTGCTGCAGCATCTGGAGGGCCTACATAAAGGGAATGCATGGGTCAGGAACAGTTCCTAGGAATTTTGCCTTGGGTCCAATCATCCCATCTGACACTTGGCACATGTGCCGAATAGACTTAAACTCAAACAGAAAGTATACTGAGATGCAATCATTGCAGTGATCTCAGTGAGCACAGTGCCGTTTAGTCCCTCATTTGCAGTACTTCACCCATGAAAAGCAGGCCCAGAGAGGATGTCGGCATGGTGAATAGATCTTACCACATGTTCCCCCCCAGTATACACACAATAAGAACCCAATGATGGAACCCTTACTCATATCAGAGTGCACCTTATCATACAAAGAATCCTATGGTAAGCAATGGGGCTACTTGCATGAGTGCTCACAATTGGGCCTTAAATTAATAAGTACATTACTGTGTCACAACGTTTAGTTTCAAAATATTTGGCATTTCCATGTCACAGCTTCTTTCTAGGCTCGTCGCTATCTGGATTTATGTCACAGTTCTTCCATTAGAACACCAGCAAGTGTAAGACCTAGCAACCTGGCAAAGTAGGACACTGGGATTATATAATTCAGTCTTGGAGAATGGGTGTACGATGAAGGAGAGTCGGAAATCACGTTTCACACTTTTCTGTATTCGGACATTCATCACCAAATTTACTATAAGTTGAAGAGCTCTCCAAAACTATCAACATTTTTACACTTGCACAGTTCTGTAGTGCAGATGCTATGTGTGGTATAGACAAGCAGTCAGACAAACAGCATGCATATAATATGCAGAGCCGAATCATGGTCACACTTGCCACTGGCAAAAAGCCTACCATTTTCAGTGGGACCAGAACTTGGCCCTCTTGCAACATCATTTCTATTAAATGAAGCAACTAATCAAACATCTCACCTTAGGAACTTTTACACAAAATCATGGAGCAAAACAATGTCTGCAGAACTCTATGTATTGGCTAAAACTTTTTAAAATCCTTGTTATTAAGGGCACAAAAAAGAGACAGTAACATCAAAATGCTGAGCCATTTACAATGACATCTTCTTGATAGAATGGGTGGGATGGGCCCATTGTTTTAATGTGAAGCCTTGTCTTTCTTTCTTCCTTCATCTCTCGAGAAGATCGCTGAGACTCTTCCTCCACCCACAGAGTTCCTGGAGAAAACTGTCCATCTTTCAGACAACGTTCAAACACCCCCTGTCATTATCTTAAAGTTTATTTACATTCTTGATTATTCTTGTTCTGGTTCGTTTCCTTTGTTTTTTTCTTGCCAGAGAACCTTACTAGAATGCCTGTCCGTTATTAAGAAAGCAAGTCAAACAGCTGCGAGTGTGGTTCAATGTTTCTGGCACATGTAGTTGGGCATGTAGTTTTCACGTAAGTGTACGTTTTGTGCGCCTCTTCAGATCAAACATAGGTACCAGCCCTTGTACGTCTGTATTTGCAACTTTCAAGCTGTCAGGAAAACAAGTCAGAGAAAAATTAGACTCCTACATATGTTCTCAACAAGATGCACAGGTGTTCTGCTGCACAATTCCCACTGAGAATCCTGCACAAAAATTACATTAATTTGGGATGAGGGGAACGTTGGTTAGGCAGCTGAGAGGTTATTCTTGCATGGATTGTTATTTTAAATAACTGTTAGGGTACCTGGAGCTATGGATGGGTGTTTTAGAAATTACTTTACCTTGTGAACATAAGGCATGAATGTATGTATCTATCTGAGGTACTTATATATGTCCCATCACTGTAGTATATAAGCATCTCACAGTCTTTAATGCATTTGTCCTCCCAAAACACCTGTGAAGTAGGGAAGTGCTATTATCTGCATTTTACAAATTAGGAACTGAGACACAGAGAGATTAAGTGATGTGTCCAAGATCACACAGGAAGACTGAGGGGGAGGAGGGAATTGAAGCCACATCTCTCAAATCCTAGGCCAGTGCCCTAACCAGTGGCGAAGACTTCCCCTCTAGACATGATTGGCATAAAATGAATTACTCTGGAAATGCTACTTGTAGTATGAAGAGTAGAATTGGAGAAAGAGGGTCAGGTTTCAGAAGGGATGCAGTTTGATGTAGCAGCAGAGACTCAGGAATGCAAACTGGGCCAGGTTGCTATCAGAAAAGCACAGGTCTGTCAACATGTAACACTGGCATCTCTACATGCTCAATAAAAATCTTAACTTTGTGTAAACCAAGATTCTAAAATCGATTAGGAACCAGGGGACCTGCTGATAGCACATTCTCCTATACAGTCTGCTTTCTTCACTCTCAACTATGAGCCCTATTTTCCTTTCTACCAACTAGCCATTTGCGCCAAACTCCTCTTCCCTACATATTTTCAGTCTAGAATGCACCACTATGATCATTTAATCCAGTGGTTCTCAAACTGTGGGGTCACCAGGGCTGTCTTAGACTTGCTGGGGCCCAGGTCTGAAGCCAAATCCCAAGGGCTTCAGCCCTGGGCGGCAGGGCTCAAGTTACAGGCCCCCTACCTAGGGCTGAAGCCCTTGGGCTTTGGCTTTGCCCCCCACTCCCCTCCACTCTCCCCACTCCCACCCTATTTTCCTTTCTACCAACTAGCCATTTGCGCCAAACTCCTCTTCCCTAAATATTTTCAGTCTAGAATGCACCACTATGATCATTTAATCCAGTGGTTCTCAAACTGTGGGGTCTGAAGCCTTTGGGCTGAAGCCCTTGGGCTTTGGCTTTGCCCCCCACTCCCACCCAGGGCAGTGGGGCTTGGGCTCCCCCACCCGGGACTGCGGGGCTTAGGCTGGCTCAAGCTTCAGTCCCCTCTCCTGGGGTCATGTAGTAATTTTTGTTGTCAGAATGTGGTCGTGGTGCAATGAAGTTTGAGAACCCCTGATTTAATCTAACCTCCTACATAGCACAGTCCATAGCTCTTCAGACATTAAGAAGAGATCAAATATAATCTTAGTATGATTTGGATAAAAGCAAAAGACGCTGGAGGGTAGGGAAATTGTAGAATGACTTATTTAAAAGATACTTTTGCCCATATTGCCCCTTCTTTCCCTGACCCATGCATTCAAGAAATGTCTGGTTTCTAAAGGCTGGTGAAATTTATATGAATCTACATGGAGGTCAACATGGAACCTAGATCAATGATCTTCCATGGCTTCCCCTGGCTTCAGTATCATGCAAGGTGGTAGGTCAGTTTTGATTAAAAGAACTCAGAGTCAGCATCTTAAAAAAAAAAAAAACAGTGAACAAAGAGAGGTAATTGTTATGTACCAGGAACTGTACAACATGTCATCAGGAAATGTGTGAAGGCTTGTGTCAAATGTAAATGAGCTGGTAGTGGTACCAAGGTAAGTGTGATACAGACAAAGGAGGAAAAATGAAGGGAAAGAAACATAACATTTTTCCCGTGGTTCATTTTTCCTAGCTCCTTTTCTGTTTTAGATGATTTTGCTGCAAATTTTATCACTCTTATTTAAAGATGGTGGCTAATCTAGGCTACACCAAGTGGGGGGCATCTAAGAGAAAAGAGGTTGCCAGGGAGAGGATCAGTCCCCAGAACGAGAATGCTCCCCAGGGGCGGGCTTCTCAGGAGGGACCTGGGGAGGGGATGCACCAGCAGAGGAAATCAAGAAAGAATGTTCCTTGGGGGGAAAGGCTCCAAAAAGGAGGTGCTATGAATGCCAAGTCTCAGCAGAACCTGTCCCCCATGAAATGACTTCACCAGGTAACAGCAGAAGCCCCAAAGCGCAGGAATTATAGGCTATCCCAAGGAAGGATGATCGCAGTTTGACTTCTATGGGGACCTTGACCCAAGAGGAGAGGCCCTTCCCTCAGCTGATGACAAAAGGCCCTGGTTCCAGAAGAATGTTCCAGGTCAAGAAGACCCTGCTTTAAGGGATCTGGAGATAAGTTGATAGACTTAGGTTAACTCAGCCCACTGTCCCTTCAGCTAGAGATACTGGGGAAGGCCTATCTGTACAATGTTCCACCCATGGGTTAAGTAAACTAGACCCCTGGGGAACTGTTCAATTTACATAGTCCCCATTAGAATCCCACTAGAGGAAACTGAGGCATGGATGCAATAGCAGCACTGCACTGGGCTGTCAAGAGGTGCTTCAGGGGCCAGAGCTCCCATTACAAGGATCCTTACTGTGGATGGGGTTTGGAGGAAAGCTAATACAATTGCAGGCTGTATGATCTTTCCATCCTTCTCTGGGGATGGTAGGGGAGCAATATACATCCCACCTACCCATACACCTAGCCACCCACTGCCTGCCCCTTACTCCGCACAGATCCCTGCTTCCACACAGAGCCCTCTGCAGAGGCCAGGATGAGGGGGGGCATTGCCATGAAGACAGATGGTTCTCACTTTCACATGTACTCTGCAGCCGGATGGGGCTCTTCTGCGCAGATCATGGCAGCATGATTAGGTCCAGAATTTGGGAATCAGCTAGGTGGTTTTGCGGGTGGGGTGTTAAGAGACATTTGGAGCACTGGTGGTTTGAAGTTTGCAAATCATTTCAATTTGTTAAAGCAAAACTTGTTCACTAAGTTTCAAAATAATTATGAGGAGATCTGGTCCAAAACAAAAACCCTTCATTCAAATGCTCTCAAACCAAAGGAACTTTAGATCCACCTTTACAGAAAAGCGTTGTAGAATGTAATACATTTTACTAAATGATATAATAGAGAATTTTATCCTGGCAATAGATTTGTATAAATGGCTTAAAAACCCATAGAAAAGATATCTACTAAAATATTTAGCATTTTATAATAATTTCCAGAGGACCTTATTCAATTTATAGAAAATGCTAATAGTTTAGCCACTATTCAGTTTTATAGAGCATTCTGTAAGGGCAGCCCTTGATCTGAACTTTGTGACTGATTCCCTTTCTCGGCGATAGGTTAAACCAAAACCCTGGATCCAAACAGCCCAGAACACAGGTCAAGTTAGTATCCAGATCCAGTTTTGTAACTGAACTTTGCAGCTTGGGGCCACTCTAGTGATTCGATTACAAACAGGTGATGTTTGCTACAGGAAGCCCATATGCAAGGATACTTTTAATTCCATGGAATGCAATTATTAAACTCGAAGCTTAAATGGATTACTTCATGGCCAAGTCATAGACATTATACTCTGGACAGCATGGTACATTTATAAAGTAGGAGTCTTTTTGTGTTTTGAGTGCCTGTAAACTTTTCTCACGTATTTTGTCCCACTGGCCTAACGGTAATGCACTGATACAGGAAGGTGATTTCATTATGTAAAAGGAACAATGGAAACAGAACTCAGACCTCTTCTGAAAAAGCTGTGATATTATGCACTTGTTTGGAAATAGAGCTGGTTACAAGGATTTTACCATAACATTTTTTTCATCCGAGAACATGGCAATTGATATTTTCTATGGGAAAATGTCAATTTCAACAACATTTTTTTCAATATTCAAATCTGAAAATCAGAACTCAAGTATTTTACTTTGAATCAACATTTCAAAAGAAGCAATATTTATCATTTAGTTTTTCCTTAAAATACCATTATCTTTTGGATTTTGGAAACCAAAAATATTTGGTTTTCCATTTCAGTGCTTGGATTTTCAGGGGTATTCTTTTTCTCTTCCCTTTTTTATACTTTTCCTACAGGAAAGAAAGGTGAGAGTTTGTGAAAATGTGGAAAGCACACTTGTACCAGGAAATTGTCACTCTTTCTTACCATTTTCTAATTGGAAAATCTCTTTGGAGTTCACTTTCTATAGGACACAGACTAGGCATATCTGAACGTTTCAGAACAAAAGGATATATGTGGAAGCTGCATGTTGTTTCCTCACTAAAAAGAGAATAACACTTTGCTGTGAGGTATTTTTGTTGATTATATCAATGAATACCATTATGTTCTGTCTGCTGGACACAGCTGCTATTCTAGATTCAGAGATAGCCCAATACAGCGGAGCCACACATTGGCCCTGATTCTCAGTTACTCACTTCCTGCTCTGAGAGCAAGAATGGAAGGCATGGGGAAAAGGTGGTCTTAAACCACCTGTATGATACCTGTACCTTGGGGCAGCCAGAGGACTCTGTAAGGTACAGCCTAAGAAGCACAGAATAACAGTATCACAGGACTCTCTGTCCATTCCCCCTTCCTACCCTTAATGGTGAGGATAATTAGCCATTAGTAATTAACCATTGGAGCAATTTACCAAGGCTATTAGTAGGTTCTCTATCACTGGCAATTTTTAAATCAAGACTGGATGTTTTTCTAAAAGAGGTTCTCTAATTCAAATAGGAATTATCTGGAGGAAGTTCTGTGGCCTGTGCTAAACAGGAGGTCAGACTACATGATCACAATGGTCCCTTCTGCCTTGGAATACATGAATCTGTCCCCTATACCAAGAGCTGGGGCAAAGCTAGTGTAGAGTCTTTAGCCTGCTCTAAACCAGATAGAGATCCTTTATGCAGGGGTACCCTTGGGGAGGGGGGAGGGATGTTTCTGCACCTTTTTAAGTCTGCCAGAGAGGCATATAGCATAACTGAGAAATTGGGCTCCCATTATACTCACGTATGGAGACTTGACTTCTGTTATTCCTTGTTTTGTTTTTTTATCTTTAATGTACAGTAAATAGTTCATGCTGAAAAATTATGATTTCTCACTGTGTGATGAAGACAGGTTTGGATGAATGAACATACTCTGCAGTTGTTTTTTGCAGGTGGGAGCTGGTTGTTTTTTGAGGAGGGGGTTTCTGGAGTGGAATGCAGAAATCTGTGGGAAAATTACTTTTTTGTCATACTGTAAATGAAATCATACTTTAAATGAAAGAGATCAGTACGACCTCTTTGCATAGCCATTTCTGGCAGCATTAACACCAGCGAAAAATAATGCAAATGATTTTATCAGTATCAGAATTCACCACAATAAACGTTTATTTAAAATATCCATGGTCCTCCTTAGCAGATAGAATAGTCATACATTTAAAACTGAATCTGACTTCTCCTGCCTTAAACATTCTAATTCCACCCTGGTATGACATAAATGTTACTACCCAAAAAAAGTGGTTTGATTTGGACAGCAGCTGCCACTGGGAAACAGAAAAACTCTTCTTGAGATCCTGAATTCTGTCCAGACACTCATATCCAAGTGTTACTGCTCAGACATTAACATTATAATCGCACTGATTGATGCACTGAGCCAGTGCTGTAGCTCACATCTTCATGCTCCCATACAGAGTACAAACTTCTGGCATTGCCAAAAGTTTCATACGTTTTTATTAGCTATTTTCTTGTAAAAATTCCAAGCAGACTGACTTTGTTTCTTGAACTGCCCCATAAAATAATAATAAAATGTCTAATCAATCTGTACAAATCGTATAGCCAAAGTTAGAATATGGACTTGCCAGGAAGATGTGTTGTTCGGTAACTTAACACTCTCGTTTGTAATTTTATCCAGATGTTTTCTGTAGATTGCAGCATTCAGGCTCAGAGTTGAGTCAACAGGATGTACAGCTCCCTCTGTCTTATTCTCTCCTTTCTAGGAAGAAGACTCCATCCTATCAAGGAAATAAATATGAACTTAGCTCTGTGACAAAACCAAAATACAGAATAGATATTTCCTGTTCTATAAGTGGGTGTTTGTAACATGTTAGATAGTGTTTGGGAGGATATAGTCCGTGTGTGCCATAAGGAAATGCTGGAGTGAAATGAGCTATCGCAATGGTTTTAACTTTCTTGTATCTAATTTTAAACTTTCTGTTCTGTATACACACAAATATCTTACTGGGTTTGCTCTTAGTACCCTAGTTTGTGCACACCAGTGTAATATTTCTATACCTTTAATTTTGCTTGAACCAAAGCGAACTGATCATTTACAAGGACAATATGGCATATAGAATTTTATTCATTGAAATTCTCTTTGGATAAAGGTCTAGGAGAGTGGAGCTCCTGACCGCTAAATAACTGCATGCATGTATTTACCCAACAGGTATGGATCTATTTTCTTACACTCTTCCATTGCTGTTGTCTTTTAATAACTACCCACTGCAGTTCCTCCTTTCTTTTTTGTTTCTTGTATCCTTACTCCAAATACTAACCACTTTCTCTATTAAAAAGTGTATCTCAGTGGCTTGACCTATAGTGCCACCCATCTACCTTCTCTTCCTTTTATCATCCTCCTGTCTAGATTGCATGCATCATAGCTGACATAGCGGTTCTGAGAATCATACCAGAAGGTTTCAGTTTTGTCCAGTAGGTCATAATCCCTGTCATTCATTATCTCCTCCAATGTGCCATCTAGTTCTTGGATATCCAGTGGGTCGGTGTTTAGGAACATGGAAATACCTAAATATTCATTTATCTGAAACAAATAGAGATATACAGTCCGTCTCTGGTCATTGTAGTGATACCCAAAGGTGGATACTGTATTACTGCCCCTGACAGCTTTTCCATAGCAGATAGTGTGGACAAAATTAAAGGATGCTGTCATTGTTAGCAGATCTGAGATTTGACCTCTGTTGAGTTTTTCTCCTCATATGTTTCCCAAATTCACATAGCTCTTTGTACAATTTTTTCCCTAAAAACAAATCTTTCAGAGCTTCCTTTTTCTACAAAATAAAAACAGTCATCATTGAACCCAGGGTCTGAGCGACAAAATAAATAAATAAATAACAAGTTGGTGTGTGCATGTGATGGAAGAAACATTTCTTTAACACAATGTTATAAAGCCCAGTTTTTAATCCATTTAATATATGCCATGGTAATTATATATCGTTCTAGTTTTGTAATCAAAATGTCGTGCGGTACAAAGTCAAACACCTAGCAGAAGTCTAAAGGGTATGTCTATACTACCCGACGGATCGGTGGGCAGCGATCGATCCAGAGGGGGTCGATTTATCACATCTAGTCTAGATGCAATAAATGGACCCCCGAGCGCTTTCCCGTCAACTCCTGTACTCCAGCACCGCGAGAGGCGCAGGCAGTCGACGGGGGAGCAGCAACAGTTGACTCACCACAGTGAAGACACCGCTGTGAATAGGTCTAAGTACGTCAACTTCAGCTATGTTATTCATGTAGCTGAAGTTGCATAACTTGGATCAACTCCCCTCCCCCCCCCGCCCAATGTAGATCAGGCCTGAGTATATTACATTAACACTATTACTTTTATCAACCAAATTTGAAAACTCATCAAAAAAGATATGAAGTTAGTTTGACCGCATCTATATTGCGGAATCCCATGTTAATTGGCATAAATTATATTATCCTTTAATTCTATATGAATCGAGTCCCATATCAGCTGTTCCATTATTTTGCCTGGGATTGATGTCAGCCTGATAGGCCTATAATTACCAAAGTCTTTCTATTTATCCTTTTTAAATATTGGCACAACATTAGTTTTCTTCCAGTCTTCTGGTACTTTCCCATAGTTCCAAGATTTACTCAGCAGTAATGGTCCAGCTTGCCCTCAGCCAGCTTTTTTAAAACTCTTGAATGCTAGTTCTCTGAAACTGCTGATTTAAAGATGCCTAACTTTAGTAACTTCTGTTTAACATTCTCCTAAAGTGGAATGAAAAGAGTGTTATCATCATTATATGATGAGACAAAATCTGTTTTTTTTCCAAATATAGAACAGAAATATTTATTGAACATTCTTCAGCCTTTTCTACATTGTTATTGATACTTCTATCATTTCTGTCCAGTAATGGACCAATACCATTGTTGGGATTTTTGTTTTTTTTGTTTTGTTTTGTTCGTCATATACTTTAGAAAAATCCTCTCTCTTATTGTCCATAACTCTGCTGGCCTTAGATTTGTCCTTGTGTTCCTTTGCTTCCCTTATCAATTTTCAACAATTCCTAGCCTCTGATTATATTCATTATTATCAACTTCCCCTTTTTTCCATTTTTTAAATTGCTATTTATTTTTTTATAGAAGCCTTCACTTCCCTTCTAAACCTCATCCATTTTTTTAAGCAATGCAGCCTTCATCCTTGATTGTGGGATTCTGGCATTTTGGGCATTTAATAAATGTTCTTAAACAATTCCCAATGATCATTTACATTTTTATGATTAAATTATTATTTCCAGATGACTTGGATCATAGTTGTTTTCAGCTTTATAAACTGACCTTTTTAAAGCACTAAATATATATTACTGATTTGAACTTTACATATTATAAATGAGATCAAGTCATGATCACCTAAGATACAATTAATTGTTAATTCTCTGATCAGTTCCTCTTAATCTATCAAAACTGGGTCTAATATAGAATTCCCCTGAATTGGTTGCAACACTTTTTGAATTAGGAAATTGTCATCTATAGTATCTAGACGTTCCAGGAATGTTTTAGTACTGGCAGCATAAGTCCTCCAGCATATCTCACTCAAAGTCTCCCATGATCACATAGCTTTTTTCCAAAATATAAGAGGTAGGTGCATAAGGAGCCAGTTATCTTGTTCCCTAATTTGATTTGGTGCTCTGTAGCAGACACCAACTAATACCTTATCTTGTGCTTTATCCGTTAGGGCAGTGTTTCCCAAACTTGGGATGCCGCTTGTTCAGGGAAAGCCCCTGGCGGACCAGTTTGTTTACCTGCCATGTCCACAGGTTCAACCGATCGTGGCTCCCACGGCTGCGGGAAGCGGCGCGGGCCAAGGGACGTGCTGGCCGCCGCTTCCTGCAGCCCCCATTGGCCTGCAGCGGCGAACCGCGGCCAGTGGGAGCCACAATTGGCTGAACCTGTGGACGCGGCAGGTAACCAAACCGGCCCGGCCCGCCAGGGGCTTTCCCTGAACAAGCAGCATCCCAACTTTGGGAAACACTGCATTAGGGCATTGATCCATAAGCATTCAGGATCATTCTTGTCCAAGTTATCAGTGACTGGGAAACAGGTAATGCCATTTTTGACACAGAATGCCACTCCCTCTCCCCTTTTGCCCACGTGATCCTTCCTAAACAGGTTATAACTAAGGCTACGATTTAGTCATGGGTATTTTTAGTAAAAGTCATGGACAGGTCACAGGCAATAAGCAAAAATTCATGTCCTGTGACCTGTCCTTGATTTATACTAAAAATACCTATGATTAAATTTTGGGGGCAGGGAAGGGGAGAGCCCTGGGCAGATAGGTGCGGGGGGCACTGCTGTGGGGCTGTCCGGGGGTGCCGCTGCTGGGGAGGGGCAGCTGGGGCCAGCTGGGGACTGCGGCTGCTCTGGCCACCCTAGGACGGCTACCAGGGTCTGCTGGAGCAGTGGCTGGTGTGGCTGTTCTGTGGGCCACCTGAGCAGCTGGCCCCGGAGCCAGCTGCAAAAGTCTGTAATTTCCATGACCTCCATGACAGACACGGAGCCCTAGTTATAACCATTGATTTTTAACATTCCAATTGTGCAAAACATCCCACCAGGTTTCAGTAATACCAACTACATCAAAATTTTGCTCATAAATGATCAATTCCAGTTCCTCTCGTTTGTTATCCAGGCTCCTAGCACTAGTTTATAGGCAATTAAATAATTTCTTCCCCTTTGGTTCCTTGATTATTTTGTTCTCAACATCTTGATTCTGTGCTAAATGATTGCTCATATTCCCCTTGTTTTACTATCCCCTTTTGTTATTCATTTCATGCTCTCCTGACTGCTCCAACTAGCCTGTCTTCAGAAAGCTTGCTTACTCTTCTATTGAAGTACAGGACATCCAAACTACACCCCCTATCTCCATAGAGGTGCACCAATGTTCCATAAAACCAAAACCTTCCACCCGATACCACTTATCTAGCCAGTGGCTCACTTCCAAAATCTTCTGTCTTCTTTCATTTGTGGGAAGGAAGGGTTTCAGAGAAGATCACTTGGACATTTTTCTTTTTCAGCACGCTTCTGAGTTCTCTGAAATCAACTGTTGTTTGTGAGATATCCTTCAATGCAATGTCATTCCTGGCAAAAGGAACCATCACCAGTGGATCTTTGCCTGTTGGCTTCAGAAGTCTATCCAATCTTAGAGTGACATCTCAAATCTTGGCTCCAGGAAGACAATGCACTGTCCTGCTGTCCACTTGTCCCTTGCAGAATGTTCTTTTGATTCTTCTGAGTATTGAGACAGAATACATGATTTAGTGGCCCCTTCTGGCCTAAAAAACCTATGAATCATTAACCAGGAAGACCCTTATTATGAAAAATACTTCTCTGTCTATATAGCCACAGTCATTGCAATATCATATTGACACTTCCTTAACTGTTTTGTTGTGCTTCTCTTGATTTTTTCAGTCCATTACTTTTTTTTCTTTCCATTCCATCAAAATTGAACATAGTCCTCAAGGAGCTGTTTTATAAAATGTTTGTTTAATAGCCATTTTAGAGAATGTCACACTAATATTTTCTATATTATACCATAGTTACATACTGAAACACACATCATCATTTGGCTAGCCATCTGACCTTCAAAATCTGTTCCCTATCAGGATCCTACTAATTCAGAGGCCATCAGGGTAAATGAGAAGTTTCATTTACTAGTCAATATGGGTCAGATTCTGCTGTCTTGGTCATGCCAGACCCCCATTATTAATGGGAGTGTATTCACTCTTTATTAATTGTTAAATAAATGAGACTTTGGATTGCAGGATTTTCTCCAAGGTACATTGCACTTCATTTATTTAAATTACATTACTTCTGCTGATGTGCTCTGAAATCCCTCAGATTGCTTAAATCCTGCAAAAGTATTAGTTTTGTGTCACTGATGAATTTTACCACTTGGTTGTCCACTATTTCTTCCAAATCATTAACAATTACATAAAAAAACCCTGGTCCCCATTTTGGTCCATGTGATGCCGAGGTATTCATTTTTCTCTGATGTAAGAAGCAGCTGCTAATTACAATGTTGGAATACTAATGCAGTCTAATGGTAATTTGTCTATGTAAAAATGGTCCTCACTTTATTTGCTCTTTCCAGTCACATAATTTGTGATTGTTGCACAGTGTCTAATTTAATTTCAAGATGTCTTGACTTCAGCTACCTCAAGTGTCACAGAGTAATTAGCAAACTGTTGAAACACCAGTGTTACTTAGACCCAGTTTGTTGTATGAAGAAAAGAGTTGTATGCATTCATAAGAGTGCCTATACCATTTAGTTTGAACCATTTTCACTTTACCCACCTCTCCTCCTCTTTGCAGAGTTTCAGTTCCAAATGTGAAATTTTTTAAAAAATCAGGAAAGAATTTTCAAAAGTTTTTAAGAGTTTGTTAAACAACATTTTCAGTCATGAATACGGAAAGTGCTAAACAAGCTGTCAGTTTGCCTTAAAGATGTACAACCCTTTATAGAAGCAGTGTATATAATCAGTGACCTAATCAATGCTAATTAATAACATAATAATAATAATTAATAATTTAAGTCTAGGACTGTTCAGCTTGGAAAAGAGGTGTCTGAAAAGGATAGGATAGAGGTCTATAAAATCATGGACAGTGTGGAGAAAGTGAATAAGGAAGTGTTATTTACCCTGTCACATAACACTCAAACCAGGAGTCACGCAACAAAATTAATAGACAGCGGGTTTAAAATAAACATAAGGAAATACTTCTTTACACAATGCACAGTCAGCCTGTGGAACCCATTGCCAGGAGATGTTGCAAAGGCCAAAAGTATAACAGGGTTCAAAAAAGAATTACATAAGCTCATGGTGGATAGCTCCATCAATGGCTATTGTCAATATGATCAGGCATGCAGCCCCATACTCTGGGTGTCCCTAAACCTCTGACTGCCAGAAGCTGGGATTGGTTGGCAGGGGATGGATCACTCTATAAATTGCCCACTGTTGTTCACTGCCTCTGAAGCATCTGGCACCAGCCACTGTCAGAAGACAGGATCCTGAGCTAGATGGACCATTGGTCTGACCCAGTATGGCTATTCTTATGTTCTTAATAATGCCTATCTATCTTAAGGTTTTGTACTGGTGGCCATCACTGTAATATCTAAATGCTTCTTAGGTAAATCAGATTGGTTAAAAGAGGTTCCCAGTGGACTGCATGATGTCATCAACTTTCCTCCCTTCTCTGGTTATCAATGGTAAGCTCTGGTTGGTGTAGGCTTTTTAGGCAGGTAGGATGCAGTTGTCATGAACATCATTCTGGTTCTGATGGAGAAACTTTATGAAAGAGGAAGGTATTGCAGTGTGATCAAACACCAGATTAGTCTACTTTCCTCTAGAAGTTTATTCCACTGTCAGAACCCCTTGGCTTGAAGCTGCCTCTTGAGCACTTTGTCCAAGGAGATGGAAATATGGGATGAAATCTTGGCCCTGTTAAGTCAATGACAAAACTCCCATTGGCCTCAGTAGAGCCAGTATTTCACCCATACCCTTTAAGGTAGCCCGGATGTGATCAATTAACAATTTTGAGAACCAAGACCACATATTCTAAATTACTAGACTATAATAGGTTGTGTTTCTATAGGGCCTTTTATCCCAAAGGATAGCACTGCACTCATGGCCCAAGCTTGTAGTGTGATGAAGCTAAACTCCCACTGAGCTGAGTGGGAGTGCTGCTGAAGAAGGGACAATGGGACTGGGCATGTACCACTGAACTACAGACACCTCTGAGATGTATTGAAAGTGCCAGGATATCACACCAAAGATAGGGAAGTGGAATGTTATTAGACTAGCTCTGTTTAATATCCAAGTTGAGTAGTCATGAACTTATTTTTAAGGGTGCCCCTTAAGACCTCACTCATATTACAATTTGCATAACTAGTTCTTTATATTGGAGCAGAGTTCTCTCAAGACCATGTCCACAATCAAAGTTAAATTTTACCATGTCAAAACTTATCATGACAGTACACTGGCATGGCCAATGTAGGCAAAGTGGCTAGTATATAGTCAACCCAACATATAAAAATAATTGGGAAAACAAGGAATAGCATTCACTAGTCCTCACTTGCGAAGCATTAAGGAAAAGAATTTAAATAACTTTCACATATATCAAATACAAGGAAATGCCTTTTATTACTATAGCACATGCAATTTAAAAGCTTTTTCCTTTGATAGATACAACTGATATAACAATATTTACAATAAAACTATTTTTCCAAAATGTGTTTCCCACAACAACTACCAATTCGCCAATACTGGGGAAAATATTTTAAATTGTGTGACTCGTTAATTATGCTTTTAAGTATCTAGGGTGGGATTTCAAATGCATGTAAGTTATTATTGAACAGAAGTTCTACTGACAGTCAATGGAACTGTGCTCCTAAATCACTTGGGTGCTTTTGATGACCCCACCCTTAGAGAGCTTTGCCTGAAACTTGTTCTGGGCTTATATTAATTTAAATGACCTGTTCCAAACTATCCACAAACTGTCCAGGTGAAATAGCCTCGCTGAACTGCTTCAGTAGTTGCAAGCAGCAGGTTTTGGCAAATGTTTTCAGAAAACAATATACTTAGGAAACCAAACCACATAATGATCCTTCTCAATAACAGTTTATATGTTTTTTCCATCACTCTAGTATACATGATGAATGAAAATCTGACTCCATTTTGAAGGCAATGGCAAAACTCCCATTGACACTAGCGGGGCCAGGATTTCACCCAGTTAGTTCTGCAAGTAAAGGAAAAGGAAACAGTGAGGAAAGGAGATTAGGGGAAAGTCAGAAATGTTTGTTTTATGAACTAGCTTTATCTTAATTTGAAAAGAGAGACCACTTTCCCACCCATACTTTTATGCCCTTTCTAACCACAGCACCTCCATAGACATAAAGTATGTCCACATGAAAACATTTGTGAAACAGTTTTGGCCTAATAATAATGCTGTGTATGTGGGTATGCTGAGGGCTTGATCAAAAGCCCATTGAAATCAATGGAAAGACTCCCATTGACTTCAAAGGGCATTGGACTGGGCCCAAGATCATTAGAG
Organism: Natator depressus; assembly: GCF_965152275.1. Lineage (NCBI taxonomy): Eukaryota > Metazoa > Chordata > Testudines > Cheloniidae > Natator > Natator depressus. Next base: position 27,958,167 of record NC_134236.1, read on the forward strand.
GAGATGATTTTGAAGTGCCATCAGTATATTTTTGTTTCTCCAGTGCTGTGGCTTGTCTTACAGACAGAAAAACCAAATTTGGGGATAGTGGAGTTGAATGCTATTGTGAAAAGAGATCTGATACCATTTTCCCTTCACAAATAGCTCCATACAATAGAGGTACTTCATGAGGCTCTAGGGGCTGCACTTCAGCTTCTCTGAGATACAAATGGACTGGGGGGAGAAGTGGCCTTCCATGTGCACAATTACAATTGACCATTTAAAGCTCCAAGCTAGAGGGAAAAATAGACATTGCCGTAAGTCAAGTGATCAAATTACAGAAAATCAACAAACCGAAGAGACGCCATATGAGAAGAGACATCCTTTTGTGTAAGTTGTTTCATGGAGAGAGATTTTAATGTGCAGGGAGGTGCTGAATACTGTGCTCAAGGCAACAGTGTGATATAGAAACTGTTTCTGTTTATATGGAGCTATTTTAGTACCTCCAGTCCTAGAATAGTCATTCTGGGTTACTGAGGGCCACTGACCCGGAAACTTATGAAAGACATTTCTGTTTGGAGAGTCGCTTGGAGAGGTTGCTCAAATTAGTCAACATCTTTCTGAAACAAGCAGTGGCTGTGTGTGTAAGTTGGGAGAAATACCTTGCTTCAAACAACAATGCTTACTTTCTCATGGGAAAAAAATGTGTGAACAGAACAGAAATGCACTACCGCCTTTCCATCTGTGTCCAGGCAAACGAAAGCAGGCAGTCAGGTGGCTCCTTTCTTACAAAAGCAACAAGTTGAGCAAGCTAATTACTGTTTAATATTTCAAACAGGATGTTTGAAGGGGGCATTTAATTATCCTGTCAACATCTATTCAAATAAACAAAGGGGATTTAGAACATTTTTTGGATCTACAGGCTTAAAAGGGATGCCAAACATTCTAGGGCACTAAACCTCTTAGATCTCCTGTGTAATGTGGCATAGTAACATGCTTCTATTGACACTCTGCCTTGTATGTGAAGAGGTGCCTGCCCTATTGAACACCACGGTGATGTATCTTGAGGAATGGGCCTGCCTTCCCCTTCGCCCCTCAGACTGCTGCCTAAATTGTGTCTTGAAGATTTACTAAGGAGTAAAATGTTCAAAGTAGTGTATGAGGATTTTAGCTAAGCACATCCCTTTGAATTTAATGTAATGGCAGTTGCAAGCAAAATCCCATGGCACATTTTGAAAATATAGAGCGTACCTGCGACACTCTTCTACTACACTATGTTCAATAAGAATAGCCTATCCTGAGCTATGTGATGCCTTTGTGAAAGTCCCAACTGAAGATGGCTATGTTAATGGCCAGTCAGGAATGCTTGCATCTACCTTATTTATTTATATGTTTATTTAGATCTTATATTTAAAATTAAAAAGAGAAACTAAGTGATCCCGTCACTGATACCCTCATTCTCCTTCCTCCTTTCTCTTCTGTTGTTCGTTACACACACTTGTTGTGTCTTGTCTTAAATTACATTAGAAACTCTTTGGGACTCGGACAATGTCTTCCAATATGTTTGCACAGTATCCAAAACAATGACTCTCCAATCTTGATTGGAGTCTTTGTGTGCTGTCATTATGATGTTATTATTTACCAGTTGGAAGGCAAATCATTAATGTCAAAGGGCTGGATCCTGCAAACTCTTACAGGTAAAGTCTATGTGGACAACTTCTGGATTTAACCTAAGCATGTGTCTTCAGGACTAGGACCTAAATCATTAGAACTACAGCATAAAGTATGGGGAACTCTTGAATTAGAATCCAAATTTTAATAGACTACAGAGTATCAAGAGTATAAATGACCAAAGGATTCTATGGTTTGCCAGGTCTCAGAAGGTAAAGATGATTGGGCCTAGTCCCTACCTGAAAGGAAACATAAAAGCAAAACCATGGTGCTGCAGGAGTAAAACTAAAACCTGGGGGAGGTTGGTTGATTTGTGTGGGGAAAGAAGAGTCCCAGGGCATAGGCCCAATGTAGCTGGGGAAGGCTGGGGCCTACTAGTGGAAGGATCCAGGAAAAGCCATGGACTTATCTGGAGGTGAAGAAACTGGGGCTGTGAAGAACTAGGGAAGGTTCCAAGGGTATGTGGGTATACAGTCTTCTGATGTGAGAGAGGTTTAAAGTGCTAGGAGTCTTATGGATGTGCAGGGGAAGGGTTTATGATCTTGGAACATGGCAGAAAGTTGTGTAGCCCTGCTGCCTGTCCCTGAATCATAGAATATCAGGGTTGGAAGGGATCTTAGGAGGTCATCTAGTCCAACCCCCTGCTCAAAGCAGGACCAATCCCCAACTAAATCATCCCAGCCAGGGCTTTGTCAAGACTGACCTTAAAAACCTCTAAGGAAGGAGAATCCACCACCTCCCTAGGTAACCCATTCCAGTGCTTCACCACCCTCCCAGAGAAAAAGTTATTCCTAATACCCAACCCAAACCTCCCCCACTGCAACTTGAAACCATTACTCTTTGTTCTGTCATCTGCTACCACTGAGAATAGTCTAGAGCCATCCTCTTTGGAACCCCCTTTCAGGTAGTTGAAAGCAGCTATCAAATCCCCCCTTATTCTTTTCTTCTGCAGACTAAACAATCCCAGTTCCCTCAGCCTCTCCTCATAAGTCATGTGCTCCAGCCCCCTGATCATTTTTGTTGCCCACTGCTGGACTCTCTCCAATTTGTCCACATCCTTTCTGTAGTGGGGGCCCCAAAACTGGACACAATACTCCAGATGTGGCCTCACCAGTGCCAAATAGAGTGGAATGATCACTTCCCTCGAGCTACTGGCAATGCCCCTACTTATACAGCCCAAAAAGCCGTTAGCCTTCTTGGCAACAAGGGCACACTGTTGACTCATATCCAGCTTCTTGTCTACTGTAACCCTTAGGTCCTTTTCTGCAGAACTGCTGCCTAGCCGCTCGGTTCCTAGTCTGTAGCAGTGCATGGGATTCTTCCATCCTAAGTGCAGGACTCTGCACTTGTCCTTCTTGAACGTCATCAGATTTCTTTTGGTCCAATCCTCTAATTTGTCTAGGGCCCTCTGTATCATATCCCTACCCTCCAGCATATCTACCACTCCTCCCAGTTTAGTGTCATCTGCAAACTTGCTGAGGGTGCAATCCACGCCATCCTCCAGATCATTAATGAAGATATTGAACAAAATCGGCCCCAGGACCAACCCTTGGGGCACTCCACTTGATACCGGCTGCCAACTAGACATGGAGCCATTGATCACTACCCATTGAGCCCAACAATATAGCCAGCTTTCTATCCACCTTACAGTCTGTTCATCCAGCCCATACTTCTTTAACTTGCTGGCAAGAATACTGTGAATGACCATATCAAAAGCTTTGCTAAAGTCAAGGAATAACATGTCCACTGCTTTCCCCTCATCCACAGAACCAGTTATCTCATCATAGAAGGCCATTAGGTTAGTCAGGCATGACTTGCCCTTGGTGAATCCATGCTGACTGTTCCTCAGAATTGATTCCTTGAGGACCTGCTCCATGATTTTTCCAGGGACTGAGGTGAGGCTGACTGGCCTGTAGTTCCCAGGATCCTCCTTCTTCCCTTTTTTAAAGATGGGCACTACATTAGCTTTTTTCCAGTCATCTGGGACCTCCCCCAGTCGCCATGAGTTTTCAAAGATAATGGCCAATGGCTCTGCAATCACATCCACCAACTCCTTTAGCACCCTAAGATGCAGCGCATCCGGCCCCATGGACTTGTGCTTGTCCAGCTTTTCTAAATAGTCCTGAACCACTTCTTTCTCCACAGAAGGCTGGTCACCTCCTCCCCATGCTGTGCTGCCCAGTGCAGCAGTCTGTGAGCTGATTTTGTTTGTGAAGACAGAGGCAAAAAAAAGCATTGAGTACATTACCTTTTTTCCACATCTTCTGTTACTAGGTTGCCTCCCTAATTCAGTAAGAGGCCCACACTTTCCTTGACCTTCTTCTTGTTTCTAACATACCTGTAGAAACCCTTCTTGTTACTCTTAACATCCCTTGCTAGCTGCAACTCCAAGTATGATTCGGTTTTCCTGATTTCACTCCTGCATGCCTGAGCAATATTTTTATACTCCTCCCTTGTCATTTGTCCAATCTTCCACTTGTAAGCTTCTTTTTTTGTGTTTAAGATCAGCAAGGATTTTACTGTTAAGCCAAGCTGGTCGCCTGCCACATTTACTATTCTTTCTACACACCAGGATGGTTTGTGCCTGCAAATAAGGATTCTTTAAAATACAACCAATGTGGGTGTATTTTAAATGCACCAGTGTGGCTAGTAAGCCCTGGGATCTCCTCTGCTGTATTGCAGTAGCTCCTAAAGACATTTTATTAAGTGCTGCACAGACACATAGATATTGTCCAAATACACAGAGAGAACATTAGGATTTTGGGGGGTTTGTTGAAAGGATTGTTGAAGGTGAGGAGGCAATGGTAGAGCTGCAGAGCCTCCTGGACACTTCCATGTCATGAGGAGCTCAGACATGAATTCAGTGTTTTAGATACTCATCGAAACAACCTCTGAATCCATTGCACCATTATTTGTGTATGTATTTTTCAAATGTTTCTGGTGATTTTCTGTGAGTTTTTGTGTATAGTTTTGCAATGGGGAGGCTGGCTCATATGTACTCGTATTGTTGATGCTGGTTTTTTACTGTAAGCTTCCATAATATATGTAGTTTTGCTCAAATATGTGAATTCAGGGAACTGTGAGACTTTAATGTAAGGTACCTGTCTATCTACTTCTATCATTCTGTAAGAATTCCATATTATTTTATTCATTTATACAGTTCATATTTATTTCAGGAAATCTTAACTATAATATGCTTATTATTAATAAAATGAAATATAAGTCCTTAAAAGACATGAGTTCACTAGTATGTTATCCTTGAAAAATCCCATTGTAGGCTCCAAATAGGTTAATAGGCTCCAAAACCTTGAGATCACATGCATTTTTCCATTTGAAAAGGGCATTTCCAACACCTTTTAAACTTTTTTTAAACTGAAATACCTTTTGACATTGCAAGTGGAAACACAGTCTGTAACTTTTTTGTTCTTTGAAATGTGGCATGTGGTTTGAGTTTTAAAGTTTATTTCCTCTTGGTCTAATGAACCTCTGAAAGTGATTAAACAGAAGAAAGACAGGTTAAGCTAATGACATTTTATCAGAGGAAACACTATCAAATCTAATGCTAGCAAAGCTATTTTTGTAGGTTCCCAAGATTTCTCCCCAAAAATATTTATTTATTACTGTTGTAGTAATCCAGAATTCTGGGTTTTAAGTACATATCACCCAAGCTTAGACAATGTGGAAGCAGTGCTTAGAAAAAAGTACATACACAGTGTTCATAAGTAATCTTTGTAGGAATGGTGCTCCAATCTGGTGGCCTGCTTTTATTTTTATGTTGTATTATCATAAGTGAAACCTTGTCCAACCCAAACTCAGGGAAACTCTATCCAAATCAAACCTTCATCTCTTGTTTTGATGACCTTTTAAAAAGAAGTGGGTTAAGTGCATTCAAAATGCTTTATCATTAGATCCTAAATCCCCAGGGTGGGCAGAAGATTAAACTAAGTTCAAAGTCCATTCATGTTTTAAGAAGATGTAGAGATGTGATAAGTGGATGGCAACTGCTTGAGTTGCTCCAATCGTGGCAATATTTTGCTGTGCCACTCAGGTCCTGTAGGCAAGTGATATGAATTATCCTGCATTATCTAAGTTAGAGGATGCTAGAGCATGCTTATTATTATTTGTATTGCAGTAGCATCCAGAGGCCTCAATCAAGTGTCAGGGTCCCACTGTGTTAGGCACAGTATGCACACATGACAAAATATGGGGCCTGCTCCAAAGTGCTTACAATCTAATTATAAATCAAAAGTGGATACAACACACAGTTGGTGGAAGCAGAAGGTGATATGACTGATAGGTGTACAAAGTGGTGGTCAGCTCACAACCAGCTACCCAAGTATTGTCAAGTTTTTCGTAGGCATAGTGATGTGTTGCACATTAGTGTATTGACAGGAGTAGCAGTAGTATTTATATTATGGTATTACAGTCCTCCACCAAGATTGGGGCCTCTTTGTCCTGGGCACTGTACAAATGCATAATAAGAGATGGTCACAGCCATGAAGAGCTTACAGTCAAGCTGAACAAAAATGGAAGGGGAAACAAGCTATCGGGAGGGTCTGCAGTGTGGTTGTAGCTGTTTTGGTCCCAGGATATGAGAAACAAGGTAGGTTAGGCAGTATCTTTTATTGGATCAACTTCTGTTGGGGCAGGTACAAGATTTCGAGCTACACAGCTCTTTTTCAGATCTGGAGAAGAAAAACACAGTGTCTGAGCTAAATACAAATTGGGACAGATTGTTAAACTCGAAATTAACAGATTGTTAAACAGAAGGGGTAAAATTAACAATCTGACCTAATTTGTATTTAGCTCAGACAGTGATTTTCTTCCCTAGACCTAAAGATCTGTGTCACCCACAAACTTGTACCTTCCATCAACAGAAGTTGGTCCAAGAAAAGATATTACTTTACCAACCTTGTCTCACAGCTGATCAGTGACATCCTTAACATTTGGTGAAACATGAAATTTTTGAGAAACAAAGTTTTTCACATATCAGCCTGTGAAATCAACTTTGAGGATGAAGAGTTGAGATCCAAAGTTTTCACTCCCACATACCTCTGCAGCACCCTCACTGTGGACTATATAGCTAAGTAACTGTAATTCTTTTTGTTTTTCTGGATACAGCACATTTACATTTCTAAGCATTCTCCCTGGCAGAAGAATTCAGTAGCTGTGTTGTTTTCAGAGTTGCTGCAGACTATAACAGAACACACACAAACAAACACACACACACACACACATTGCGCTCTCTCTAGGAGATGTTACATTTGTTCTCTTGTGTTTTTTGTTTATTTAACTCAAAATAAAAGTCATTTTATGGTGAAAGAACAGTGCATGTTTTTCTTTTTGTATATGGAGTGTAAACTCATCTATATCACAATAACCAAGAAGAACCTCCCTAAAAAATCATGCTTTCCAGATTTTATAGTAGTTTCATCCGCAGCACAGTCCTCAGGGGGACAACCTGTTCCTCAGTTTTTGTCCTCCCAAGGTTACTCAGTTCCTGTCTGCTTATTTATTCAAGTCAAATTAGCCATACATTCTTCTGCAGCATCTCTTCTGAGGCTGGTTGCATGCAGAATTGTTGAGAGGTGCCCAGCGATAATGAAACTCTGCTGCTGATTGTAAACTTGCCCTCTCAAATTTATTTGTGACCTCTTGATGATATTCATGCTGCTCTTGAAGCTATAATTCTCCCTTTTGCCTGAGTGCTTCCTTTTGTCATTGATACTACTGCTACCATTCTTCTTCATTGGGTACAGATGCCTCCGCTGAAAAGAGCAGACTTCGGAGGGCAGTTGCCCTTAGGTCATGGTACACTAAATGTAATACAGGCAAAAGAAATATGAAACCAGCCATGACTCAATAAAACTGTGTCAAGTGAATGTTTGTGGGGGGGCTATCCTTCGGACCAGAGCACATATTCACAGATGGTGTGCTTTGTATGTGTGCTGGAAAAAAAGAACAAAGTATGTGCAAGCAAATGTCAAAGACAAAAGTCAGCTAGTTATTAAACAGGGTAATCATGGGTACGTCTCACAAACTGAATTGCCTGCATATTTTTTTAAGTATTGAAGGACAAAAAAATTAAAACTCATAGAAGGAAATACCTTATTCACACAACATACTATTAGCCTGTGTAACTCTTTGCCACAAGACACAATTGAAACCCGCAGCTTAGTAAGGTTCCAAAAAGGATTGGATATGCTTGATATCCATAAAATTGTCTAGTTATACTCTAAAGACTTTTAACAAGACAAGAGTTCTGGAAGGGTTGGAAACCCTCATGCTTCAGGGCATAAGCCAACCTCCAAGTGTTGGGCATTAGGAAGAAACTGCTTTGCAGACCAGGTATTGCATAACTGCCTACTGAAGGTTTTCTTGCCCCTTTCCGTGAAGTAGCTCACTCCGGCCATGTTAGAAGCAGGATACTTGACAAGATAAACCACTGACTGGTCTGATCCAGGGGGACAGTTGCTAGAAACTCCATCCCTGGAAGACTGCAGGGTTTGGCCTCTGTTAGTTAGTCCAGTGTGTTATTTCCAGTGTTTTGCTAATTCCCTTTGAGAGGACTGTGCTTTCATGATAAGGAAACAGCAAAACTGTTCTGCAAGAAATTGGAAACTCAGGGTGAATCTCTGGCTCCATCAAAGTTAGTGGCAAAACTCCCCTTAATTTCAATGGGGCTAGGATTTCACCCTTGATGTTCAAAATTGTTTACACCTGTTGTGGCAAATATATGAGCATAGTCCAGCAGAAATGGTTGGCTATGCTTTTTTTAAATAAAACCCTACATTTAAAATATTTGTAAAACTTCAGTGGTTGCCATTGTTTCTATCCAGAGAGAATTCTCTCAGGATACCCACGAGGAGGGTTTTCACCCTGGCACCCCTCCCCTGCTTGTAATGCAAGACAAATTACCAGAATGTCTCCTGATCACATTCCACATACTTCTGTCATCAGGAAAAGTAGGATTTAATTGAGAGTCCGGATACTGAGGGTGGTCAAAAAAGCCACTTCCAAGATTCAGAGATGATGGAAAAGAACCCCCTGCTTGTCCTCATGGGTGACCTTTCATTTGAGCTGTCAGGTTATCACAGATCCATCTGTAAACAAAGGAATAGCAGGTTCCCTGGGCAGTGTCAGGATCACACTCAGTGTGACACTGTGTTTGGATGTTCAAAGAATCCCTCTCTCCTTGCTTTCTTTTCCAGGCTTAATAAAGGAACTGCTAAAACCCTTGTAGCCTGATAAGATGACAAGACAGTCTTTTAGTGTTATTGATTGTACACAATAGATGGAATGATGAATTATTTCCTATAGTACTTTGAGTGGGTTTCATCATTTCAAGAGATATACTAGAAATTCTGGGTGCAAATCCAGTTCTTAAACTTTCAATAAAAAAAACAGTCCTTCATTAGGCCAAAGGATTGTAGCAAGACAGTAGCTTTTGCCTGAAACAAAAGAGAGGGACTTTGAGAGTGCATGATCTGGCTGGGATCAGAAATTATAACACCTAAAATAATCTCTGGATTGCTACCAAAAAACACTGCCAACTTAAACCAAACGTGCAAAATGAGCGACTCAGAGGCCAAATGGATTCCACATGTATTAAATTCAGCCTCTGGCCACCATCTTCATATATATGAGGATAGAGGTAATCAGCTGCAGGTCTTTTTGTTGTTGTTGTTGAACTGAAAAACACGTTTTAATTAAGGTACAAAGAGACTTACAAGTGCAAGCCAATAGTTTGAATGGGTGCATTCAGTTCTAATTTTAAAATAATGTAATTGAATACCAGATGAAGTACTACAGAGACAAGGAGGGTGAGGTAATATCTTTTATTGGACCAACTTCTGTTGGTGAGAGACAAGTTTTGAGCTTACACAGAGCTCTTCCGCTGGTCTGGGAAACACTCAGAGTGTCACAGCTAAATACAAGGTGGAACAGATTGTTTAGCATAAGTAGTTAACACATATTTCAAGGGACCATTCACGGTGAATTATGTTAACTACTTATGCTAAACAATCTGTTCCACCTTGTGTTTAACAGTGACTCTGAGTATGTTTCCCAGATCTGAAGAAGAGCTCTGAGTAAGTTTAAAAGCGTGTCTCTCTCACCAACAGAAGTTGGACCAATAAAAGATATAACCTCACTCACCTTGTGTCTCTAATATCCTGGGCCTGACACGACTCCATCAACACTGCATGCAACACACTAAGTACAGCCCTGTAGCAGTTCCTTGTATGGCAACATTTGGGCACCCCTGGCTTAAATTAATAACTTTGAAAGCATCAGTGTTGAGTCTCACTCATTTGTATTTACTGACCATTTTCAGTGTTTTCAGTAATGGAGTTCAGCCAGACCCACGCTTAGAATAAGGCCTTTTCATGAATGTTGTCAGTATCTCAGATCCTATGAAATTTCCCTACCCTTATTTTCATCAAATCCTCTTAACTTAAATCTAAATGAAATGAGTTTTTTCCCTAGCCACTTAATTGCACTGATGATAGTATGTTATTATTATTAGATTTTTAATTCCAGAAGCATCAGACCTCCCATATAGCACAGAGCATAGAGCTTCATCCCCCCTTACCCCTGTATTGAGCCCAATAACTTGTGCGTGACAAAAGCATACCTTCCAGACAGCAGCTAGTCTTGATTTGTATTTGTATTATTTATACTGCAGTAGTGCCCAGGAGCCCAGTCATGAACCAGGACCACACTGTGCTAGGTTCTGTACAAACAGAAAACCACATGACCCTCCCTGCCCTGACAATTTTACAATTTAAGTATAAAATGAGACCGAACAGGGAAAGACAGACAGAAGGAGCACTGGGAAACAATGACACAATACTGGTCAGCCTGTTTAGATGAGACATCATAAAGTGACTGCAAAAACGATCCCTTCCGATTCAAGATTTGGTTTCACGTCTGTATTTCAGTCATATCTCCTTACAAAACGTACTGACAAAACCAAATGCCTGCTGCTGCTATCCCTACAATACAGAGATGGAAGAGTATGAGCTGGATTCCATCCCACTTTGTGCACCATCAGCTGAATTCTCAATGAAGGACCTTTGCTGTTCGTAATGGGAGAAAAACACAACAGGATTTTCAGATCCAAGGTTGAGTTTTGGTTGGAAGATGCCCAACACCCTCGAACACACTGCAAAGATAAATAATAGTAATATAATAATAACCCACTGCCTACCCTACTTTTCATTTAGACCATATGGCCTAGATTCACAAAGGAACTTAGGCACCTAAAACCCAGATATAGGTCCCTGAATCTAGTTTTAGGCATCTAAGTCCCAGTTTTAGGCTCTCCTGCAATTCACAGAACCCCTGCTGAATCCGGAAGGTACCTACACGCACTTGGTGCCTACATTTTTCCAGTAAATGTAGCACTTAGGCTTCTGGGGGCATGCGCACTGCAGCTTCATTCGAGGCACATGAATATCTATCTCCCACCTAACCTCCAGAGCGATTCACAAACTGGGGCAGATAGGTGTTCAGCTTCCAATTTCGTGTGCAGGGCTCAATCCACGAGTATGCTCAGAGCATCAGGATCAGGCCCTGCGCATGAGTTCACCCAGAACAACTATTGGGAGGGAGGAGGAAACCACTGTTGGAAGACAAGCTACTGAGCTAGATGGAGATTTGATCTGACCCAGTATGGCTGTGTCTTCTGTTCTCCCTTCTAACTTTTTGTCCAGTGATTAGGGTACTTACCTGTCATGTGGGAGATTCCCTGGTTCAAGTTCCCCCTCCACCTCCTGAGGAGACAGGATGTGAACAGAGATCTGCCACCTCGTAGGTGAATGCCCTAACCTCCTAACTCCCAAGAGTAATCACAGCTGAGAATCTCCAGCAGAGGTAGGTGCCTCCCTGCAGCCTGGATTTAGGCGCTTAGTTCTGTGAGGGGGAGGGGCTTAACACACACAACTTCTTGTTGGCATCTCTCATTGGCTAATTTAGTTGGCTCCCAACCTAGCATGCTGGCTTTTGTGAATTGCAAACCAGGAGCCTATCTCTCCCCATGCGTTTTATAGGGAGCCTCAGTGCCTAACTCACTCAGGCTTTGTGGATCTCAATGTGTTCCTGTGATTTTCTAGGTGCTTAAGTTCCTTTATGAATCAGGCAACACTCATGTCTTTTGTGCATCACCCCTGCACACATCTGAGCGTTAGACAATGAAAGAACAATACCAATAATTAATTAAAAAATAAATGTCTCTCTCAAAGATACCTGCAGCACTTTGAAAGTGGAGTTTTATCAGTTGTATTTTGTATGTCTGAATTGCATTATCTGTGTTTGATTTAGGGCCAAGTCCTGTCCTGTGTTGTGCACACATGCCTCAGCAAGGCAGGAGACCTCTTTAGCGCTAGCAGGTCTGGCTTTTACTGCAGTCACTGACACAGGCGCCGGCTTCCTCCTTGCTTCAGGGATGCTCAACCACTGCTCTAGCCCAGGCCTCACCCCCACTCCACCCTACCCCTTCCCCCAAGCCCACATCCCCACCCCACCTCTTCCCACCCCCATTTGGGCCCAGGCCCTGCCCCGCTCCACCCCCTTCTCCCAAGCCCCGACCCCTGCCCTGACTCTTCCTGCTCAGTCCCCCCCAACCCCGCAGCGCCTCCCGCCCATTACAGAGCAGCTGTTCCGTGGCAGGCAGGAGGCACTGGGAGGGAAGGGGAGGAGTTGATCAGTGTCAGCGGATGGGAGGACTGGGGGAGGAGCTGGCTTCCAGTTGGTGCTAAGCACCCACTAATTTTGTTCCGTGGCTGCTCCAGCTCTCGAGCACCCATGGAGTCATCACCTACGGCCACTGACGCTCCATGGTTCTGAGTGTCATCTGCCAGTTTGAGATGTGTGGTCAGGATGAGGGCTTGTCTGGATGTTGCCTGATTCCACAACCTTTACTCAGTTTACGTAGCATTGTTTTAAACAGTCTAATAGTATGAGTTGGCTATCTAGCTAGCTATTTAATAAACTGGGATGTGCAACACGCATTGGGGGGGGGGATGAATACCATTATGCATTCCTATCCCGCTCTGCACTGTTAAGAAGGCTCAGAGACCCACTGTGAGCCACTCTACTCCTTTGTGTGGCTTAGACAAGAAGGGCAGGTTTTGCTTTAGACTGTATACTTCTTGGGATAGTGACCATACCTTCTTTTATTCTTGTACAACGCAGAGTATGCTGACAGTGCTTAAACAATAATAAACTGAGCAACACTGGCAATGAAGTAATTGGGAAGGAACAAATATGCCATTTTTACAGAATCCCTTTGGATTACAATTGTGGTGCAAAGCTTGTCACAGGATGTTTGTCATGTAAAATATCTAATATTATTGACCGTCACCCAATGGTGCTAAAAATGATAATCCTACAAATTCAGTTTAACTGAATGTATATGTAGCTTGACCTTGGAATGGTGGTGTTTGTTCGCTATGCTTCCGTTATTTAAGAAACTTTTGCATTCTCCAGTAAGTTGTGTTCATTCCCCAACCTTTCTAGTTTGATTGAAATAGTTCCTTAAGTGCAGAAAGTTTACCTAAAAACTACCTATGAAAACAAACAAACACAAAAATTACAGTGCCCAAAACCTTGTGTTATCTATGGCTCGTTGCTACAGCACTTCCTCATATTGCCACTGTAGTATTTGTTGCTAATTCCATATTTAAAACAAGTCCATATGGACTTTTGGTCAAGAACTGATAACAGACAAGGGAGTACAAGAGTGAGCTGAGGAGTTGCTAGAAGGGCTTGTGGAGCAACTTGGAAACCAGACAGCACTGGAGTGGGACAGGGGAACTTTACAGGGAGTTTCAAGTTGAGCTGAATACAAAACTGTTCAATCTACAGCTAAACTCAAACCCTCTGGAGGACATATACTTTGAAATGCACCTGTAAAGTACTTTTTCTAGATGCTAACAAAATGGGGCCTGATTCTCATTTACACAAAGGCTCCTTTACCCCCCCCTCTTATATGTAAATTTATAGCCATTTTAAGGGGTGATTTTCAGTGCTAGATGACTATAAAGAGATCTCAATGTAAATGTAAATCAGGTCTGGTGATCTTTAAATACAGAGAGACAAAGTATGGAAGTATGATCTCTCTCAAATATTTCATCTTTAGATGAATGGATGTTAATGAAAAACCTATGATAAGTTATGTTTGTTATTATTTTTAAGCAACTTTAATTATTGGCCATTCTCATCTGACTGCCAGTGAAAGCGCCTTTCGTGTATTGTTGCTGTCCTTAGGTTTGAAGGATTTAGCTGGGACCTCAGGACACTTGATCAGAGCTTGTTGATGAAAGCCTGACACTGCTGTCCAAGTCTGCCTCCCCTCTGACTTTACCACCATGGTTGAAACTGTCAAGGAACATTTTGTCTCTAATGAGGTTGCTTAGAGGTTCTTTGTCAGACTTGTTTCTACTGACCCACCCCATATGAGGTAGTGTCTCCCACTTCTGGGTCAGTCTGATGCATTATATACCAGTAAATATATCATGACAGAACAAAATAAACACATGGCTGGAAAGAAGGAAGTTCTGATAACTTTCACATCACGAAAGGAAACCTAGGGTCTTTATAGTCACATCAGGCTTTGGCAGTACTGAATTAGGGGAGAATGAACTGGTAATGTGATCTAGCTACAACAGGAGTCTTTTATTCTAAGTTAAGTCTCGATCCACATTCTCCAGAATTATTTTTATATACATGCTCGTGCATTTTTCATTTTTTATTTATTTATTTGTTGCATTTTATAGTGATCTCAAAGCAAATAGCTAATGAATATATCTACAGCTTTAGCCTTTGCTAAAAGTGGATCTAGGGCTAAATCATTCTAGAAAACCTTATTTTTTTATTTTTCCTCCAGTACTTTTATATTTCTTAAATTATTTTTAAATCTTATTTTTATATGGGCCAGATTGCAAAGCCTGTACCCACACTGAGTTCCATTGAACTCAATGGGACTATTCACATAGTAAAGTACTACCACATGTAAGTAAGAATATCACAATCTGGCCTATAGTGAGTGAATATTTAAGATATATTATGTATTCTGACTTACCCATATGTTCCTATACACTTCATGAACATTTAGAGCGCTAGATGTGACTTGGACTATGCATTCATCAAAGGAGAAAGAAATAGTTGGAACTCCCTTTACACCTTTATGTTGGCTACCCAGATCTTGAGTCCATGTGCATATTTCCCCAATCAGGGAAAGGATGAGCAGAGAGGTGTAGGGCATGGCTGGATCCTTATCTAACAGCTTTCCCAATTGCAGAGTAATTGAGTCTGAGCAATGAATAGGTATAGTAATTTTTTCTTAGTTTAGGCCAGTAATACATTTCCACAAACACTCCAGGAGCAAAGAGGAGGCTGGGAAGAATTGTGACTTTCATAGAATCATAGATTCTAAGTCCAGAAGGGACCACTGTGGTTATCTAGTCTGACCTCCTGCATAACACAGGCCATAGGACTTCCCTGAAATAATTCCTGTTTGAACTAGAGCATATCTTTTAGAAAAACTTCCAATTTTGATTTAAAAATTGCCACTGATGGAGAATACACCATAACCTTTGGTAAATTGTTCCTAAGGTTAATTACCCTCACTGTCAAAAATGTATGTCTTATTTCCGGTCTGAATTTGTCTAGCTTCAACTTCCAACCATTGGACTGGGTTATACCTTTCTCTACAAGACTGAAGAGCCCATTACTAAATATTTATTCCCCATGTAGATATTTAAAGACTGTAATCAAGTCACCTCTTAACCTTCTCTTTGTTAAGCTAAATAGATTGAACTTCCTGAGTCTATCACTATATGACATATTTTCTAATCCTTTAATCATTCTTGTGGCTCTTCTCTGAACCTCCTCCAATTTATCAACATCCTTTTTGAATTGTGGACATCAGACCTGGACACAGTAGAGGTCACATCAGTGCCAAATACAGAAATAATATCACCTTTCTGCTCCTCTTCTAGATTCCCCTGTTTATGCCTCCAAGAATCTCATTAACCATTTTGACCCCTGCATCACACTGGAAGCTCATGTTCAACTGATTATCCACCATGATCCCCAAGTCTTTTTAAGAGTCACTTTTCTCCAGGAGAGAGTCTGCCATTCTGTAAATAAGACCTACATTCTTTGTATACATTTACATTTAGCTATATTAATGACAATTCCCCATTTACAATTACATTTTAAGACATATCAGATAGCCGGTTTTTAATCCATTTTATGCGTGTCATGTTTGTACTAAGTGTTCACACAGTGATGTATGTCTGCCTCCCAGGGCTAAATCTTTTACTCACTAATCCTTGCTTAGGGTTGGCCTAAGTCACAAGCTAGTCGTTAATTAGAAAGATTCGGGGCTAGATTGGGACAATAAGCACAACCTGGATCAAAGGGGTGATGTATACAGAAATTCTTTAGCCATGAACCCCACCAATACACTTACCAGTAGGAGTCATTTCAGTCTTGAGCTTTATACACTCACAACAGTTCTTTTATGAGAAACCTCCACACATTGGATGAAGGGTCACGAGGCAGAAAGTTTGGGAGCTCATTGGCTTGCTGATCCTATATACAAGCGAGCATGGACGAAGATATGTGTATTATTCAATGAAAAAGAGGAGACAAAGTTCTGCAGGTATTTGATCCTTGATCTGTGGAGAGGAGCTTCTCCAGAGGAAGGGAAAGATGATTTTGTGCCTCTGGCACAGGGTTCAATTCCTGGCTCTACCACCACTTTCTTTTGTAATCTTGGGTAAGTCACTTAAGATATCTGCGCCTTATTTCCCAGTGGGATAATAGCACTTCTTTTTTCCCACCCTTTGTCTGCCTTGAGTATTTAGACTGTATCTTCAGGGCAGGGACTGTATCTTATTATGTGCATATACAGCACCTAACACAATGGGTCACAGATCTCAAATGGGGGTTCTTAGTAGCTTCTGTAGTACAAATAATAAAGGCGGTCTAACAGAGCAGGTAGAATTAGAAGCCCTTTGATTAAATGAAGAAAATAAACATGTAGACGGGTTATCAATTATTTTTTCTAACCCTAGGTCAATTAGAATATTCCAAGGGAAGTGGTGGAAGAAACATGATGTGGCTGTTATAAACTGGAAAAAGCACTACAAAGTATACTTTAGAGAACAGTGCTGTATAGACAAGAGGGGTACACTAGATGACCTACTAGGGCTTTTAGCTATTCTGTCATTTGGATATGATCCTTTGATACACATTCCATCCCCAAAAGGAAATCATGCATAGGTGCTCTGTAATGGAGTGCACCGCTGCATTCACACCCTACACACTGTTGTAATAATCTTTGTCCAAAATATGCCACGTAAGGTATCATTTGAAAAGTAATAACTTATTGGTCAATATTATATGGTAAAAAGCATGTAGCAACATTGTGTGTAAAGTTATGAAATCCCCCTTGTATAATGCTAAAGGCACATATTCAAACTCATGTAGTCCCAATTAGGTAAAACTCGTCAAGCAGGTCTTAAACAAAGAGATATGTGTTTACCTCAGTTTGCATATAGACTGCAAACAGAGCTCCAAAACAGGGAGAGAAAGAAGAAAGAAGACAAAGAAAATATGCATCTCAGCAAACAGAAGGGAGAGAAGGAACAGCATGAAACCTCCCCTCATCAGATACTTTGTCTCTTTGCTCTCAGCTAGAAAGAACTTTATGAGGGGAACTGAACTATAAAAGTGAGGGGCAAACACCCCAGTGTATCTCCCTCTAGCCATCTCTCTTGAGCCTCAGACAAAAGAATCCACTTCTTTGACTTTGGGAGGAATCCTGACCTGCAGATTGGTCAGTAATGCTGTCAGGAGCATATGGTAAGAATTTTACCTTGAACCAAGCCTGGTTTGTAAAGTTTTAGTGCAAGGAAATATTTTATCTTTATTTTTCTTGTAACTATTTCTGACTTTAATGCCTTAATACTTGTACTCACTTAAAATCTGTCTCTTTGTAGTTAAATAAACTTTTTTATTCTTCAAAATTATTATTATTACTTTTTATTATTCAAAATTAATCCAGTGTTGTGAACTGTCTGGGTCATTCCATTTAGGGTCACTCCATTTAAGGGACAACAGACCTAAAACATCAGAACTGTCCAGGAGAGGGCTGGACACTGCAGAACACACAAAGTTGCTGAACCAGAACAATGGCCATAGACAGACATTCAAGGTGCATCCTGCATGTTGTTTATGAGGAGCCCAGGTTGGAAGCCACAGCAGCAAAGCATTATGAGGTGCCGCAGGTTGCAAGGCAGGTGGTGACACAGCCCCTCACTAGTCTGGATTGTACCTTGGAATGTCATACGCTCCCACTGGCTTGATGCCTCTGCTGTTTTACATAGACAAGGAGCCAGGCTAGAGCTGGAGCACTCATTTTTGGAGCCTAGATCGAGGTTTTAGAGGTTACCCATGTCTCCAAGCATTAACATCTACATTCTTCAGAAAGTCATGAGATGCTTGTAACAGCAGCATAGTAACCAGTTCATTGGGTTATATAGCAGTGAAACATATGCGTGACCAAGAACTTATAATACTGTGAGAAGGAATGTCATGGAAAATGTGAGCATGATAGTGAAAAATGCTTTGTAAAGTTTAAATTTGTTCACACTGACATAAGAGTTTTCAGCTGAGCTTTAAAAGTTACAACATGGTTTATTTGTTTGATTACTCCAGATCAAACCCCAGGTCTGACGTTTTCCCTCCAATACGTTCATTTTAAAAATACGGCATTTCCATGGAGCTTACTGTGACTGACTTATACTCACTGTAGAGTGAACTCATTACTGTAATTGATATATTAACCAGAGAGAAGAATTTCTTCTCACTTATCAAGGAACGTAAAGCATCCTGGTAAAACACAAAAATCTCTTTAGATTGTTGTTATCCAGCTAGCTGACAGCTTGGTTTTAACTAAGTGCTTCACAGTTAAGTGAACTGGAAGAAATAAATTTAAAGTCACAAATCTATAATAAAATATATGTTTAGTTTTAAAATCTACAGATAAGTGCATTTTAAAACACCATTTGAAAACCAGCTCCTCCTTAATTTAGCTGCCAAACAGTTTCCCTTTGCATCAGATGTACTGCTAACAGCTAAAACTCTGTAAGGAATATACTGTAAGTTGTATACAGGTGGTTTCACAACAAAGCAGCCAAGGTTTTGCCATAGTGATGAATAAACCTCAAAAGGTTTTTGAATTGTATTTTGCTTTGGAAAAGCACTCAGAATTTTAGATAAAAACAAGGAGTCTGGTGGCACCTTAAAGACTAACAAATTTATTTGGGCATAAGCTTTCATGGGTAAAAAACCCACTTCTGAGCTATCTGAATCTTGCATCCTCAAGACTAAGCTGGAAACTTCATGAGACCAGCTTTTCTTGATATTTCAGAATTTGTGTTTCTGGTTGGAGCTAAGAAATGTAAAAGCTTATGAAACAGAATTTCCAAACATTTTTTATCCTCAGCAAAGCTAGTTCTAGCTCCTTTTCAATTACCTTTCCAACTCCTCTCCATCTACCATCACTTCCTCTGCACAGTCCCCTGGCACCTTCCTATGTACATAGATTCAAAGATTCCAAGGCCAGAAGAAACCAATGTGATCATTTAGTCTGACCTCCTATATAACATAGACCATAGAACTTCCCCATAAAAATTCCTAGAGCATATCTTTGAGAAAAACATCCAATTTTGATTGAAAAATTGTTAGTGATGGAGACTCCAGCATGATCCTTGGTTGTGCCCATGGTTAATTACATTAATGGCTAATGATTTAAAAGAAAAAGGGTTGAGGGAAAGATGAGATGACCCAGACTCCAGAGATTGTGGGTCTGGAGTAAAATAGGACTGAGTAGGGTTCTAGGTATGATAGACATCTACATGAAAACCTTTTGTTGTTTAAAAATTCTTTTGTTCTATGTTGTGCTATGCTCTTACTATTAAGATTAAACAATACTTTATTTTAAGATGGCTGCTTTGGGTTACTATATTCTCCACTGGTTATAGACTCCCAAAGTGTTCTGGGTTACAGCATCCTATGTATTGCTTGTGTTTACCTATGAGATCTCACTGAGTTGGGTATCTCCCCTGAGCTTTACTAGACTCATCTTCCCCAAGGCCCAATTGATATCCCAGTTTTTCACTTTGAAATCTATTTATCCTACACCTATATTATTTTGACTATACATGAGAGTGTCCTCCAGCTCTTATACAATAGGAAAGCTCTTGTAAAAATCATTGGTGGTTCCTTTTTTTGTGTGGATCTTGATGAAGGGCTTTGAGCTGAGCTTTTGTGACCACATAGGCAAAGATCCTTATGAAAGTCATATTTAGCTGTTTATCTGATTTTGGGCATCTTTCTTAGTTAATCAAGAAAACCTCAGTTTAATGGGTACCTGTTAATCCCTTATTCAATTCATCTGGGTTTACTGGGAAAGTATAGTATCCTAAGTAAGTGGGAGCACTACACAAATCCATGGATTTAATTATTTTGTCTCACTACCTGTATCTGTAAGTTGAAGAATGGTTCAATTTTCTTTCACCTGACACAGCATATGATATGGTTTGGCACAAAGGCTTTTTGATGAAATTGTCTAGAACTACACCAAGATGATTAGTATGTGCAATGGGTGTTTTTGAGAAATCACCATTTCCATGTGCATATTGGTGATAGAACAAGTGTTTGAATGCACTAGAAGAATGGCCTCCCACAAGGATCAGAATTACCTCCAATGTTATTCAACCTATATTTGAATTACCTACCATATACTGAGTCTCACAAGTTTGTTTATGCAGACAACATATGCCTCGGCACTCAGTCACACTCTTTGACATACTTGAGAGTGTTCTGAATGTACATATGGTGGCTTTGGCCAATTCTTGTCATCAGTGGTGCCTGATACCAAGTGGAAGTAAGACTGTGTCGAGTGTCTTCTACTTACATCATGTACAAGTGGGCAGAGAGCTGACTATAGTTCTCAATGATCAGTGAATAAAGCATGATTCACACTTGGTCTATCTAAGCATCACATTGGATAGAATTCTCACATATTGTGACCATCTTACAAAGACAGCAATTAAGGTCAAAAGCGCAAAAATCTGCTTGAAAAACTGTACGGAACTACATGGGGCACCAATAAGAACATAAAAACATAAGAACATAAGATGTCCATACTCAATCAGACCAAAAGTCCACCTAGCCCAGTATCCTGCCTTCTGACAGTGGCCAATGCCAGGTGCCCCAGAGGGAATAAGCAGAACAGGTAATCATCAAGTGATCCATCCCCTGTTGTCCATTCCCAGCTTCTGGCAAACAGAGGCTAGGGACACCATCCCTGCCTATCCTGGCTAATAGCCATTGATGGACCTATCCTCCATGAATTTATCTAGTTCTTTTTTTAACCCTTTTATAGTCTTGACCTTCACAACAGCCTCTGGCAAGAAGTTCCACAGGTTGACTGTGTGTTGTGTGAAAAAATATTTCCTTTTGTTTGTTTTAAACCTGCTCCCTATTCATTTCATTTTGTGGCCCCTAGTTCTTGTGTTATGAGAAGGAGTAAATAACACTTCCTTATTTACTTTTTCCACACCAGTCATGATTTTATAGACCTCCATCATATCCCCCCTTAGTCGTCTCTTTTCCAAGCTGAAAAAGTCCCAGTCTTACTAATCGCTCCTCATACAGCAGCCGTTCCATACCCCTAATAATTTTTGTTGCCCTTTTCTGAACCTTTTCCAAGTCCAATATATGTTTTTTGAGATGAGGCAACCACATGTGCACACAGTATTCAAGATGTGGGCGTACCATGAATTTATATAGAGGCAATACAATATTTCTGTCTTATTATCTATCCCTTTATTAATGATTCCCAACATTCCATTTGCTTTTTTGACTGCCGCTGCACACTGAGTGGATGTTTTCAGAGAACTATCCACAATGACTCCAAAATCTCTTTCTTGAGTGGTAACAGCTAATTTAGACCCTATCATTTTATATGTATAATTGGGATTATATTTTCCAATGTGCATTACTTTCCATTTATCAACATTGAATTTAATCTGCCATTTTGTTGCCCAGTCACCCAGTTTTGAAACATCCTTTTGTAGCTCTTCGCAGTCTGCTTGGGACTTAACTATCTTGAGTAGTTTTGTATCATCTGCAAATTTTGCCACCTCACTGTTTACTCCTTTTTCCAGATCATTTATGAATATATTGAATAGGACTGGGCCCAGTACAGATCCCGGGGGTTCAGCACTATTTACCTCTCTCCATTCTGAAAACTGACCGTTTATTCCTACACTTTGTTCCCTATCTTTTAACCAGTTAGCAATCCATGAGAGAACCTTCCCTCTTATCCCATGACTGCTTACTTCACTTAAAATCCTTAAGTGTGGGATCTTGTCAAAGGCTTTCTGAAAATCTAAATACACTATATCCACTGGATCCCCCTTGTCCACATGCTTGTTGACCCCCTCAAAGAATTCTAATAGATTGGTGAGGTATGATTTTCCTTTACAAAAAACATGTTGACTATTCCCCAACAAATTATGTTCATCTATGTGTCTGACAATTTTTACTATAGTTTCAACCAGTTTTCCCGATACTGAAGTCAGGCTTACTGGCCTGTAATTGACGGGGTCACCTCTGGAGCCCTTTTAAAAAATGTATGTCACATTAGCTATCCTCCAGTCATTTGGTACAGAAGCTGATTTAAATGATAGGTTAAAGATGACAGTCAGTAGTCCTGAAATTTCACATTTGAGTTCCTTCAGAACTCTTGGGTGAATACCATCTGGTCCTGGTGACTTATTACTGTTTAATTTATCAATTTGTTCCAAAACCTCCTCTAATGACATCTGGGACAATTCCTCAGATTTGTCACCTAAAAAGAATGGCTCAGGTTTAGGAATCTCCTTCATCCTCAGCCATGAAGACCGATGCAAAGAATTCATTTAGTTTCTCTGCAATGGCTTTATTGTCTTTGAGTGCTCCTTTAGCATCTCGATCGTCCAGTGGCCCTACTGGTTGTTTAGCAGGCTTCCTGCTTCTGATGTACTTAAAAAAATTGCTATTACTTTTTGAGTCTTTGGCTAGCTGTTCTTCAAATTCTTTTTTGGTCTTCCTAAATATATTTTTACCCTTCATTTGCTTGAGTTTACTCCTTTCTATTTTCCTCACTAGGATTTAACTTCCACTTTTTAAAGGATGCCTTATTTTTGTTTGTTTGTTTGTTTTTGCCTCACACTGCTTCTTTTACTTTGTTGTTTAGTCACAGTGGCTCTTTTTTGTTTCTCCTATGATGTTTTTTTAATTTGGGGGATACATTTAAGTTGAACCTCTATTATGGTGTCTTTAAAAAGTTTCCGTGCAGTTTGCAAGGATTTTACTTCTGGTGCTATACCTTTTAATTTCTCATAGACTCATAGATATTAAGGTCAGAAGGGACCATTATGATCATCCAGTCTGACCTCCTGCACAATGCAGGCCACAGAATCTCACCCACCCACTCCTGCAATAAACTTCTCACCTATGTCTGAGCTATTGAAGTCCTCAAATCATGGTTTAAAGACTTCAAGGTGCAGAGAATCCTCCAGAAAGTGACCCATACCCTATGCTACAGAGGAAGGCGAAAACCCCCTAAGGCCTCTTCCAATCTGCCCTGGAGGAAAATTCCTCCCCGACCTCAAATATGGCAATCAGCTGAACCCTGAGCATGTGGGCAAGATTCACCAGCCAGATATCCAGGAAAGAATTCTCTGTAGTAACTCAGATCCCACCCCATCTAACATCCCATCACAGGCCATTGGGCCTATTTACGATGAATAGTTAAAGATCAATTAATTACCATTAGTTCTTAATTAATTAGTTCTGTTTAACTAACCTCTTCATTTTTATGTAGTTCCCCTTTCTGAAATTAAATGCTTCAGTGTTGGTCTACTATGGTGTTTTCCCGCCACAGGGATGTTACATTTAATTATATTATGGTCACTATTACCGAGCAGGTCCAGCTATATTCACCTCTTGGACCTGATCCTGTGCTCCACTTAGGATTAAATCAAGAATTGCTTCTCCTCTTGTGGGTTCCAGGACTAGCTTCTCCAAGAAGCAGTCATTTAAGATGTCAAGAAACTTTATCTCTGCATCCCTTCCTGAGGTGATATGTACCCAGTCAATACGACGACAGTTGAAATCCCCCATTATTATTGAGTTTTTTTTATTTTAATAGTGTCTCTAACCTCCCTGAGCATTTCACAGGCACTATCACCATCCTGGTCAGGTGGTCTGTAATATATCCCTACTGCTATATTCTTATTATTCAAGCATGGAATTACTATCCATAGAGATTCTATGGTACAGTTTGGTTCATTTAAGATTTTTACTTCATTTGATTCTATGCTTTCTTTCACATATAGTGCCACTCCCCTACCAGCATGACCTGTTCTGTCCTTCTGATATATTTTGTACCTTACTGTGTCCCATTGATTATTCTGATTCCACCAAGTTTCCATGATGCCTATTATAGCAATATCCTCATTTAATATGAGGCACTCTAGTTCGCACATCTTATTATTTAGACTTCTAGCATTGGTATATAAGCACTTTAAAAACTTGTCTCTTTTTAGCTGTCTGCCATTACATGATGTAATTGAATGGAACTTTTTTTCTTTTGACTGTTTCTCATCATATCCTACCTGTATTTTATCATCTTCCATCCTCTCCTCCTTATTAGGACACAGGGAATCTCCATTTATAGATCCTTCCCTAAGAGATGTCCGAACCATGTGCTCCTCCACACCCATAGGCGCCGACTTCCCCTCTTTCCCATGGGTGCTCGACTCCCCCTCTGCCATAAGAGCATAAGAACTTAAGAATGACCATACTGGGTCAGACCAAAGGTTCCATCCAACCCAGTATCCTGTCTGCTGACAGTGGCCAATGCCAGGTGCCCCGGAGGGAATGAACCTAACAGCTAATGATCAAGTGATCTCTCTCCTGCCATCCATCTCCACCCTCTGACAAACAGAGGCTAGGGACACCATTCCTTACCCATCTTGGCTAATAGCCATTAATGGACTTAACCTCCTTGAATTTATCTAGTTCTTTTTTAAACCCTGTTATAGTCCTAGCCTTCACAAGCTCTTCAGGCAAGGAGTTCCACAGGTTGACTGTGCGCTGTGTGAGAAAGAACTTCCTTTTATTTGTTTCAAACCTGCTGCCCATTAATTTCATTTGGTGGCCCCTAGTTCTTATATTATGGCAACAAGTAAATAACTTTTCCATATTCACTTTCTCCACACCACTCATGATTTTATATACCTTTATCATATCCCCCCTTAGTCTCCTCTTTTCCAAGCTGAAAAGTCCTAGTCTCTTTAATCTCTCCTCATATGGGACCCCATTCCAAACCCTGCCCCCCCATTCCACACGCCCATTCCAACCTCTTCCCCAGAGTCCCCACCCCAGTTCTGCCCCCTCTGTGCCTGTATTCCAACTCCTTCAACAAATCCCCGCCCTGGCCCCACCTCTTCCCCACCTCGTCCCCTGAGCGCACCACATTCCCGCTCCTCCCCACCCTCCTGGAGTGTGCTAATGATGCCAAACAACTGTTTGGTGGCAGCTAGGCAGGAAGCGCTGGGAGATGGGCAGAGGAGCGGGGATGCGGTGCAAACAGGGGAAGAGCAGGAGGAGGAGATGGTGGGGTGGGGGCTGAGGGGAGGTTGGCTGCCGGTGGGTGCAGAGTACCCACTAATTTTTCCCCCGGGTGCTCCAGCTCCGGAGCACCCACAGAGTTGGCACCTATGTCTGTCGGCTTTCCCCCAGCCCTTAGTTTAAAAACTGCTCTACGGCCTTTTTAATTTTAAATGCCAGCAATCTGGTTCCATTTTGGTTTAGGTGGAGCCCATCCTTCCTGTATATGCTCACCCTTTCCCAAAAGTTTTCCAGTCCCTAATGAATTTAAACCCCTTCTCCCTACACCATCATCTCATCCACGCATTGAGACCCTGCAGTTCTGCCTGGCTAACTGGCCCTGTGCGTGAAACTGGAAGCATTTCAGAGAGTGCTATCATGGAGGTCCTGGACTTCAATCTCTTACCTAGCAGCCTAAATTTGGCCTCCAGGATCTCTCTCCTATCCTTCCCTATGTCACTGGTACCTACATGTACCACAACCACCGGCTTCTCCCCAGCACTACACATAAGCCTATCTAGATGTCTTGAGAAATCCGCAACCTTCGCACCAGGCAGGCAAGTCACCATGTGGTTCTCCTGGTCATCTCAAACCAGCTATCTATGTTTCCAATGATCAAATCGCCCATTACTAATACCTGTCTCTTCCTAATAACTGGAGTTCCCACCCCCGGAGAGGTACCCTCAGTGCAAGAGGATACCACAACAACATGGAAGGGTTCCAAATATGGGATTGTTTCCCTCTGCTCCAGTTGGATGTTCTCCTTCCCTGAGGCTTTCATCCTCCTCAACAGCCAAGAGGCTGTCAGACCAGGAGTGGAACCGTTCTACTGTGTCCCTGAAAGTCTCATCTATGTATTTCTCTGTCTCCCTTATCTTCTCCAACTCAGCCACCCTGGTCTCCAAAGCCTGTACATGCTCTCTGAGAACCAGGAGCTCCTTGCACTGAATGCACACATATGCCACCTAATGCCCAAACATTATGCACTTAATCCTTGGCACTCTGTTATTCAGCACCGGAGTAGTGCACTCCAGTATGGGCTCATTCATCTTATACAAAGATGATTGATGTACAACTTAATTTCACCATGTGTATTATTTCAGGCACATTTAAATCTACTCCTCTACCATGGTTACCAGTTCTCTGCAATATTGCTCCACCCAGTGTTTGCAGAGAGGAAAGTGTAGCAAAGCATGTGATGAAATTGTGTGATATGCCACATCTACCATTAATTAAAGACTTGTTTAATCTACCAGTTGGTCACCTGCCCTCAGAGTGCCCATTGTGGATAGAGGATGCATGGCAAGCTTCATGGTCCTCAGAGAAAGTGAGAAATAATTATCTTGTCTTGGACCTCACACAGTGCCAACCTGGGTTTCGTTTACCACAAAGTCAGTGGAGACTGCTGAACTGGTTTTGTACCAGACATGGAATTTGTGCAGCAGCAGAATTTCAGTGGCATTTTAGAGACAATCCACTATGTCAGTGACTCTCAATCTTTCCAGACAATGGTATCCCTTTCAGGAGTCTGATTTGTCTTCCGTATAAGTTTCACTTCATTTAAAAACTACTTGCTTACAAAATCAGATGTAAAAATACAAAAGTGTCACAGCGCACTATTACTGAAAATTGCTTGCTTTCTAATTTTTACCATATAATTATAAAATAAATCAATTGGAATATAAACATTGTACTTATATTTCAGTGTATAGCATATAGAGCAGTATAAACAAGTCACTGTATGAAATTTTAGTTTGTACTGACTTGGCTGGTGCTTATTATGTAGCCTGTTGTAAAACTAGGCAAATATCTAGATGAGTTCATGTACCCCCTGGAATACTTCTGTGTACCTCTAGGGGTACACGTACCCCTAGTTGAGAACCACTGCACTCTGTCAATGTGGGCAGCCAGAAACCATGACATATATTGTTGAGAACTGCAAAATGACACAGCTTCCTGGAGATCTTTGTGCCTTGAACATCATTGATAAGAACGCTATGGCTTGACCAGATTGCATACACCAAATAAATAAACTACATGTATCACTTTGACTCTAGGCAAGATTTCCTGGAACGAAGGTCAGTGAGTCAGCTGTTCAGACTGGAGTAGGAACAATGAGTCAGCGGTTGGCTCAGAGTACTGTGCTGACCAAAAGGACTCATAGACCAGATTTCTCTTTTTGCTGCCAAGTCAGAAGCATTTGGACACAGGGAGAGACTGCTGTTGTTATTCCAACTCTGCATAGACAATTGAGGAGTTTCAGTGATACACTACATTTTAGGAAACACACAGTAGACAGGAAACTGTCCCTGAAGATGATCAGAAGGATGTGTAAATGTGAGTGTGCTGAATTAAATGAGGGTGGGTGTTATGCAAAGAGCCCTAAGCTGTGACAAAGAAATTAGAAATCATATTTTATCCCATTGGTACATGTGCTTGGGCAGCAGGAAAAGACTCTGTAGAAAGATAATACACTGATACTTTAACTACCCATGGGCCAGATCCCATATGACCAAATTTGTTTCTTTTAACTAGACTCTAGCCACTAGAGCATGTTTTTAAGGCACATCCCACAGGAAGATGTGGTAAGGAGCTGTACTGCTATAGGGAGAACACAAGGAGGCATGTGCCTCAGGGAGGCTTCCATGGTATGTGTCCTGTAGTTCTCTGGTATACAGGAGTATGCACGCTTTCATTCCTCTTTATAGGGTGCAGCTTATTTCCCCTGACTCTCTTATTGTTTGCTTGATAATCTGTTTGGTTGCATGCAGCGTTTCTGTACCCATATCATTCCCAGGATATTAGAGATAAAATGTGGGGGAGTAATATCTTTTATTGGACCAACTTCTGTTGGTGAGAGAAACAAGCTCTGGGTCTGGGAAAGGAACTTATGCTAAACTATCTGTTCAATCTTATATTCAGCTGTGACACTCTTTTTTTCCTACTTTTTTTTGATAGATCTGCAAGAAAGCAGTCATCCTGTTCTCTAATGTGATTTAGTGGTATGTAGCAGACACTAATACACCATCCTGTGCTTTATCTGTTATGACATTTATCCATAAACATTCAAGATCATTTTCTTAAGAGTTATCAGTGACTGGGAAATAGGTAATGCCATTTTGACATTGAGTGCCACTCTCCCTCCCCTTTTGCCCACTCGATCTTCCTGAATAGGTTATAACCATTGATTTTTAACATTCCAATCATGTGAATCACCCCACCAGCTTTCAGTCATATCACCTAGATCAAATTTATTCTCATAAATGAGCAATTCAAATTCTCCTTGTTTGTTACCCAGGCTCCTAACATTGGTGTATAGGCAGTTTAATAATTTCTTCTCTTCGTGTCTTTGCTTGCTTGATTAATTTTGTTCTCAACATTTCCATTTTGTGCTGAGTGCTCAGATCTTCCCCTTTTTTTTAACCCTGTCTTTTGGTGTTAGTTTAATGCTTCCCTGACTACTCTAACTAGCCCGTCTCTGAAGAGCTTGCTTCCCCTTCTACTGAGGTGAAGGCCATTCAAACTATACAGCCCCCTATCACTACAGAAAGTGGACCAACGTTGCACAAAACCAAAACCATACACCACTTACCTAGCCAGCGGTTTACTTCTAGAAACTTCTGCCTTCTGTCTTCATTCATGGGAAAGGAAGGTTCTCAGAGAAGATCACTTGGACATTCTTCTTCTTCAATATGCTTTCAAGTTCCCTGAAATCATCTACTGTCTGCTAGATATCTTACAACACAGTGTCATTAGTGCCAATATGAACCATCACGAAAGGATCTGTTACTTGCTCTCTTGGGTCAGATTAGAAATGCTTGATCTCTTGTGACAAAGTCAGCCCTGATAGATATAAGAGAGAGGTGGAGGGCAGATATAGCAGCCCTAGAATGGTGAAGGCCCTGTTCCCTATGAGCTGAAAAAGGTTTACCTCAGGTTAATTAGAGACACCTATGGCCACTTAAGGGCTACCAATGACCTTTAAAACCCCCTTTTCTGGTGAGAGAGAGGAGACATGGGTGATAAGCTGCAGCAGGGCTAGTGACAGTAGGGGAAAAGGCTTCTCCTAAATGGAAGTCTGTTCTCCTTCCTACAGGGGAAGCAACCTCACTAATGGACTGTTTGGGGAAAAGGCTGATACCAGAGGCCAGCATAATAAGGCTACACCTCAGACAGGGGGTCAGGAAAGGTATTCCCCTCTTTATGTTATGAACTTAGTACCCTTGGGCCTACCCTGAGGCCCACCTTGTAAATATGGAAGAATAAAAACATGAGTCAGACTGATTTACCCCAGGCTCCCACCAGCAGAGGAGGAAACTCTGTGCCTGGCGAAGCAATGGAGGCTCCATGCCACATACTCATCATATGAAACCTTTTTCCATTCTCCCTACAGATGTGACTCTGGAAGTGCAGAGGGGTGAAAAGGCATCAAGGGTAAAATCCTGGCTCAATTGATGTAAATGGCAAAATTCCCATTGGCTTCAACGGAACCAGGATTTCACCCAAAATATTTCTGACATCCAAAAGGGCTTGGATCATATGCATTTCAAGAGACAAGCAGAAACCAAGGTGCGTGCCCATTTTACCATCTATACTTACACTAAGCCTTTTGAAAAAAAAGAAAGTAATTTTACCTTCTAGGAGTTTATGATAGAGACCTTTATAAAAGCCTTTGCATTTGCACAAGTTTTTGGACCAGTCCAGAGTGCAAAGAGGACAGTGGCAATGAGAACAACCTCAGTAGCAGCTGCCCAGAAACTAGTGGTGTGCATAGAACTGGGCTGGAATTGTTGTGATGTAGCCTTTGATTTTTAGATTCAGAGGCTACGTTCCAAAGTTCGTACCCCTGTGTACATGGTACTGATGCTAAGCTGTAGATAGCTGCAGAACATATTTCATGCTAGTTACTTCATTGAGAAAGGATTGGGTTGCCTGGGTGAGAGAGATGCACAGCACAATTAAGAACAACAACGTTTTTTTTTAACTCATCTGCTTTTATGTCCCTGTGATTCTCAGAGCATTCTAGCCCATGGAAGCTTATGCCCAAATAAATTTATTGGTCTCTAAGGTGCCACAAGGACTCCTCAGTTTTTTTGCTGATAAGACTAACACGGCTACCACTGAAACCAGAGCATTTTCTGACCTCCTACAATAACAATAATCTGTAATGCATGGATGAATCAATATTTGGGCAGTACAGTCAATGCATGTTGACTGGTGGTGGGAAATTTAGCAGATCATAGTTCAGTGGGTGTAGAAAAGTAGTTATAATGCTGGAAAATAATAAGGATTCCAGTTATAAATACAGTATTTGCATGGCTTGTATATAACTTTTCCTCTACTGTATTAATAATCCTTACACTCAGAATGAAATATCAGAAAGTGATTGTCTGATTTATGTATTCTGTTTTCTGCAGAATTGAATAGCACCTAGACTTTTTTGGAAATGAATGTTTTGATTTGTTGACTACTTAAGTTCTCTCAGGTTTCTTGTTTCAATCTGCAAAACAAATGTATGCCCCAATAGCCGATCCACATATGGAAATCTATATATATCTCCCATATGTTTATCCATATATATAAACACAGTCATTAATTTCACAAAATGTACAGATTGGTCTAAATAGATTCATCAACATTAATAAAATGCTATTGTTTTTGCTTTTAAAATATGCAGTTCATTTTATAAAGTAAAAATCAAGTTGAACCCCTAACTGCAGAACTCAGGGACCATCTTGAGCATCCAGATTTGAAATGGGGCCCGCCAAATACGTTTCAGGTTGCAATATAGCTAAGAAATATATTTTCCTTAAGACAACAGATTAGAAAAATCTGAATGATTAATAAAATAATGATAGTACTCACCCAGCATCCTAGAAGAGCACTGTTGGCATGGCCATATAAACAGATCCTTCTGTGGAATTTAGGTGTCTGAGTCACTTATGCACTTCTGAAAATT
The DNA here is from genome assembly GCF_965152275.1 of Natator depressus. Taxonomy (NCBI): domain Eukaryota; kingdom Metazoa; phylum Chordata; order Testudines; family Cheloniidae; genus Natator; species Natator depressus. Next base: position 27,989,518 of record NC_134236.1, read on the forward strand.
TTACTCTTCATCACAGTCCTCTACTCTAGGCACTAATACTTAATACATAGACATTCTCTTTATAGCCCTGCTGCGCAGTCTTCGCAGAAAAAAATATACTCACCACTTGTGTTCAAGAATCATATGGTTTATTTTAAGTTCCCAGAAATGATAAGTCAAATAACTGTTTCTACAACTTTTGAGCAAGAAGCATTTATTTTAAACCAGACACAAAATGACCGCTATAAACATGCAGCAAACAACCTTGCTCAAAAACCCTCTCCTGTGTTTTTCTTCTAGTGATCGAAAAATGAACTGAAGAACAAGTTTTAAAGTGGGAAGGAGTATGTATTAGTGCCTAGAATAGAGGACTGAGATGAAGAGTAAAATTTTCAGAAGGGCATAAGTGATTCAGACACCTAAATTCCATTGAAGGTCAATGTGATTTAGACCCTTAAGTCATTTAGGGTCTTTTGGAAATTTTTAAATAACAAATTGGTGATTCTTTTTCTCTGCCATATAGGGTTTGAGCCTGTTGGGGTCACATTCCTCTACCACAGACTCATTCTCATTGAAAGTCACCCCCATGCAAAGAACCAACATAAGGTCAATGTACCACTTATACCCCCTCTAAGTCCTAGTGACTTTAGTGGGACGGAAGCACTGCATAAGCGTTGTGCTAGGCCTCTGCGTGGGGGTTCATTTTATTCTCTGTAGCCTTCATCATCTCATGTAAGTTCCAAGTTGTTCAGTTTCCCCATCTGTAAAATGGGGGAAATAATGCCAAGTCACCTATGTAAAGGTGCTCCGCTTATCTTATGTCAATGAAGGGTTTGTGTGAGCAACAAATGCAGGTAAGATACTTCGCTTATCTGTAGCTGTCTTATTGTTTCCTGAAGATCATGAAGTCAGAAAAAAGCCTTGACCACTCAGAGAATGAGTGGCCTTTCAAAGCCTTCTGAAGTTAACAGGATCTTTTGTCTTTCAGCAAACAAATTTCTTCTGGTTATCATTCCTATTGCAAGAAAAGCTGTATGAAGCTCCCTTTCTTGCTCTGGTCAGGCTCGGGTATTCTGTTTAGGCAGGCAGTGGTTTAGTTTCCAGGTCTTCATCAGTAGCAGTCAAACTGCAAAAGAAAATGGGTCAGGAAATAGCATATCCTCATAGACGCATAGATTTTGAGGCCAGAAGGGACCATCATGATCATCTGGTCTGACCTTCTGCACATTGCAGGACACAGAATCTTGCCCACTCACTCCTGTAATAAACCCCTAACCTCTGGCTGAATTACTGAAGTCCTCAGAGCATGATTTAAAGACTTCAAGTTACAGAGAATCCACCATTTACACTAGTTTAAACTTGCAAGTCACCCATGCGCCATGTGCAGAGGAAGGCAAAAAACCCCAGGGTCTCTGCCAAACTGATCCAGGGCAAAATTCCTTCCTGACCCCAAATATGGCAATCAGTTTGACCCTGAGCATATGGGCAAGACCCACCAGACAGACACTTGGGAAAGAATTCTGTGTGGTAATTCAGAGCCTTCCCCATATAGTGTTCCATCGCAAGTCATTGGAGATATTTGCTGGTAGCAGTTGCAGATCAGCTGATGCATCTGAAGAAGTGGGTTTTCACCCATGAAAGCTTATGCTCCAATACATCTGTTAGTCTATAAGGTGCCACAGGACTCTTTGCCGCTTTTACAGATCCAGACTAACACAGCTACCCCTCTGATACAGATCAGCTACATGTTATTGTAGGCAGTCCCTTCATACCATCTCCTCCATAAACTTGTCAAGTTCAGTCATGAAACCAGTTAGGTTTTTTTTCCCCCACTACTCGCCTTGGGAGGCTGTTTCAGAACTTCACTCCTGTGATGGTTAAAAACCTTCATCCAATTTCTACCCTAAACTTATTGATGGCCAGTTTATATCCATTTGTTCTTGTGTCAACATTGGCACTTAACTTGCTCCTGCTCCTGAATGCTATGCTATCATGAATTCTCTCCCATTTTGGGTTTATTGCACAAATCCTTTGAGACCATGGCTTTAGATATGATCAACATTTAGTCATAACAATACTTAGAGAGAGCTTCTTGCCTCTCAAGGGCAGAAAAAAGCAAATATTGTCAAAATATTTTCCTGGGGTGGTAATAACTGGGCTCCCTTAGACATATTTATCACTCAGCTCTGCAAAATTTGAACTCTGGGGTACATTTTTCCTTACACCTAGATTTTTTTTTCATTGATGCCTCTGCATTATTTCTGAAGGTTTGTATTTTTAATTTCAAGTGCCTGATTGAATCTCATTCCTAACACCTAGTACAGTCATGCTAGGTCTCCTTTCGTCTTCTCCGGAATAATTTTTGGAGTGGGAATGCATGTATTTGTTTTTCCTGATGTGTTGATTTATGTGTTACTTTGTTCTTTATCTGTTTGCACCTCGTCAGTAAAATAACATCATGCTATCGTTTCCAGGGTTCACAGGACCCTGTCAACACTTACCAGTCAAAGGTCAGCCAACCTAAGAACTCATGGTTAAACAGGAGAAAGAAACACACACATTATTAATCCCAAGATGTAAAATGAAGAAAAGTTTTACTGGTATATCTAATAAAATAGCATTCACATATAGCATTTCATTATCACTATAGTATTCTGGCAATGCTGACTGTAGCATTGGATGACAATTTTTTGGAGTGGAGAATGCAGTTATTTGTTTTCTAGATGGCCACTGATTTATGTGTTGCTTTGTTCTTTATCTGTTTATAGGTATCCAGGAGAGCCATCCCATATATCTACACATTGCTATCTTTCTTTCATCTTCTAAGTTGTCTTTGACCAGTTCATCTTTCCTTGACATTATCTCTCTGCCCGGTAAGCCTTTCAGTTTATATTTATTACAGTCATTTACAGGTTCACAGGACTCTGGCAACACTTAGTAGTCAAGGGGCAACAATCCTTCCTTAGCTGCAATCAAATAAATAAATCCACCTGTTATCCCCTAGTGACTACACCAGTTTCTGTATAACTGTATAGCTAACATAGTGGATGAAATCCTGGCCCCCGGGAGTCAGAAAGAGTTTTGCCATATGAGTTCAATGAAGCCAGAATTTCACCCAATATGTCTGTGGTATGTTAATAAAATATTTTAGCAATGAAGGGCCCAATCTCATCAAAGTCATTGGCAAAATTCCCCAGTTCAGGATCCAGCCCCAAGTTACTGCAACAATATGCCTCGCAAGTGGAATTAATGTAGTCATTGTATTGTATTGTTTAATTACATATAGTAGTGTGAGATAGTTGAGAGGACTGAGCATCTCATAGAACTGACCCCATGTTACATGGTATATTGTGGGCCCAATACTACAAAGAAATACACAAGTCTGGAACCTTTTGCTCCCATGGAGTCTCATTGACTTCAGTAAGACATAAGGCTGAGGGTATGCATGTCCTTTTGCAGAATCAGAGCCTTAATTAGTAGAGTAGAATATTCACTAGACATCTGCTATTCATGGCTCATGAAATGACATCTCAAAATGTAATTTATATTCTTTGTTAAAACAGAAATTATAAAAAAAAATTGCTGAAAGAGTTCCACCTTTTATTTTAAATTATATATAATATAGAGAGATTTATAGCATGATAAGATTTTTTTCTGAAGCTATTTAACTTAATGTATTTATTTAAATCAAATACCAGCACTTGATTTATCTAGTATTCTGATTACCAAGGATTTCAAAACAAATACTTCCATCTTTCTATGGCCAAGTCAAAATTTAGTAGTGTGTATCTAGTCTCATAGATGTTTTCAGCGTAACTGCTACTGCTCATGCATACTTAGGGGCATGAGCAGGAATTTAAATTTGATGGCTTTTGAAGGGGCACGTTCTGTGCCCCGCCACAGCCCAAGGGCCAGAGGAGCTGTCAGCTCCAGCTGTAGCCCTAGGGCCAGAGGAACTCACTCTCTCCACTGCGGCCCTGGGGCTCGAGGAGTTCTGTACCCCTGCTGATTAATGGAGGGCCCGTGCTTGCCCCCTTTATGCACATCCTTGCTTAACATATTCCTTGGAGTAGCCCAAAATATCTTCCAACCAGATGTCATTTATCCAAAAAGTTATTTCAAATATAAAATAAATGTCTTAATATTAACTTTAGATAAATTTTTTAAATTATTTTGGCATGTTTTAAGGATTATTTATGAAATGCTAAATTATCAGATACAGCATTATCCAGTGGTTAGAGCAGAGGACTGAGAATCAGGAATCCAGGGTTCTGTTCCTAGGTTGGTCTCTTCTTCCTGGGTTAGCAATTATTTCTGAGAGCTCATAGGGGATGGGTGAGGGACCAGAGGACTGGAGAAGGGCAAACATAGTACCTATTTTTAAAAAGGGAAACAAAGAGGGCCGATGGAGTTATAAGGCAGTCATCCTAACTTAGATATCTGGAAAGATACCAGAACAAGGTATTAAACAATCAGTTTGCAAGCACCTTGAGGTTAGTGGGTTATAAGGAATAGCCAACATGGATTTGTCAAGAACAAATCATGCCAAACCAATCTAATTTCCTTCTTTGAAAGAGTTACGAGCCTAGTGGATAGGGGGGAATAGATGTGATATATCTTGATTTTAATGAGGCTTTTGATATTTCTGCCACATGACAGTCTCATAAGCAAATTAAGGAAATGTGATCTACATTAAATTACTATAAGGTGGGTGCACAGCTGGTTGAAAGACCATACTCAAAGTGTAATGGTTTGCTGTCAGACTGGGAGGGTGTATCTAGTGGGGTCCCAGAGAGGTCTGTCCTGGGCCTGGTACTATTCAATATTTTCATTAATGACTTGGATAATTGAGTGGAGAGTGTGCTTATGAAATTTGTGGATGACATCATGCTGGGGGGAGGGGGTTTGCAAGCACTTTGGAGGACAGGGTTAGAATTCAAAACAACCTTGACAAATTGGATAATTGGTCTGAAATCAACAAGATGAAATTCAATAAACACAAGTGCAAAGTACTTCACTGAGGAAGACAAAATCAAACACATACCTACAAAATAGGGAGTAACTTGTAGGCGGTAGTAGTGCAGAATAGGGTCTGGGAATTATAGTAGATTATAAATGGAATGTGAGTCAACAAAGTGATGCAGTTGTGAAAAAGGCTAGTATCATTCTGGAATGTATTCACAGGAATGTCATATGTAAGACACGGGAGGTAATTGTCCAACTCTACTTGTCACTGGTTAGGTCTCAGCTGGAGTACTGTATCCAATTCTGGGTACCACATTTTAGGAAAGATGTGGACAAATGGGAGAGAGTTAGAGGAGAGCAACAAAAATGATACGTTTTAGAGAAGTTGACCTATGAGGAAAGATTAAAAAACTGGGCCCATTTAGTCTTGAGAAAAGAAGGTGGGGGGGTGGGCCTGATTACAGTCTTCAAATATGTTACGGTCTGTTATAAGGAAGACCAAGATCAATTTTTATCCATGTCCACTGAAGATAGGACAAGAAATAATGGGCTTGGTCTGTAACAAGGGACACTTATGTTACATATTAGGAAAAACTTTCTAACTAAAACCGTAGTTAAGCTCTGAAATAGGCTTCTAATAGAGGTTGTGGAATGCCCATCACTGGAGGTTTTTAAAAATAGGTGGACAAAGATTTGTCAGAGATGGTCTAAGTTTACTTGTTCCTGCCACAACGTAGAGGGCCGGACTTGATGACTTCTCGAGATCTGTCATAAATATAAAGGGAAGGGTAACAACCTTTATTTATGCAGTAACATCAAATCCCACCTGGCCAGAGGTACAGAATCACTTACCTGTAAGGGGTTAATCAGTTCCATTAACCTAGTTGGCACCTGACCAGAAGGACCAATGGGGGAAGAAGATACTTTCAAATCTGGGGTGGGGGAAAGGTTTTGTTTGTGCTCTCTGTGTGTTCTCTCTGGAGACAAAGAGAGAGACCAAACAGGTAATCCAGCTCCTACTGAAATGATACATCTAAAATTAGAGAAATTGTAAGTAATAGCGAGGAAATGTGTTAGATTATCTTTTGTTTTAGCTTGTGAATTTTTCCTATGCCAAAAGGGAGGTTTATTACTGTTTGTAACTTTGAAGTTGAGCCTAAAGGGGAATCCTCTGTGTTTTAAATCTTTTTATTACCCTGTAAAATTACCTTCCATCCTGATTTTACAGAGGTGCTTCTTTTACTTTTTTTTTAATAATACAGTTCTTCTTTAAGAACCTGATCGGTTTTTATTGTCCTAAAAACCCAAGGGTCTGGTCTGTGCTCACCTTGTTAACCTATTTGGTTGGTACATCATTCTCAAGCCTCCCCAGGAAAGGGAGTGAAGTGGCTTGGGGGGATATTTTGAGGGGGATAGGACTCCAAGTGGCCCCTCCCTGAATGTTTGTTTAAATCACTTGGTGGTGGCAGCAATACCATCCAAGGACAAGGAAAGGAATTTGTGCTTTGGGGAAATTTTTAACCTAAGCTGGTGGAATATAAGCTATGGGGGTCTTTCATGCGGGTCTCCACATCTGTACCCCAGAGTTCAGAGTGGGGAGGGAACCCTGACAAGGTCCCTTCCTGAAATAAATAAAAACTTTCTAATTTGTCTGAAATTTTTCATGGACTTTTTTAGGGGATTTTCTCCAAACTAATCCAAACATTTTCAGATTTTGGTTTTTCATTTTCTCCCCATTCTATACCTTCACTCTGTCTGCCCATTTTTACAATAGTAAAACAATTGGAGACGGGGGGAGAAGAGAGGGGAACCAAAAAAAACCCCCATATTAAGCAATTTTAGGAGGAAGGTAACAGGTTGTCAAAAAATCAAATTATTTTGACAAAAATAAATATAATGCACAAAAATGTATTTTGGTGAGACAGCCATTTTTAATTGAAAAAATGTTTTGATAAAAATTTTCAACCAGCTCTAGTCAACAGACTCAAGTTCTGTTAGACCCCAAGTGTGGGAAGCAATTTTTAAAGTTGCCTGAAAACGTTCTGCTTTAAGAGCAGAGACCTGTTAACATGACCCTTAGAGAGCAGATTCTAGTGCTGCCGGATTACATAAGAAGAGAGGTGGTCTCTGAGCTGACTAAGAGGCTGTGTGTGCTTTGAATGACACTCAGAAACTACTAGTCTTCAGATAATTAATAGTATATGAACCTTATGGATTATACAGCCTAGCAGGCAGACAGCTGCATTCTGTGCTCCTTGTAGTTTCTGTGCCAAATTCAGTGGTTTCCCCATACATATTGTATTGTAATATACCAGGTGAGAGATCACTAAATCATGAATAACTGTAGCCAAGTCCATATTTGAGTGAACAGGGAGTAATCTTCTTACCAGACAGATATTTCACAAAGTGCTTTTAGACACCTATGTTTCTTCACAATCCAGGAACAAGCAGGGATATGAAAGTAACCTTAACCAGCATGTATTCTGTATTGACAACTCTCTGTCTCCTTGGCAAAGCTAGAGTGATCCCCATTCAAAGAATTCAAAATTATAAAATAGTACTTGATAGTATCTTTTAGAAGTCTTCCTCTCTACGATGAGACAATTGGATTTGAAAGCCTACTATGTTCAGCGGTATGTATAAAGATGCTGTGTTACTTTGACCTTTACAGTATTCTCTGTTTTGATTGTATTGTCATTCATTTCTCTCCCCCTTCCATTTGCATCTTTGCCAGTCTGAGAACTGAATTCTAAGGATCTGGAGTATTTAGAATATGAAAAAATGCAGTGAATTTGTGTCTCAGGATTTACGTACATGGGTGCATGAATCCATTATTCAAAACTCCCACCGAGTGGGAAGTTCATCAGTGGCAAACATTAATGTAATATTTGAGATGCATTCAGATTCTGTTATGAAACTCCAGTTCCACTAAAGACTGCTTGAGACTCCCTAGCATTGCTAATGATCTATAACCTTCATTATCTGCCCAGTCATTCCCCTAATCAAAGAGTCTCAGTCGTTACCATTATCTCTTACAGAAAATCCAAGCACTAAAAAACAAAGCATTGCCAACCAACACTGGTACAACATAATTTACAAAACAAGGACAATGGTGAACGTAATAACAAATGATTCTGTGGTGCTTTTTACATTCCATTGCATTTATTTATTTACAGTTATTGATGGATTTTGCATGACAATAGATCTTCAATTATATTAAGGGTTTCTGTCAATTGCAGGGTTTTTTATTTTGTAGGGTACCTTGGACATTAACCCTGATTTCAGCAATAGATGTTTAGCAACTCAGTGGTTCAGTGGTGCAGCTGCACTTGTGTTAACATAGACAAGGAAATATGCTATTTGCACAAATGTAGTTTACCGCTCTTTGTAAATAGGGGCAAGTTATCATTTTTTTCTGTGTGCTAGTAGTGAAATCTTGGACCTATTGAAATCAATGGGAGTGGTCCCATTGACTTCAGTAGGTACAGGATTTCAGCGTAGGAGTTTGCTCTGGTACAACTAAACTATATTCATTCATTTCAAGCAGAAGTGAAAATAGATTCTAAAGGTTAGATCACCTAATAAGGGAACAGAAACAATACCATGTGAGGGTCAATCACATGAAAAGTACATACTCATACAAGAGAGTTTGCAAGCAATACATATGGTGAAATTTGCTTGCACAAAACAGCCACAGAATGAGTTTAAACACTGAATAAATTTGCATGAATCAGTCTGTCTTCAAACAAGTACATGGTATAGATGAAGACTTCCAAAAGTCTTCCAAAAGGAGTTTGGGTGTCTCAGGTTTGGTATGCCCATCTTGAAACATCCTAAGGGGGCTGATTTTCACAAAGTGCTAAGAACTCCACCACACTCTCCTGAAAATCAAGCCCCTTTAAACTATCTGATGTTGAGCAACCCAAAATTGCGCTATACAAACTAGTTAGTTTTGAAAATCTTGGCTGATGGCTTATTTTTTGTTTTGAATTGCCTCCCGTCTGTATCCTGTAATTAAATGATACAGCTGTGTACATTTACAGCATGTTTGGTGCTTTCAGCTGATCTGGCCTAATATTCACATGCCTCCCAATCATGAATAGATTCTATCTTCTCACGACCCCTATGACATTGGGAGGTCATCCCCATTTTATAGATGGGGAACTGAAATGCAGGATAGGTTTAGTAATTTATCCAAAATCATGTGGAAATGTCTGCAGCTGAGCCAGGAATTCAGTCATAGAATCATAGAATATCAGGGTTGGAAGGGACCTCAGGAGGTCATCTAGTCCAATCCCCTGCTTAAAGCAGGACCAACACCATCTAAATCATCCCAGCCAGGGCATTGTCAAGCCGAGCCTTAAAAACCTCTAAGGATGGAGATTCCACCACCTCCCTAGGTAACGCATTCCAGTGTTTCATCACCCTCCTAGTGAAATAGTGTTTCTTAATATCCAGCCTAGACCTCCCACACTGCAACTTGAGACCATTGCTCCTTGTTCTGTCATCTGCCACCACTGAGAACAGCCTAGCTCAAGTGATGAGCTGCCAAAAGCTGAAGAACCGGTTCCTTCAGTCGCTCCGGGTCTTCAGCGGCACTTCGGTGGCAGGCCCTTCAGTTGCTCAGGGTCTTCGGCGGCACTGAAGGACCCGCTGCCAAAGTGCTGATCCAGAGCGACTGAAGGACCCGCCGCCGAAGTGCCATCGAAGACCCGGAGCGCATCCGGGTGAGTAAAATTAAAAAGGGATTCTCAGGGGAGCCTCCCCAGCGGACAGCTCAGGCGAGCCAGACAGGATGGTCCCGCGGGCTGGATGTGGCCCGTGACCTGGAGTTTGCCCACCCCTTTAACAACCAGTTCTAAACCGGCTTCAAAATTTAACAACTGGTTCACATGAACTGGTGCGAACTGGCTCCAGCTCACCACTGCCCAGCTCCATCCTCTTTGGAACTCCCCTTCAGGTAGTTGAAGGCTGTTATCAAATCCCCCCTCACTCTTCTCTTCTGCAGACTAAATAACCCCAGTTCCCTCAGCCTCTCCTCGTAAGTCATGTGCCCCAGCCCCTTAATCATCCAGGACTCCTGAATCACTATCTTCCCCATCCCTACATGCATTGATGTCAGCTAGATTTTTTTCTCAGGAGATGAGAGCTTCAACACTCTAGTTTCTGATACTCCATGCAAAGCAGCAGTAACAAGTCCCCTAGCCACACTCATCCAGTTATCAATCAACAATGTGAAAATATCATCAGCCAGAAGAGTGCCAATATGGGGCTAAAATGAAACAAAGTCATATTCTGTGATTTAATGTATGAGCAGAGCAGAGAAGAAATGAAAACGATGTAGGAGGAATGATTTTACTAATTGGAATCAGGTTTTGTAGACCTGGTTTCAATTCAGTACTCTTGAGGTATTCTTATTATGAATGCTTCTTTTTCAGAAAAATGCCTTCATACTGTATAAATTAATAAATCATTCTTAGGTAAACACTTAAAGCATGTATTTCATTAGGAAATAATGTGATTTGTGTACATATACTTAAAAATAAGACATATCATTCAAATACATTAGCACTGCTTCATGTATAACTAAATCTCTATGGACCCAGAACTCTCAACAGAGGATTTATGTCTGCTGATCTTTGCTCTTTTTACTTTATATGGAGCTGGCTAAAGGTACAACAAATAGCGCACCTAATGATGAATAATCTTGGTAAAAACCTTCCCATGATGTAACCCACGCCTCCTAGGTGTGGTGCTCTGTCACCCTCTAGTGGCACCTAGACCACTTAAGATTAATGAGTCTGTGACAGACTTAGCTAAGAGGCAAGTGGCTTTTAGCTCATGCAGTAGAGGCTCATGCATTTAGCTCCAGAGATCCCAGGTTTGGTCCTATCTCCTAATGATCAGGGTCTGTTGGTGTTACAATGGCACATCTCTATGCAGACCAATAGTCACACAAAATCCATCTGCCCACATCAAATGCTGGTGCTCCTGTAGTGAATTGATCAAGTTTTTCTAGATACACCTGTGACAGGTCATGCACTTAGGATAGTTTGCTACGTCAATAGGGATCTGCTAGATTGCACCCGTTTGGCTGTATGGAAGATGGAATATATCACTTGAGAAAAGAGAAGGGTCTTTAAGATAATCTAAACAGAAATAGAGAAGTGTTTAGCTATGGAGACAGTGTTCTCAGTGTTCTTGTGTTCCATTCTCCATGATGCTACTGACACACTGTTAATCATAGAATCAAAGAATCATAGAATATGAGGGTTGGAAGGGACCTCAGGAGGTCATCTAGTCCAACCCCCTGCCCAGAGCAGGACCAATCCCCAGCTAAATCATCCCAGCCAGGGCTTTTTAAAGCCTGACCTTAAAAACTTCTAAGGAAGGAGATTCCACTACCTCCCTAGCTCATGCATTCCAGTGTTTCACCACCCCCCTAGTGAAAAAGTTTTTCCTAATATCCAACCTAAACCTCCCTCACTGCAACTTGAGACCATTACTCCTTGTTCTGTCATCTGCTACCACTGAAAACAGTCTAGATCCATCATCTTTGGAACCCCCTTTCAGGTAGTTGAAAGCAGCTATTAAATCCCCCCTCATCTTCTCTTCCACAGACTAAACAATCCCAGTCCCCTCAGCCTCTCCTCATAAGTCATGTGTTCCAATCCCCTAATCATTTTTGTTGCCCTCCACTGGACATTTTCCAATTTTTCCACATCCTTCTTGTAGTGTGGGGCCCAAAACTAGACACAGTACTCCAGATGAGGCCTCATCAATGTCGAATAGAGGGGAACGATCACGTCCCTCGATCTGCTGGCAATGCCCCTACTTATACATCCCAAAATGCCATTGGCTTTCTTGGCAACAACGGCACATTGTTGACTCATATCCAGCTTCTCGTCCACTGTAACCCCTAGGTCCTTTTCTGCAGAAGTGCTGCCTAGCCATTCAGTCCCTCGTCTGTAGCGGTGCATGGGATTCTTCCGTCCTAAGTGCAGGACTCTGCACTTGTCCTTGTTGAACCTCATCAGATTTCTTTTGGCCCAATCCTCTAATTTGTCTAGGCCCCTCTGTATCCTATCCCTACCTTCCAGCGTATCTACCTCTCCTCCCAGTTTAGTGTCATCTGCAAACTTGCTGAGGGTGCAATCCATGCCATCCTCCAGGTCATTTATGAAGATATTGAACAAAACCGGACCAAGGACCGACCCTTGGGGCACTCCACTTGATTCTGGCTGCCAACTAGACATGGAGCCATTGATCACTACCCGTTGAGCCCGACAATTTAGCCAGTTTTCTATCCACCTTATAGTGCATTCATCCAGCCCATACTTCTTTAACTTGCTGGCAAGAATACTGTGGGAGACCATGTCAAAAGCTTTGCTAAAGTCAAGGAACAATGGACTTTACACTTGACAATGGACATTACAGTTAAACTACCTGTATCTCAGTTACCTATCTCTAATATGGACATAATGATATTTAATCACATCAGAGAGCGGAAGCTTATCTAATGTTCATAAAACACATTGAGGTCCCTCAGAACTAGGGCGCTGCATGAATGCAGATTATTTTTGTCATATGCATATTTATTAGGAAAGGGTAAAGTATGTTCCCAGGAGCCTCTGTGGTGGCTCAGGCCCACCAATGAGCTATGGGTACTATTTGTGATTTATGCAAAAAGAATGTTCTGAAAGTTCAACAATGCAGAAAATGTAGAACACATTGTCCTAAAATATCCCCAGTATTAGAACTTCAGACAGAAATATAAGCAATGGGAGTCTCAAAACACAGCTGAAAGAACTGTAAGTAGAATTCAACCATCAGTGACTTGCACTCCCACACACGCTAACGTCACAGATCCAGACAATAGGCTGATTCAAGACAATGAATGCACAAGAAAAAAAAGTCACTATTCTTCCGTCTCTATCTGCAATGCTAATTTTTTTTTTCTAAAATGAATGCCTGCTAAACAGATCCAGTTTTGAAATCACTTCTTTCTTAGTTGATATTATCTAATATACTGGGAAGGATGTCATTGTAGGTTTCATCTTGACTCTGCATATAAACTTTTCCCTAGAAAATCCATACATTATCACAAATGCACAGTGTGTTGGTATAAAGACAATATGTTGGGTTAATTGCTGTTTGGAGTGCATCACTGGTATTAAGATAAGAATTGCAGAAGGATGAGAAGCACTGGAAATTAGTAACAAGAATAATATCTTACATATACTATTACGTAGTGTCTGGACCCCAAAGCATGTCAGTCACACAGCATCTTTCGTGGAACGATCCCAAACCCTTTACAAACATTAGGTAATCCTCATAACGCCCCAATTTGGCAGGTAAATATAATTGTGCTATATTTTCAGGTGATCAGTCTGGTACACAAAGAAGTGAAGTGACTTAATCGAGGCCACACAGTGAGTCATTGCTAGTTAGAAACAGAACCCAGGAGTCCTGGGCTGCAATGGCCATAGCCTATGCACCCTATGTTATGTGGCATCTGACTCATCGAGGAACCCTGGAGTTGAAAACATACTCTCATTCCACCAGCCAGAGTACTACCCATAATGCCTTGTCTTACTCCATTGTCTGTGGCCCAAAGCAGAGACTGAATTTCCTGATTTCCCTCTCCCACTAATATAATGTATATGGTGTTAGCACTCAGAGCAGTCAGGATCAGAAGCTCATTGTGCTGGGCACTGTACAAACACAGAAAGAGGCATTATCCCAGTCCTGCAGAGCTTGTATTCTAAGACAAGGGATGAAAGACATTGGTGAGAGGGATAAAATAAAATCTATACCATTTTAATGTATGAATATGTATATAGTTATAAATAGGCAGACCCTTCCCCATTCCCTGATTGGAAGTTTCATTTTAGCTCCACTTCCTGGCTTCCTGATCCAGATAGGGGTCTCAAGAGAGATTGCAAAACCTCCCAAGTAATTGAGCAAGGATTTGCTACTGTCTGATGAAGTAGATTAAAGGAAAGACTATGTTTCACTCTGACCTGTAACTCTGAGTCTCTGAATGCCTCTACAACATCTCCTCCTGGATATCCTACCATCAGTTCAAACTCAACATGACAAAAACTGAACCTACTCATCTTCCAAGCCAAGACCCCTCCTCTTCCTTCTTTCTCCACTTGGATTCACAAATCTACTATACTCCCTACTCCACAGACACATGTCCTGGGCGCAATTTTTTCTCTCTTTGCTTCATAAATTCATCAATGTTTAAGGCCAGAAGGAACTATTATGATTGTCTTTCTGGACTTTCTCCTGCACAATACAGACTCACCTGGTAATTTCTGCATCAAGCCCAGGTTTGAGTTGTTTCTTTTAGAAAAACACTGTCTTGATTTAAAGACTTCACGGAATGGAGACCCCACAACATCCCAGCTAAGATATTCCAGTGGCAAATTGACCTCTCTTTTTAAAAATATGCACCTTATTTCTAGTCTGAATCTGTCTATCTTTAGCTCCCAGCCAAGCTTTTCTTCCATATCAGTGCTTGTTACAATATCCTGACAGGTTTCAGAGTAACAGCCGTGTTAGTCTGTATTCGTAAAAAGAAAAAAGAAAAGGAGTACTTGTGGCACCTTAGAGACTAACCAGTTTATTTGAGCATGAGCTTTCGTGAGCTACAGCTCACTTCATCGGATGCATAGCATATCGTGGAAACTGCAGAAGACATTATATACACACAGAGACCATGAAACAAAACTTCCTCCCACCCCACTCTCCTGCTGGTAAAGTGATCTTCAAGTAGGGCCATTTCCAGCACAAATCCAGGTTTTCTCACCCTTCCCCCCCCCCCCCACATACACACATACAAACTCACTCTCCTGCTGGTAATAGCCCATCCCTCTTTGAAACCTCTCTTTATAATGCGCATGATAATCAAGGTGGGTCATTTCCAGCACTAATCCAGGTTTTCTCACCCCCTCCCACACACCCCCCTCCAAAAACCACACACACAAACTCACTCTCCTGCTGGCAATAGCTCATCTTATAATGTGCACAGCAATAATCCAAGTTTAACCAGAACGTCTTGGGGGGGGTTTTGTAGGAAAAAAACAAGGGGAGATAGGCTACCTTGCATAATGACTTAGCCACTCCCAGTCTCTATTTAAGCCCAAATTAATAGTATCCAATTTGCAAATGAATTCCAATTCAGCAGTTTCTCGCTGGAGTCTGGATTTGAAGTTTTTTTGCTTTAAGATAGCGACCCTCATGTCTGTGATTGCGTGACCAGAGAGATTGAAGTGTTCTCCGACTGGTTTATGAATGTTATAATTCTTAACATCTGATTTGTGTCCATTTATTCTTTTACGTAGAGACTGTCCAGTTTGACCAATGTACATGGCAGAGGGGCATTGCTGGCACATATCCTGACATTTTACTTTTTTAGCAGTTTCTTAGTACTTTCATTTATCCCTATTCCCACTTCTAAAGCTCTTGTCCAGGCCCTGCTTTTTTCTGACCTTGACTTTTTCAACTTCCCCTTCTGTCTTTCTCCCCAAATCCTTTTGTTGGGTTTTCTTAGGCTTCTGCACCACACCAGACATAGACCCAAAATCTAGGTATGTTTTATTTGGCTGAGCAAGGGGGTCTAGGAACTTTAATTCTCTTCACTTCTGGTGTAAAACAAGGACACAATCTGTCCTTATATAATCAAACAACATTAAATTAGAGATGTAAAACATATATTTTACCACTAACCATTTTGAAAAATGCTACTGGGGTGAAATTCAGAAACTATTTAAAGTAACTATATGCCAGTTTAGCACAGAAAGTGGAAAATGCTGCAATTGAAATTGCAGGCTGATATTAGGTGACGAGCCACAATAAAGTCAAATAAATAAAGATAAACTAAAAATCAATGTGATGTCAGAGAAGTGAAGGATTCACCAGATGGTCTTTTTCATAAATATTTCCAGATTAGAATGACTTCCGGATGGGCTTGGAGGCTATGATATTCAGAGTGACCAGCATTTCAGATTATACAATTCAGAACATCTGCAAGCTCTTGAAACAGACTGAAACAAAAACCCAGTCTTTATTTAGGAGGCTTGTATTTCAGAGTTGAAATGATTCTCTCCCTTACCTATTTTGGGGGACAATGAGAATTAAATAAGTTCTATGGCTCTACCTTTTGCAGGTCCAAGACTTAGATTTAAAGCTATGTGGTGGCAAAAATCAAAATGAACGCTGCAAAGAGACAATAAATTGACATTCTTTTTCACTCATGCTTTGAACTGCTAAAGACAAAAATACTATGTCTGCCATAACCACAAAAGCTTCACAAAAGGCAAACCACAATTTACTGCCTAGTGGAATACAAATTAAAGATCACTGTGTGATGGGTTCCCTCCAGGGTGCCACCTGGAACTGGGGTACCACTGAGCCCTTTGACCCACCAGCCTGGGCTCCCTCTCACATTGTGCTGCTGTGACGAACTGCAGACCTGCTCCCGGTCACTTCCACCAGCATACACACAGGTAGGGACACACCCATCTGTAGTTACATGCAGGCTCTCTGCCTAGCCACTGCTCAAACCAACAGTAGAAAGGCTAATGCCAAGGTAACTCTCAGCTCCACATGCACACACCCTCTCTGGAGCATAAACCCAAAATTATATCATCTTGCACTGCACAGGGAACTGTACAGCGCAAACGCAGAGAGTCCCCCCTCCCTCAATGTGGAGAGGAAATGCAACAGCCGCTCTGAGCTAAGAGTCCCATACACTTCACTCCAAAGTCACTGGTTTAGTTTAAAACATAAAATAAATTTATTAACTACAAAAGATAGATTTTCAGTGATTATAAGTGATAGCAAACAGATCAAAGCAGATTACCTAGCAAATAAACAAAAACGCAAACTAAGCTTAATATACTAGATAGATTGGATATGAATTAGCACATTCTCACCCTAACTGATGGTACAGGCAGACTTGTAGATTCTTAAGGCATAAGCTCCATTAGCTTTACATCTTGGGTTTCTCAGCTCTTCATACACAGGCTAGAAATCCCTTGAGCCTGGGTCCAGCACTTCTCCCAGATCAGTCTTTGTTCCTCGGGTGTTTCCAGGAGTCCTGTTGTGTGGGGAGTGAAGAACCCCAGATGATGTCACTCCCTGCCTTATATAGCTTTAGCATATGGCGGGAACCCTTTGTTTCAAAACTTGGTTCCCAGACCAGTTTGTGGAAAAATACTGACATCCCAAGATGGAGTACAGAATCATGTGGTCTGGTCACATGTCCTTGTAGCGTCATAGCAACTAGTACTTACAGGCTGTCTGGAGTGTTCTCAGGAAGGCTCACCAAATGGGAAATAAGCTTCTCCTAAGGCCTACTGTTTTCCCTAATGGCTCATTATCCTGAATAGGCCCTTACCAACCAGCTATCTAGACTGAAAGCATCTTGTCTAGTGGGCATAACTACATTTGAAGTTCAGATACAGAGTTGGTATTTATAACTTCAGATACAAAAATGATACATGCATACAAATAGGATAATCATATTCAGCAAATCATAACTTTTCCAATGACACCTTACATGACCTATCTTCTACAAAATGCATCATAATTATGCCATAATCATATAATAATAATATAACTATGAAGAATATGGGGAGCAGTGTCACACACTGGATTTGGGAAAAAGAGTTACAGTGAATTATTAAACCTGGTGAACGTTCTGAACTCATTGACTTCTGTACTTCTGGTTTCATTGTTGTCATTAACATGCAGTTACAATGCACACAGCTTGTCTGTCTTCTAACCTTCCAGATAGACTATAAATATTTTACAGTGCTTGCAAGCTGATTTACATACCTACTACAGATTATTTACTGAGTAAATAATACCCTATTTCTACAAAATGTATGCATGCATATAGCACTGTGTCAATAATTAATAAAATACAACAACACAATAAAGAGAAAACAGCAGTCTGCTGTACAGATGAAATTAGCTTTGGAGAAATTTTTGTATTATTGGAATTATGGTAATGCCTATAACGTAAATTTAAACCAGGGATCATTTCTCTGAAATATTTTGCATAATATAAATGCAAAACAAATCCATCTTGTGTGTTTGCTGAGGTTTCTTGTATAATTTGTAATAATCTCTAGCTCTTACCTGGCATTTTCATGAATAAATCTCAAAGTGCTTTACCAAGTAGTCAGTATCATTATCCCCATTTTACAGAAGGGAACACTGAGGCACAGAGAGATGAAGCAGCAGAGAGTCCTGTGGCACCTTATAGACTAACAGACGTATTGGAGCATTCACCTTTCATGGGTGAATACCCACTTTGTTGGCTGCACGCCGAGAGACATGAAGTGACTTTCCCATGGTCACTCAGGAGGCCACGGTCAGTCCTCAGTTCTGATTCAGTCTTCTATCCACCAGACCATGTGTTGTTGCCAACGTAGGCCCAGATCCATGTGGATGGAACTTTACACTCATGTGCCGCAACAACAGAATCAGTGGAGCTCTCTGCAGGTGCCTTGGTCTATGCAGCCTGACCCAGTTGCAGGACTAGAGCCACAGTTAGCTAACCACAGGTGTAGTCCAGTTCAGAATCAAGTATAGCAAAGAACAGTTAATTCTGTATTTGGCCACATATTACTAATAGAAACTAGCTTGTGTCCACTCACTCATTACACACAGAGTGTCAGTCATTGGATAGTAATGATTTTTTATCACTAACAATCTGGACTAGATTTGAGGTGATGGTCTAGGCCTCAATCCTGCCACTTCACCTGCAGGGCCAGCAGTCCTTACAGCTGTGCCTGGATCTGTTTGTGCAGGTTCTGTCCCCTAGACAGGAAAGAACCCTATGACTATTACTAAGGTCCTGATCCTCCAGACACAGACTCATTTGTTAAACTTTACTCACATGAGTAGCCCCATTGACTTCAATATTCATATGCCTAAAGTTAAATACATGCTTCAATATCCTGCAGAACTGGGGTCCAATCTTGTAACTGCGCCATCTATGGAACTCACATTACAATCAATGGGAAATCTGTATAGGGGGCTTGATTCTGCAGGGTGCTGAGCACTCTGGCCCAGATCCAGCAAGAAGTTAAAGCACATGCTTAACTTAAATATGTGCTTAAGTGCCTTGCTGGATTGGGGCCAGAGCGCTGCACCCCTTGGAGGATGGCGCCCATAAAGGGATTTCACATACATTAGAATAATAGACGCTACCATGCCTCCAAATAAAATGTACTATACACTAAAATGTGAGGGTTCAAAAAAATTATGCATATCACAGGGTGATTACAGCCACAGATAAACTGTATTTTTACTATACTGTAACGGGCTGTAACAATGGGCTCTTTCCCCTTCCTATTGAGGAAGTGACTCATTTGTAACACAGGAGAAAGTAAACACAAGTACCCCTTTGTTGTCATGGCTTTGTCACCTTCCTGTATTTGTTCCAAGATTTGGCAAGGGACTGCATGGCCAAACTGATGAGCACATGTCTCATGGCCACTTCTCCCATTCCTAAGTTCAGAGACCATCTACCCTCTTACTCACAATCACATGCCATGCTTTGACAACCACAGCAACTTGCTGATATATAAAAGCAACTGAAAGAAAGTAGCTATTGCATTTTAACTGTCTTTTAATGCAATTGCAAGATACAAGGAGAAGGAGGAGGAGGAGAAGGGGGAGCCAGCTAGCCAGTTAGCAACAGACCCCCCAGCAAATGCCCTGTTGACCACTAGTTGAAGAACCTTCCATAAAAAAAGAATTTTTATGGAGCAAAAACGTGTACTTTATACCTAATTTTCATATATTTATAGCGTATCTTTCTTTCTGAAAGATCCCAAGTTATTGTATAAATGAATGACCAAATTTTGCAATCCTTACTCCTGCAAAACTCCACTGAAGTGATTTGGGTAAAGACTGTGTTACTACCTCAGGTTTTCCCCCCTGAATATAGGTGTATATCAATAATCACATCTTGACATGAGGCACCTCTATGGTATGATGTGGCACCAACACTACAGAACATTTTGAGAAAGGAAAGGGAAACAATTGCCATATTCACGCTGACTGAAAATACAGGGAGGATTCAAATCAAAGCTCTGACTGAATATTTTTCACCTGCTTGCATGAAAAGTAACACCTAAAAATACTATAGAGTCCGTCCTCCACCAGTGAAGTCAGTGCGAGTTTGGGTATTGATCCCAATGGAAGCTGGACCAGGCGTATCACAGAGAAAGATTTCTCAATTTTTTTCAGCTGGACATTTGACAGCCCTTTGCATATAGTCAGTCAGTTTCCTTTGTTGTTAGTGGGCTAATTAGTTTCCCTTACCGGCAGTCAATCATTTAGTCAGTTGTTTCCCTGGAGTCTTTCACATAGAATCCAGGGAGAGGAAAAACAGTTAGAAAATAGGAAACTATGATTGTAAAAAACCTTGGCCAGGATCATGGCATTCCTAATGACTTCAAAAGCTTGGGCGCTCAGGTTTGCATCCCAGCAGAGAGATGGCACTTTAGACTGTAAAAAGGGAAGCTACTCTAAAAAGCACCACAGACCTGCTAATGCATCCACTCATGCCAAGTGTATTTTCCACCTCAGCAGTGCCTTTGGGTTTTTTTATGAAAACCTCACAACAAATTCTGAAGCTTTTTGTGCTATTTTTGTATAAACACCTGCCCATAATAATAGGTTGTAGGTGGGGGGTATATAGAATAATAGCTGGATGAATTTGTAATTTGGAGCCAAACCTCACTGTCAGAGCTGGATTAATGCAATTTGTGACACCAGGCGCACCATGACATAGGGTCCGTGTAGCTCTGCATCCACATCCCAAACATGTACGAGGACTCTGCAACCCACTTGAAAAGGCAGTGGCAGATACCCCTCAACTCCCAGAGAGGTAGGTATGGCTGCAGCAATGCTCTCTAGTACTTGCCCCAGCAGCCAGGTGTATTTACTTGGATGGGTAGGCCAGGCCTTCTGCATTGTCTTTCCTTCCAGCTACGTAAAGAATCTTCTGTGGGGTGGAATTGGCAGAATCCCTCAGAGCAATGGGTCTTGGAGATAATACCCCATAGAGATGCTTGGGACAATTCAGACCTCTCAGAACTAGTGCTTCAATCTGTTTCCAGACCCAGACATCACTGATTTATTTACATTCAGGTCATATTTTCAAGCTTTCCTTCACAACCATGAAGGATAGAAACATTTTTTTAATTTAGAAAATTTAGATATTGATGCAACCAGAACTCCAGGAGCTGGGGCCCTAAGCATAGGCTTATAGTTCTTATGCCTTAATCCAACTCTGGTCAAAAGCCCCTATCTTCTCAAAATTCTAGCTCCAAACAACCTTGAATTTTGGAAGAGTTCTAATCCAGATCCAGACTTTGCAACTGGGACCTCTCTCCCATAAAAGGCCAGGTATTCCCTTTGGGTTTCGAAGCACATCTATTAATGCCATGGTCAGTATTTCTAATGTGAACCAACAGGAAGAAGAAAATAAATGGTCAATTATGAATTGCCTCAAATCCAGTTCCATTAAGGTGCTCCAAGCAGAACAGTATACACATTTTAGTAGACAGGGTGATAGGGGTAAGTGTCAGGAATCCAGTTACTGTACATCAAATGTAACCTTAAAATAGACAACTTGAAATTCAGCATGATTTTAAAAATGAATTTAAGGTAATTACAGTTACTACACTTCCCCTAGAGTCACTGTGCCAATTTTTGGAGTTTTAACCATGATATTTTCCTATTTTACAAAATGTTTTTCTCTCCCTGGTTGTTACACTCAAAAAATAGCAAGGTAAACAGACCAAGTAATAGTGAAACTGAGTCTACCCAAAAAGCTAGATCCATGAAGAGGATTTAGATTTAGGCTCAAGCAGTGCAATGCCTAACTTTAGATGCCTTACCACTGAGTGGAAGTCACAGCTCCAAGTGGGGTACTGAGGTTCCCTGTACAATGTATGGGGAAAGTTAGGCTTGGTCTACTCTTACTATTTATATTAGCACACGTATGTCAGTCAGCGGTGTGAAAAAACACACCCCTGACTGGCAAAGCTAAGACAACAAAGAGTGTTTCTGTCCTCATAGCTCATGTTGTTCGGGGAGGGGCTGTTTTTACACCCCCGGAAAAACACCTAGTGGAGAAAGCTGCCTCTAGCATAGGGGGCTGGAACCTGGCTATCTGAGGAGAGTGCACTAGCCACTGGGTTCTAGAGTCATTCTTACTCTCTCTGCCCCAGTGAATATTTAAGTATTTCTTATGAAATGGCAACAGCTTCAGCAGTCGCAAATGAGTGCAACCCACCCCAGAATACCTATAATCCAGAGCACTTACCTAGGAGGCATGAATCCCTATTATAAATCCCACAGAATGGGGTTTGAACCTGGGTCTCACACAGTGCAGATAAGAGCTCTAACCACCAGGTTATTAACAGGGCACAAGCACTAACCACCATAAGCAGGGCATTGCATGGATGAGGCATGCTCTGAGATTGCCTACTGAATTGGGCCCTGCAGCCAAGGTAGGCTGGGATTTAAGCAGTGCTGCACATGCCCACCAGCGGCAACGTACAGGCCCAAAGGTTAGACAGCAGCTGCACGGGAGTTTTGAGGATCTAAATTTTGGATTTTGGCACCTAAAGTGGCAATTCGGTGCCTAAATCCCTTTATGACCAAAGTGCTGTCAGACGCACTATGTGAAAAAACTAAAAAATAAAACAAAAGCTAAAGAAAAGGGAGAAAAATATTTTCCCTCTAACTTTTCTTTCATCTCTGGTAACATAAGGTGTTAAACTGTGAAAATTTTAATTGATAACAATAGAAAAAATCCTTAAAACCCATAATTTTGCACAACTGTGAAAATGTACATAGATAAATAAAAAAAATCTTAACAATAAACATCAATATTATGTGTCAAAATTATAAAAACATACAAACGGAATTGTGCCAAGCCCAAGGAGATCAAAGACAATGCAGACAACACATAGGGAAAACAGCTTTAGCAACAGTTAATAAACACACCGAGGTGATAGAGATGGGATTATTGTGCTTTCAGTAGCTAACCTGTGTTATCTGTATTTTCCTACTTCATTTGTCTAGATTGGCTCCAGGGAATGACACAAATGGGAGGAAGAGAGCAATACGTTATTTCGCTGAGTGCTTTGTGATGTACATAATAAATCCAGCAAAAGGCCTTGAATGGGCTTGACTGTTCACTGGTGACAACAGACCCTGCCTTACATGTCATGACCCCTGGAGTTCTGAGGGGCATGACTCTAAAAGGGTTAATCTTTTCCACCTGTTATTGACCACAAAGCAAGCTTCCCTGGTAGCTTTCCTACCATGAGAATGTGGCCTGTGAACTTTGAGCTGGAGTGGGCCCAGTTATAGTAAGAACCCTCTGTGATAATGAGCCCAGCTATTTTCTTATGTAAAATGCAGCTCATCTGTCCCATAATATTTCAGTCAGTTGGTATCCAGCACTGAAGCAAACCGTGCGCCGCCAGAAAAGCAGATGCGGGAGGGAATGGAGTTTGAGGCAAATAAGGAATTCCAGTTAACAGTGTCCACAAGGGTTACAATGAAGTGTATACTGAGTTATTATTCTCTGCTTTTCTTCTGAGAGTATTAGAAGCATCCCTTCATGGACATGAAAATGTTTTTTAGAAAAATAAAAATATTTAAATTATGTTGCAACTGAGACACAAAGCAGCAAAAGCCAAAAAGTTCAAAGTAAAGGCTGGGGCTGCACACAGACAATACAGCTGTCTCAGTCTATTGGATACGTATCTATTTACAATGTGGGGAAAATGGACCAAGTATTTGTCTCCATTACACTGGGGTGCATGAAGGGTAAGTCCACAGAAATGGAGATGAGAAATTTTGGGGGAAGAGACTTTTGTGTGAGTTTTCTTGTACAGTTCAGATCAAAAGGGCTGGATCATCCTCTTCCACAGGAAAACCCATGGGGTTTGGGGGCAGGGGGACAAGGGGAATATCTCTGTAAAGATTCCCACTGTGACCTGCCCCCTTAGAGGGAAGATGATCCAGTGGTTAAGGGACTCACTTAGGAAACCTGCATTAAAGTCCCTGCTCAGTTACGGAGTTCCTGTCTGGCCCTGGGCAAATCATTTAGGGCTTGTCTACACAATGCATTGGTCTGCACCAGTGGGGTATATATTGTGCTCAGTACCAATGTGTCATGCACTAACAGGCCTATGTGATCCTGCTGGTGTGCACTAAAAGTTCCCTAGTGTGCATTAACATAGTCCTGTTTCTTTTCTTTTCTGTTCTTTATTTTCTTTTGCACATCCCTGGTTTTGGCTGGGATGAGAAGAGAAACAATAATATTAATGATGATACAGTAATAATATTCCGTGTATAGCTATTATTCACTTTGATTAGCACTTACTCCATCAAGTAGTAACATCCTCCCCCATAAGTACTGTAAATCCTTACCAACCAAAGAGATATACCATAGAACCCTTTACACGCAATACTTTCAATTCCTGTATCTCAAAGCACTTGCCAAAGGTCCCTAAGTATCATTTTTTCCATTTTGCAATAACATAGGAAATATGATGGCAAACAAATTATTGGCACTTTATTTTGGGGATCACTGGTAATCTCATAAATAGGACCCTACCAAATTCACGGCCATAAACAAATGCGTCACGGACCGTGAAATCTGGTCTCCCCTATGAAATCTGGTTTTGAGTGTGCTTTTACCCTATACCATACAGATTTCACAAAGACCAGCATTTCTCCAATTGGGGGTCCTGACACAAAAGGGACTTGCAAGGGGGTCAAAAGTTGATTTTAGGAGGGTCACAGTATTGTCACCCTTACTTCTGTGCTGCCTTCAGAGCTGGGCGCTGGAAAGTGGAAGCTGTTAGCCTGGTGCCCAGCTCTGAAGGCAGCACCCCACCAGCAGCAGTGCAGAAGTAAGGGTAGCGATACCATACCCCATGCCACCCTTTCTTCTGCGCTTCTGCCTTCAGGCGGGCCGGCTGGAGAGTGGTGGCTGTTCTCAGATCCTCACAGAGATATGAAGTGAGGAGTTTTGCCACTGACTTCTGTGGGACCAGGATTTCACCGTGGACATCATAGTCTGCTATCCCTATGTGCATGGAACTGCCATTGACATCAGTTGTTTGCAGTGGTGTTATAGCCATGTTGGTCCTAGGATATGAGCGAGACAAGGTAGATGAGGTAATATCTTTTATTGGACCAACTTCTGTTAGTGAAAGAGACAAGCTTTCGAGCTCTACAGAGCTCACCTGAAGATGACCTTGTCTCTTTCACCAAGGTCCTTACAATTTGACCCAGAAACCCTCCCAAAATTGGGTTAATTCAGAGATTGCACTCACAGAAAGAAGGCGTTCCTGTAAATTGTGAATTGCAGTTTCTTACATTATGGGAAATAATCTCCCATGGAGAAGATTTACATTTTTAAGCTACAAACCCATTATTTTCTCCTTTAAATTACTATTTATAGAGACTAGGAATTGACTCGTTGAATAGAAATTCAAAAATTCAAAATATTTCTCTCTTCAGGTAGCATTTCACAGCAGTGGTGTACATCGTAAGTCCTGCTTACATACACTTTCTTAAAGAAATAAAACCACCACTCCATCCTAATCCTGAGGTTTCAGGAAACAGAGAAGGCTTTCTTTTTTGCTAAGCACTGTCAGATTTGACTTTTCTTCCTTAGGTTGGTACCCAAGTGTATCAACCCTTCTGTAAGATGAGCTGCTGTTAAATAAAAGATTGGTCACCTATAAATTATGTAGAGCCATAGGTGACTTCCTGAAAAGCAACTGACTCAGCAACGGGGCCTTATGTCGTCCTTTGTGGCTTTGGGGCATCAATCACCAGTGGACCATAGAAGTGGGTTAAAGCTTCAGTTTACTTAAACTCTGATCAAAATAAACATAAGGGGTTCTGTGTATTTTGAACATTAAATAAAGTTATGGGGAATTGATATCCCAACTGAACAGAGAGGGAAGAAAAGTGGAATAACAGGGTTATGCCAGATGTGAGACCTAAAAACATCTTCCTCACATCCTATTTATGGCCTTTGCTATGAAGGCTATAATCCCATTGCAAGTGTTAAGAATGAGGAGGGGGAAGTCACTTCTCATGAGGGCAGAAACAATGTTCGTTTAGCAAACACATTCATTCTACAAACCTGTGTATATTTACCCTTTCAACAGCCATCTCAAATTGTTTTTGGAAAAGCAGGATAACTGGTACCACTGGAGAGAACTTTGTAAATTCAAGTTCCACACAGATGAGCACCCAAAAGTTTGAATTATGATTGAATGTTTAGCCAAGACAGCAAAAATAGGGCCTGATAGGTGCCCTCAACTCCCATTATCCTTAATCATCTTGGAAGCCACAGGATCAGATCCTTATGCCCTGAAAATTATCCAAAACTTTCCTACTCTTTCCAATACCAGTTAAGTTCTACTAATGTTAATCAATTTGGGAGACCTAGAATAGACAGGCCTCTAGCTGTCTCAGACATTTTCAACTTGGTGTTGATTAGACCTATTCTGAGCAGGGTTACGGGACACAGTGTTTAAAACTCCTATGGCAGTTAGTGGCCAATATACACTAGGTCTCCTGCCATTATTATCACTGGTGGAATTGAACTGGTGTTTGCAATGCTGGCATAGGTAGAATCCTAGGTTTGTGAAAACAAGGTTTTCTCTGTGTGCTTTAGCAGTAAGATTTCCAATCACAGTTCTGAAACCTGGGAGTTCTACAAAAGGAAAAATCTTAGAAAAAATGTATCCACATTTTTGAGACCTCAGAAACTTTCGAATTTGGGGAACACATTCTTATTTTATTTAAGCTGTTCCTCCCATTCCTAATGAAATGGAGCAGTTAATTTTTCAAAGAAGCAACAAATTTTCTTTCTTTCTTCATTTCTTTCTTTCTTTCTTTCTTTCTTTCTTTCTTTCTCTCTTTCTTTCTTTCTCTGAAGGTTGGATCACTGTTACAAAAATTTAGGAAACTTGTGGTTAGTGTAGGACAGGGAAGTATGAGATCACAAGGGACAAAAAGACCTGTTTTATAGGGACCACTGCCTGCAAAAATCAAGATTGGGATCAGTTGTTAGCTTCAAAAACATGTTCATGGATAATTAATAGTTTGGTATGAAAGGGTAAAAGGCTGTCTATGAGTAGACTCAGGGCCGGAGATCATCTGACGTCATGGCACATGGAGCACGTTTCAGTACAGTGGCTATGAATTGTGTTGAGAAAACATATGCTGGGATATGAAAGGGAAAGTTGTTACATTACATGGTCCTATTTTCCTGGCAAAATGTTTTTTGAAAAATGCTAATGAACATCTACAACTCTTAACATTATTTTAAAAGCTTTGGTAAACACAAAATCTATAACCTTCATTTTGCACTTTATTTTAAAATACCTGAACAAGAGTCATTTGAGATTAATTCTGTATCATCTGCTGCCCCTATATCAATTTACAAATTGCGGGAAATAACAAAATCGACTGCAAATGCCTTCCTTAATAGCATCCTTTTCCCTTATCTGATAAGATTTCATAACCTGTATCATATTATTATTATTACTTGTATAATGGCAACAGCGAGTGAGGCACTTTAAAGAGAGGCGTAAAGATGGGGATTTAGATCTTCTGTCATCATTATGCTCAAGGCTACTGGCACAACATATAACTATATAGGTATACAGTAGCATATGGGGTACTGGTTTGTTCCTGCAAACAGCAGTCAGTATTTGTACAGCAAGGTGAGAACTCAAGATAACTCTTTCATCAGTTTAATTTTCTGTACTGCTTTCTGCCTTCTGGCTTTGAGTGAGGCCATGGTACCAACAATTGTCCATATAATTTTTCTGCTCTGAGTTATCAATTATCCTCCTGAAAATAGAGCTTACTCTCCTCATGCTGTTATTTTTTATTTTCACTCCTAGTGATGCACTGTGAATAGAAAGATGTAACAGCATCAAAAGCTGACATGCAAGAAAATGTGCTTCAAAACAATGTACTCAATAGAAGCCTAAACCACATTTTGCTGTGGTGAATACAGCAGTGTGGGCTATACCATATGTGCCTCAAAGTATGTTGTATTTTGATTTGTAAGGAGACTCAGCATTTGTACTTAAAAACGTACATGGGTAGACCTGGTGGTACACCTGATGGCACCTAATCGCTCATATTTATAAGCAGAGCTGGTGTAATTTTTTTTATAGTGCCTAGCACAATGGTTCCTTTGCTGCAGCTGAGGTCTCTAGGCTCTACCGTAACACTAAATTAATAATGAATAAATAAAATAAAATCATAATAATAGCTATATTAAGAATGGTAAAAGAAGATCAGATTGAAACAAAGGAAACAAGTGTGCAGGAGATATTTAGTCTGACACTTTGCAGAGCTCATCTAGATAAGGTTCGCCTTAGGTTTAGTTACAAAGAATAAAAAATATATCTTACATTTCTGGAAAGCACTTTCTCCTGTCTCCACTTTCACCCTTTCAGCTTTCCAGGCTGTCCAAGTCACACCCCATTGCTTTCAGCCTCCTCAAGTGTTTCTTTAATGCACCTGGCTTATCATTATACTAGACAATCCTTCTCTACTAAGTGGTATACCTTCAGTCTGTCCCAAATTTAATCCAGTATTGTACTCAGTGCTTTTGCTAAACAGTTTGTTATTTTTGTGTGTGTATTACACCTTTGCATTGACTCAAATATTCCTTTGAGGTTGATCCACCTTCATCTGCAGACTTTCAGCTCACAGTTGCAACCCATACCACCCTTGGGATGATTGTTGTTAGACAAAGTCCTGTTGAGGTGCAAATTAACCAGCCTCCTTTCTGATGTCTGTTGTCCCTGACAAAAGGCATTAACTGAGCAGACACCTCAGTTCTGCTTTGTGCTAGGAGTTTGTCTACACTGAATCAGAGGTCTGAGTGCAGCATGTGTGGACATATCTGAGCGAGCTTTAATCATTCTAGCTTTGCTACCAACAGTGAAGCCACAGCAGTGCAGCCTTCAGCGGGAGCTAACTACCCTAAAAAGTACTCAGGGTCCTGGGTGAGCTTCACCGTTATTGGTACCCACACTAGTGACATTAAAGTTGTCTGGGTGTATCTACATGTACTAATATCACACACCCGGACTGCAGTGTAGACATACCCTAAAAACCACGGGTCTCTTAACATTAAGTCTGCCCTATATCACATATGAATTATTGACAGATTAAAACCAACCTGGTCAAATTTATCTGCCTGTAATAGTGAGCTCATTAATGTTTGTTTAAAGCATGTGTCGGGTGAGGTATTTCCAGTACAGACAAGGAAGTGTTAGTACCATTATACAAAGTACTGGTGAGACCTCATCCAGAATACTGTTTGCAGTTCTAGTCTCCCATCTTTAAGAAAGATAAATTCAAATTAGAACAGGTGCAGAGAAGGGCTACAAGGATGATCCGAGGAATGGAAAACCTATCTTATGAGACAAAACTCAAAGAGCTTGGCTTGTTTAGCCTAACCAAATGAAGGCTGAGCGGAGATTTGATTGCTCTCTATAAATACATCAGAGGGATAAATACCAGGGAGGGAAAGAGAGGAGTTATCTAAGTTAAGCACCATAGTGGACAGAAGAACAAATGGATATAAACTGGCCATCAACAGGTTTAGGCTTAAAATTAGATGAACCATCAGAGGAGTGTAGTTCTGGAATGGCCTTCCAAGGGGAGTAGTGTGGGCAAAAATGCTAACTGGCTTCAAGACTGAGCTTGGGGAGGGCTCTGAGTTACTACCAAGAATTCTTTCCCCGGTGTGTTGCTGGTGGGTCTCGCCCACATGCTCAGGATCCAACTGATCGCCATATTTGGGGTCAGGAAGAAATTTTCCCACAGGTCAGATTGGCAGAGACCCTGGGACTTTTTAGCCTTCCTCTGCAGCATGGGGTCCAGGTCACTTGCAGGTTTAAACAAGTGTAAATGGCAGAGTCTCTGTAACTTGAAGTCTTTAAATCATTATTTGAGGGCTTCAGTAACTCAGCCAGAGGTTATGGGCATGTTACAGGAGTGGGTGGATGAGGTTCTGTGGCTGCAATGTGGAGGAGGACAGATTAGATGATCGCGGTGGTCCCTTCTGACCTTAAAGTCTATGAGTCTATGAGATTACTATTGTTATTTAAATTTTTAAATACTCAGAATTAGCTAGCTAGCTAGCTAGATAGATAGATAGATAGTCATTGGCCATGCCATACTATCGCATGAAAAAAATATAATGCAAAGATAACATAAAAGCCTAAAAACATAAAATAATTCTAGGCTGTTTAGAAGCCAAGGATGTTTATGATACATGAGAACAAAAGTTTCTTTCTAATCATTCCAGGTAGGTGCCTGCTACAGAACTATAAATAGAGCAGAGCTTACAAATAAAATAATGTAACACACATCTGGGAATTTTTGTGACACATTTGTTGACAGCTCAAAAAAATGAACATAGACTTTGTAAATACAGTACAAAGCTGTGCTTCCCAGGTATGTAATGTTTCAACTACCTGTGGGGAGCTAATCGTTGTGGTGGGTAAAGACAAGCACTGCTGACATCTATCAGTATCTTAGGATAAAGTTTACCTTACAAATCTAACAAATTAAATCTGAATTTACTTCATGATTATTTAGTATTTTCTCTGTTAGAAATAATCACCTAGGGCATATCTATGCTATAAACTTAAGTCGACCTATGTTAGATTGACTTACAGCCACCACAGTAATTATGGTGGTGATTCATGTCCACACTACCCTCCTCACCAGGAGCACTTCCACCAACTTAAGAGGGGCAGTGTAGGGGGCTCAGAACCAGGGCTTCCAGCTCCACATGCAGCTCCCTGCCAGTAGCCCAGCTCCCTGCTCCCCACTGGGGGTCTGGCTGCTCCCCGCCCCTTGGCTTCCCACTCCCCACCGGACTCCAGGCAAAGAGCTCCCCACAGGGGCAGCTGTGCTCCCAGTGGGGAGTTGAGAGCCCAGGGGAAGTCAAGCTCCCAGTGGGAAGATCTGCACCCAGTGTCTGGTCGGCTGTTCTGTTCCTGGCAGGAAGCCGGGAGCCAAGAGCCTGGGTGGCAGCTCAGACTGGAGAGGGGAGCTGGGAGCCTGGGCAGCACCTTATCTGGGAGCAGTGACCCCGGGGCGGGGTGGGAGGTGGCAGGCAGTAGGAAGCTGTTAAATTGACAAGAATGACATCCAATAGATGTACGTAACGCTGTGTCTACAAGGACACTGAGTTGCCCTAACTACACTGACATAACTATACCCTACACCACATCACCTTAACTACACATACGCCTCTTGTGGAAGTGGAGTTATTATGTCGGTGTAAGTGTACACTGACATAATTAGGACCAATAATTAGGATATAAGCTGCCTTATGTTGACCTAACACTGTAGCGTAAACCAGGCCCTAAAGCTGTAAATTTAGAACCTAATCTTATAGCCCTTATTCAAGTGAACAGTCCTAATATAGGAAAGCAATAAGTGTTTGCAAAATAAGGCCCAGAGTTTAGTAAGAAGGCTGATGTCATGGTTAAATGTCAACTGAGAAGGAAAAAAAATTAGGCTTATGTCCTTTTCTTGCTTCTTTATGATGGATAAAGAGGGTCTGAAAGGTGTTCTCTTTTAAAGGGTTTTACTGGAGGGGCTTGTTTTTAATATTAGAAATGAAGGTCCTGTCTAGGCTGGAAGACTCTATGATAACTGGAGAACGAGTGAAGTGGTGATCTCACAAGACCGGAAAGTTAAGATATTAAAGAGGATAATTTTAGTGAAGCTGGTCAGGAATTTTTTTCCCCCTGAGGAAAATTTCACTGAAAATGAAAACATTTTTTACTTTGGTTGCAATTTTCCATGGGAATTTTTATGCTTTCATTGAAAAGCCAAAAACTGAAATTTTGTTGGTCCTCAGCAACCAAAAATTTCAGTTTTAATTTGGAATTTGAAGGAAGATAATGAGGTAACCAACATTTAGAATTAAAGAAACTTTTGTTGAAGATTCAACATCCTTATTTGTAGATTCTCTTTAAGGCACAGGACCCTGAATCAGAAAATCCTGCTTCCATTCCTGTCTCTGCCACACAGACTTCCTGTGTAACCTGGAGTGGGTCAACTGGGGTTAAATTTTCAAAACACATCATTAGCAATTATTTGCACCTCTGGTTTTGCAAATACATATCCCTTGGAGGCACAAGATGGTAGAATTCATCCTTCTAACTATCTGATTTCTCCTGCAAAAAAGAATGAGTAAGATGGTGCAGCAGTTAATGATTGTGTAAGGAAACAAATGGGACCTTCAGCATGATTTAAGGATTTTTCCCATCTACTGGGTAAACTATAGGACAGTCAGACAAGCCCAACCGAGCACATGGGTCCTGATCCATGACTGAGGGTCCTAGTTGCTACTGCAGTACAAATACTACTAATTAATTAATATGGCTAAACATAAATGTATACATCTGGGAACAAAGAATGAACAGGATGAAGTACTTTATCCTGGGAATCAGTGACTCTGAAAAAGAGTTGGGGTCATGACTGATAATCAGCTGAACATGAGCTCCAAGTGCTATGCTGTAGCCAAAAGGGAAAATACGACACTGAGATGCATAAAAAGGAGAATCTCAGGTAGGCGGAGGGAAGCTATTTTAACTCTGTATTTGGCCGTTATGTAATCACTTCTGGCATACCATGTCCAGTTCTGGTGTCAACAATTCAAGAAAGATGTTGATAGACTGGATAGGATTCAGAAAAGAATCATGAGAATGAACTAGAAAACATTCCTAATAGTGATAGACTGAAGGAACTCAATCTATTTATCTTCACAAAGAGAAGATTGATTTCAATTTATAAGTACCTACCTGGGGAACAAATATTTAATAATGGGCTCTTCAGTCTAGCAGAGAACAGTATAACATGATCCACAGAAGTTGAAGCTAGACAAATTCAGACTGGATATAAGGGGTAATTTTTTTACAGTGAGTGTAGTTAACCATTGGAACAACCAGGATTATGGTGGATTCTCCACCACTGACAATTTTTAAATCAAGATTGGATGTTTCTCTATAAGATCTGCTCTAGGAATTATTTTGGAGAAGTTGTATGGCCTGTGTTGTACAGGAGGCCAGACTAGATAATCACATTGGTGCCTTCTGGCCTTGGAATCTATGACTCTGTGAAACCTAACACTAACAGTGGGGGTTCAGGCAAATGAAGGTTGCAGTGAAGCTCAGCTTCCTAAATGAGAGGTTTTGTGCTTGTATGCCCCTCTTAACCCTTCTTTCCATTCCGAGCGCATCATTCTTACATAGGTGTGTTCAATAAACAGTAAACCAAAAGCACTTCAGCAAAATAGGAAAATATCATTAAAATTAGCAGATTAACATCAGCACTTTTAAAGTTGTTGAAAAAGGAGAAAAGAAGAGTCTAGCCTATTTTAGCACCTAAGAGTTAGGAAACTGCCATTACAAAAAAAGAACAGAGAAGTTTTATGGGAGAGGGACAAGAGTGGTTGAATATGTGGTGCTCTGAGAAAGACGAGGATTCTATCCCCGCCACCATCCATAGAGATCTCCTGGGCATGGTCTTTTAATGGGGCTTTGTTCAGGAATCTCTGTCTCCATCCATCCAAGAATTTATATTGTGCCCATCACAGGATATCTGGGCACTGAGTCCAGGAGTTGGACCAATGTCTGGGAGGAATGTTTTAGAACACATCCAATGAATTACAGAAGCTACGGTGACATTAAATGTGTCTTTACTAATGTGCCAATGTGAGAGCATAAAATACAGAGGGCAAGATTCCACCTGACCCTTAGGCAAGTGCCATGTGGAGATGGAGGGAGAAAGAAGCCTCTCCCTTTGTGCACTCTGAATAAGGACCAGGCACAATTGCTGGTCTTGCTCACTAACTACTGTCTTAAAGGACCACAGAACTCCAAAGAGGTCCGGGAGGGGACAAGAGTAGGCAAGAGCCTTGGCTTCAAATCCTCACACCTGCTGCCCTGCAGAGGTGACCAGTCGCACAGTGGGGAGTATGCTGCAACCCTTAAAAGGGAACCTGGGAAGCTCTGTAAGGCAGTATGCACTCATAGTCCTCCTTTGGTGGTGAACCTCCACCATACTCCCAGTGTAGGGCTGTATCAAAATGAGAGGAAGGATGGTCTTGTGGTTAAGACACTGAACTGGGACTCAGGAAATCTGGTTCAGTTCCAAGCACTGATATAGACTTCCTTTTTGACTCTGAGCAAACCTCTTTGGCCCAGAACTTCAAAGGTATTTAGGCACCTCCCTCCTATAGATTTTAAGTGGGGAGGAGATACCTAACTACCTCTGAGGATCTGGGCCTTAATCTCCATGTGCCTCGGTTCCTGTCTGTAAGAAAGAAGGTCATCTCATGGATCAGTAACTGGTTAAAAGACAGGAAACAAAGGTTAGGAATAAATGGTTGGTTTTCAGAATGGAGAGAGGTGAATAGCGGTGTCCTCCAGGGGTCTGTACTGGGACCAATGCTGTTCTACATATTCATAAATGATCTGGAAAAAGGGGTAAACAGTGAGGTGGCAAAATTTGCAGATGAAACAAAATTATTCAAGATAGTTAAGTCCAAAGCAGACTATGAGAAGTTACAAAGGGATCTCACAAAACTGAGTAACTGGGCAACAAAATGGCAGATGAAATTTAATGTTGATAAATGCAACATAATGCACATTGGAAAACATAATCCCAACTATACATATAAAATGATAGGGTCTAAATTAGCTGTTACCACTCATGAAAGAGATCTTGGAGTCATTGTGGATAGTTCTCCAAAAACATCCACTCAATGTGCAACAGCAGTCAAAAAAGCTAACAAAAGGTTAGGAACCATTTGGAAAGGGATGGATAATAAAACAAAAAATATCATAATGTCACTGTATAAATCCATGGTAGTCCCATACCTGAATATTGAATTCAGTTCTGGTGACCCCATCTCAAAAACATATATTAGAGTTGGAAAAGGAACAAAGAAGGGCAAAAAAATGAATAAGAGTATGAGGAGAGAGTTAAAAGATTGGGACTTTTCAGCTTGGAAAAGAGATGACTAATGGGGGATATGATAGATGTCTATAAAATCATGAATGGTGTGGAAAAAGTGAATAAGGAAGTGTTATTTACTCCTTCCCCTAACGCAAGAACAAGGGTTCCCCCCGACGAAATTAATAGGCAGCAGGTTTAAAACAAACAAAAGGAAGTACTTCTTCACATGACATGCAGTCAACCTGTGGAACTTGTTGCCAGGGGATGTTGTGAAGGCCAAAACTATAACAGGGTTCAAAAAACAACTAGATAAGTTTATGGAGGATCGATCAATCAATAGCTATTAGCCAAGATGGTCAGGGATGCAACCCCATGCTTTGGGTGTCCCAAGCCTCTGACTGCTAGAATCTAGGATTGCCTGTTTTATCTGGGATTGCCTGTTCTGTTCATTTTCCCTAAAGCACCTGGCATTGTCGGAAGACAGAATACTGGGCTAGATGGACCATTGGTCTGACCCAGAATGGCCGTTCTTATGTTCTTAAACTGGAGATAATAATACCTCCATTGTCTATTTAAAATATAAGCTCTTCAGGAGAGGAACTGACTCTTACTATGCATTTGTACGGCTCTGTCAGTTGGAGCCTCTAGGTACTACCAAAATACTGAGTAGCACAAACAAGTATGAAGTTTACCCATATACAATACATTGTTGATATCCTAGTAAAATCTACACTTAAAATCATTTTTCCATTTTCTAATGATTCCATTCAGCAGTTCAGCTTATAGTTTGTTTAATGGTATTCTTCTGCTAGCTTCCTATATTTGTACAGTGCAATATGCAATATGCAATACAAACTTTCAAAATAATGTGGGGGGGAGTGGGTTGAAGGGGAAGACACCCACAGAATTTTTTTATATGCTGGTTTGTTCATTTGAAGGAAAGGACAATGACTGAGCAATTGGACTGTCCTGGTTACAAATAACATTGTGAAAACACTAGTGTCCTTTGTAAACAAGTTAAATTAAATATATTTAAAATATAAGGGCCTGAGACCAAAGATAGTCTGCTACAGCTATATCCATACTGAAATCTGAAACTCGAGAGCATTAACAGCTGATCCAATTACATAATATTAGCTGCTCTGGAATGGAGTCATGAACAGCAAGGTCAGGGCATGGAGCTTCTTGCAGATGTTGGACTTGGTTGACACCTGCAAATCATTTGGCAGCCACTGTTTGTTTAAGTCTCCTTTCATGCTACCAGTTTTTCTCTGTTTGTTTTCACTCCGAAGCTTAGCTCCCTTGAGACTGAAAGAGCTGGAGGAAAATTAGTGTGATCCTTTTGCTATGTGCAAGTCAAATGAGCATAATCACAGTACGTTTTATTTTCATTTTCTTTTCCGGCCTCAGCAGACAAGTCAATAAACAGCTCCCAAATTATTAATGATGGGTTTACTCTCAAGTACTGTTCTCATTTTTCCAACAAAGGAGCTTTCATAGTCAATCACCCTTCCAAGTTTAAATTATAGCGCGGGGTGCAGAACACTGGTAAGCACTTGAGAAACATGTTCATTATTTCACTAAATTCATGTCAGCTTGTCCACACATTCAACTTCATGCAGGTGTAATTTCAGCTCTCTGCTTCCACAGAAATTCTCCCCATAGACACAATAGTTACCAGTATAAACACAGAAGAGGTCCCTTTGGAGGAATGGCATTTTGGGAGTGTTCCTTTTTTCATCATTTTCAGTAGCTCTTCCACTGAAATCCATCACCTGTTATTAATAATAATAAAACACTCAAAGTAGTGTTTGGAGGTTCATTCATCTGTAAAATTATTTAAAATCCATAGACAGAAGGTGCAAAAGCTCTGCAAAGAATGAGGACAGATTGTTCTTACTATTGGCCAAGATCTTCAAAAGTGACTAGTGATTTTTGGTGCCTCAATTTTGGGCTGCCCAAAGAGACACCATGAAGGGGCCTGATTTACAGAGGATGGGTGTTCTAATGTGGCCCCCAAAACTGAGGAACCCAAACTCACCAATTGCTTTTCAAATCTAAGCCAATAATAATAATCAATCAATCATCATCCTTTGACTGCCTATAGCAACTTCTGTCTGTGGATTTCAAAGCATTTACAAACTCGAATGAAGGAAACTCCCAAACACTCCTGTGAGGTAATAAATAATTATTGTCTCCACTGAACTGATGGGGGAAACTGATTCTGAGTGAAGTTCATATGACTTGCTAGAGCCAGAAGAACACAGATAAATTTCTTGACTCCCAGTCCCATCCTTGAACTATTGGTACTTAGATATCACAGTGACAGGGGCCTAAGAAATACCTTACCTCAAATTAGATCTAGGTAGGCAGAAACACTAGTGATTGAAACAGACTGAATTTTGATATCTAAAAAATGATTGAGATTTTTCTTTTCTTTATTCAAAAAGCCAAATACATGTCATGGGAGAATAAATATGAGCATTCACTGCAGTTTACGAGTTAAAATCAAAGTCCATATACACTAGGCACTGTAGTATCTTAGGCCCAAATCCACAAAGGCATTAAACTCCTTTCAACAGAAGTTTGGAGCTTAAATACCTTTGCAGATCTGGGACATACTGCCTAAAATGAGAAGTTTCCCAACCAATTAGCAGGATCCTTGTTTGAAGACAAAATAATCATGACCTTGCAGTACTTGCTGCCATCACACTGCTTCCCTCTTACTATGCCAGCTGGATTACTCCACGGTGTCATCATATACACAAGGGAAGTGAAGCAAGCTTGGCAGACAGTGTAGCTAACTGGGAGAGGATTAGAGCATAGAAGCTAAATCTGGTATACTGCAGTTTGCTGTTAACAGAGTGATACAAAACAAACCTTGTTAATCCAATTGTACTACACTAGCCATTGAAGATATGGATGCTAGTTTTGGAAACAGACTGAATTCAGAAGGTTAATTAGGTATTTTCCTAGCCCTAACAGAAAATGAATGTAATAGAGAAACATCTATGGGTTTTCTTTGCAGCCTAAAATATACAATGAGAGCACCTTACTCCTTACAATCCTTCAAGACAGCTATGTCCTAAAGTGATAAAGCAGCTGGCAAAATCCTGGGTTAGATTATTAGGGGCTGCGGGAAGAGAATCATCAGACTGAGCACAAGCCTGAGAAAGAACAGAGCAAAATATAAGATACACCTTATCCATATACCATATCCATACAGGCTTTCTCTAGGAAATGCCTGTAAATAACCAAATATATCAATAAAAAACAATAACTGAATGTGGAACTAACTCAGGTTAAGGAAGAGAGCATATTTTCTCTGTTCTGCACATTTTGAGATACATCTTCAGTGGGTACAAATAATCTTAGCTCCTTTGGATCTGGCTCAAAATTTTGCTGCTTCCTAATTCACAGAGAAGTGAAGTGACTTGCTCACAGCCACACAGGGAGTCAGTGACAGAGCTTTAACTCTTAGACTTGTCCTTTTCCCAGTCAAAGTGCTCTGTGTTAAGGTCTGCAAATTTGGAAAGGTGAGTTCTCATGACTGCCAGCAAACTTTCTAATTTTAGATTCTCTGCTAATCGCCCATCTAATAATAGTAGTGTGTGTCTTTCTCTTCTATAACAATTCTGAAAGGTAATTATAGAATTGCAACCCTTCCACTCCCCCCAATGTACAAAGTGCCTTCAGAAATTCCCTGATGGAGAGTTATGCCACCAAAACACCTCTAGTGCTAAATTAATTTTCCACCCCATTGAACTTTACATATACAGTCCACACAGACCTTTGTGTTTCTCTTCTTTGAGAGGAAGAGGGTGGTTCTGAAAGAATAGTTTTAGTTTCCACTTAAAAATACTACACCAAGCCACAGTAACAACCGCAAACTGTGCGGTTTACAAGGGTCAACATGGAATAAAATGGGGTCATTGTATTTTAAAAGCAACATATTTACAATGTAGATTTTAGGTAAGGTAGAACAGCCAGTGAGTCCCCAATCTTCAAAGGTTCATGTCAGTTAAATAAATAAATAAATAAATATATGTTGAAGCTGGTCATGACAGCATTGTGAGGTTGCATTACTTTTTTCAGATTGACAGGAGTTTTAAACCTTTACATTGTAGGAATCCCATAAACATGCTGAAAAAAATATATTTGAACATTATTTGATTTTTACCGTGGTTTAAGGAAAACTAGACTGACACAGGGAGAATAACAAGAGTTCCAAAATCACTTCTTTTGAATATTTTTCACTGGTGTGTCCAAACTATTTTCAGATCCCTTGTGCAGGAAATAGAAAGCACTCTGGGCTTTCCTCCACAGATTGTTCCTTGAGCTGAGTCTGACAATATCATTTATAAATAGATAATGTTTTTCTGTAGAGTAGATTTGTCATTTTTCAGAAGTTATCTATCTATCTGTATATGTATTGGTGTGAGAGAAAGAGAGAGAGAGAGAGAATGTGAAAAAATAGTATGTTATCATGTAATTAAAGACTGTATCAAAATGCATTGACTCAAAGGGGCTGAATTAAGGTTGCACAAACAACCTTAATTTGGCCTCCTTGTGCCTAAGCATTACGATGGACGGCATATATGTCACACGTAATGGACAGGCATATATTCATAGATTCCAAGCCCAGAAGGCACCATTGTGGTCATCTAGTCTGCCTTCTCATATATCAGAGGCCACAGAACTTCCCCAAAATAATTTCTAGAGCAAAGCTCTTAGAAAAACATCCAAACTTGATTTAAAAATTGACAGTGAGGGAAACTCTACCCGACTCTTGGTAAATTGTTACAAGGATCAATGACCCTCACTGTTAAAAATTTACACTTTATTTCCAGTCTGAATTTGTCTAGCTTCAACTTCCAGCCACTGGATTTTCCCTTCTCTGCTAGAGTGAAGAGTCCATTACCCCATGTAGGTACTTACAGACTGTAATCAGCCTTCTCTTTTTAAAGATAAATAGTTTGAGCTGCTTGAGTCTGTCACTGTAAGGCATGTTATTTCTAATTCATTCTTGTAGTTCTTCTCTGACTGCTCTTCAATTTATCAACATCTATCTTGAACTGTGGGCACCAGAACTGGAGGCAGTATTCCAGCAGCAGTCATACCATTGCCAAATACAGGGGTTAAAAACCTCTCTCCTCCTACTCGAGATTCCCCTGTTTATGCAACCCAGGATCACATTAGACCTTTTAACCACAGCATCACACTTGGAGCTCATGTTCAGCTGATTATTCACCACAACTTCCTCGTCACTTTCAGAGTCACTGCTTCCCAGGATAGAGTCCCTCATCCAACAATTGCCTACAATATGGCCTACAATTTTTGTTCCTAGATGTACACAATTACATTTAGCCATATTAAAATACATATTGTTTGTTGGAGGCTAGCTTACCAAGCGATCCAGATCATTCTGTATGAATGACCTGTCCTCTTCATTATTTACCATACCCCCAATTTTCATGCCATTTGTAAACTTCATCAGTGAAGATTTTATGTTTTCTTCCAGATAATTGACAAAAATGTTTAAAGAGAGTAGGCTCAAGCACCGATCCCTATGGAACCCCACAAGAGACACACACACATGCAATGATGATTCCCTATTTACATTTACATTTTGAGACCTATCAGTTAGCCAGGTTTTAATCCATTTAATATGTGACATGTAAATTTTATATTGGTGAAGATTTTTTTATCAAAATATTGTGCCATACCCAGTCAAACACCTTACAGAAGTTATCAGCCAAACGTGAAAACTCAAAAAAAAATCATTAGTTTGACATCTGTTTTCCTATTAATGCCAATCAACCTGCATTGACTGGTATTAATTATATTACACTCCTTTAGTTCTTTATTAATTGAGTCCCATATCAGCTGCTCCATTATCTTGCCCAGATCAACAGCAGGAAGACAAGCCTATAATTACACAGGTCATCTAGTTTACCCTTTTAAATAATGGCACAACATTAGCTTTCTCACAGTATTTTGGAACTTTCCCAGTGTTCCAAGACTTACTGAAAATCAATTTTAATGTTCCAGTGAGCACCTCAGTCAAACTCTTGGTGCAAGTTATCTGGACCTGCTGATTTTCAGATGTCTAACTTTAGTAGCTGCTGTTTAACATACTCCTGAGGTATCAGTGGAAGGGAAAAAGTGTTATCATCATCCTATGATATGACTACATCATCTCTTTTTTCCCAAATACAGAACAGAAATATTTACTGAACACTTCTGCCTTTTCTGTATCACTATTTATAATTCTAGCATTTCCATGTAGCAATGGACCAATAACATTGTTAGGATTCTTTATATTCCTAATATACTTTTAAAACTCCTTCCTTTCTTCCTCAGCTCTGCAGGCCATAGCTTTCTCCTCGTGTTCCTGCTCCTTATCAATTTTCTCCAACACCTAAGTTCTGATTTATATTCATTATCATAAACTTCTCCTTTCTTCCACTTGTTTATATATATATGCGTGTGTGTGTGAGGAAGAAAGGAGAAGTTTATAATAATAAATTATATATATATATATATATATATATATATATATATATATATATATATATATATATATATATATATATAAAATTTTGTATAGCTGACTTCACTTTCCCTCTAAATCAGACAGGTTTTTTAAGCAGTTCAGCCTTCTTCCTCAACTTTGGAATTGTGGATTTTTGGGTACCTAGTAAAGTGCTCTTAAACAATACTTAAGTATCCGTCACAGTTTTCTGATTAAATTCTTCCTCCCAGATGAATTGGCTCATAATTTTCTTCAGCTTTGTGAAACAAGCCCTTTTAAAGGACCAAGTATATACCTTACTGGTTTGGACTTTATTCTGTTTGCACATTATAAATGTGATCAAGTCATGATCATTTGTACCTAAATCATTGTTCAGTTCCTCTTTATCTGTCAAGACAATGTTTAATATATAATCCCTCTGTGTTGGATGCAACACTTTTTGAGATAGAAAATTGTCATCTATATAATTCAGAAATTCCAATGCTGTTTTAGTATCGGCCGCATGAGACCTCCAGCATATCTCACTCAAATCGAAGTCCCCCATGATCATTCATTTTTTCTCCCATACATTATAGATCTTGTTCCCTTGTGCAAATGTGTGATCTATAGCAGATACCAACTAGTATCCCATCTTGTACTTTATCTGCCATGAGATTGAACTATACGTGTTTAAGATCATTTTCTTCCAAGTTATCAGTAACTCTATTTTTGACATAGAGTTCCACCTCCCTTCCCCTCTTTTGCCCACTCAATCATTCCTAGATAGGTTATAACCATTGATTTTAAAATTCCAGTCATTGGATCACCCCACCAGGTTTCACTAATACTAACTAGATCGAATTTATGCTAATAATGAGCAATTCCAATGCCTTTTCTTTGTTACCTGGCTCCTAGTATTGGTATATAGGCAATTAAGAAATTTCTTCTCTTCGTGTCCTTTGGTGCCTTGATTTTGTTCTCAACATCTTAATTTTGTGCTAATGAGTGCTCACATCTTTCCTTTTTTTACCCTCCCCTTTATTATTAGTTTAATACCCTCCTGACTACTCTTGGTAAACTTAATTCTGGCATTTCCGAACTTCTGAGCCCCTGTCTTTGCAATCTTAATGTGTGTTGGGGGGGGGAGGCATAATTTTCTAGGTTTTTAAAAAAGCAAACTGAACAAACAGAAATTCCATTTGTTGCACCACATTGACACCCACATGGTTCAAGGTGGGACCTTTAGCTCTCCCACACACAGACCACTGACACTTGAGTTATCAGAGTAACTAGTAGCCTTAGTAGATTGTCATCTTCTGTGTGGACCAGCCCTACAAGGAGATGAGACACACATGTGGTCAGTGGGTTTCACAGATGTTTGCTGACAGCAGAGGAATGGTGATACTCAGGAATCTTGGGCTCCATCACAGGCTCTGAAGGGGAGTGTGATCCAGTGCGCACAGATCCCCTCAGCATGACCCCTTCTTCCTCCAACCTGTCCCAGTCCCAATCCTGTCTCTTCTTCACCCATGGCTGCTTGCCCTAGTCCCATTTTCCTTGCCTACCTACTATCAATCTCCTCTGCTCAGGATTCTCAACTCAATCCCAGTCTCCTTGCCTGACAAGTACTAATCTCCCTTTTCAGACTTGCTGTCTGAGTCCCAATCTCTCTCACCACACCCATTCCCAGTCTCCTAGTCCATCTAGTCTCAGTTCCCCCTCCTAGCCAACTCCTTGTCCCTAGTCTCTTTTCCCAGCCAATTCTAGTTCTCCCCCTGAACCCCATCTCCCCTCTCCCCAATCCCATGTTTCCCCACTCTGGTCCTCTCCCCCCACCCCCCATGCACTCCTAGTCTCCTTGTACAGTCAGTCCCTGTCTCTCCTCCTCCCTCCAGCTCTTCATCCAATCTCAGTGTTCTACCTCCAGCCAAATAGCTCCCACTTCCCTTCCCCATTTCCCTCACCAGCTCCCAGCCCCAGTCTCCTTGGCAAGCCAGTCCCAATCCCGGTTTTCCTCTATCCTCCCTCCCTGCAGGCACAGTCTTAGCAGACCACATGTCTCAATCTCCTTCTTTCCCGCCCCCGGTCTGGCTTTTGTCTCCTGTTCATTCACATCAAATGGCTTCCTCCTCCACGCTACCTGAATGCCAGCAGGAGCGTCACTGAGAGCACAGAAGTGACAGGGTCACTGCCAGTGCCCAGAGCCACCCAGCCTGGAAAAGCTGGAGCAGCCACTACAGGGAAAGTCCAATTACTACAATCACCAGATACTGGCACATATGTAGTCCTTTCACAGGTGAGAGCTGTGACGGGATGGCACATGCTCAGTCACTCTGTAGGGATGGCCATGTGCAATCAGGGTAGTACTAGGAGTAGGAGCTGTGGGAGGCTCCAGCGTGCTCAGTGAGGATGAAATCTTTGGAGATTTTAGCAGCGAAAAGCTAAGTCTCTCTTGGGCATGTGCAAACTGAGATTTTTCAAAAGTTTATAACTTGGTCAAATTTGGGCAGATTTTCACAGAAGTGGCAAAAGGCATATCACTGACACAGAGGCCATCCCTCATTCCAGTCCCTGCTACAAAGCATGGGGGTACTAGAGCTATTTAAAGAAAAGACTACATTAACCAAGGCACAGCAATGTATTTTTCCCTACCCTTGTCCTCGAAAATGGTTGAACCATTTTGGTGGCAAGTTTTCAAAAAACTTCAGCCTAAGGCAGACAAACAGTATGAAAATTTTCAGACCAAATGGTCTGGAAAAGTTATAAGCTACTGAAACCAAGGTCTTATAATGAAAACTCTCTGCTACGACTAGCCATGCCTCTACTATCTCTCAGACAGCTGAGTTGCATCAGCCCAGTAGCAATGATGGTCTCTGTCTCCCATCAGCATTACCTCAAGAGTTCAGGTGCTTCTCCCCCTGCAGCCTTCAGGACCTCCCACTGCCTATCTCCAACCTCCCAGCTACACTCCCTTCAGTTGAATTTCTCAGGTCATCTAGGTTTGTATTGATCACTCTGGCACTTCTCCTGTGGTAGCTGGGCATGTCCACTGGGAATTTGAGGAATGGATGAATTGGTGTTTTTGGTGTACGGGTGGATGATCCATGCTTGGAGCAGTGTGTCTCCAAGCTGAGAAATTCCAAACAATAAGGAAAAAGAAAGGGGAAAGGAGTGACCTTTAGTATTTTATGCTAACCTGCAAACTAACCATTTCCACAGTAGCATTATA
The DNA here is from genome assembly GCF_965152275.1 of Natator depressus. Lineage (NCBI taxonomy): Eukaryota > Metazoa > Chordata > Testudines > Cheloniidae > Natator > Natator depressus. The sequence continues at coordinate 28,034,298 of NC_134236.1, forward strand.
GGAGTTCCCTGTGCAGCAAAGTGATAATGCAGACAGGATGTATTTTTCCTGTTCAGTCACTGATCGTGGTAAAAAATAATATCCTCAATGCCATAAGAATAGTACAGTACAAAAGAATTGCTGGTGATAGAAATAAATATGTATTTCTTCTTTATTCTGAGAGTTACTTTAGCTTGTTGGGTCAGCTGCCCATGCCAAGCCCTGTTAGGTTTCTGGCCTCTTTGTCTTTTCAGGAATGCTAGGAATTTTGTGCCACCTCTCAGCAGACTTCAGAGCTTTTCTTTCTTTTCCCAAAGACATTAAGCATCAAACTTCCTTCAGACTATTCTTGTTCATGGCACTGCATGGTACCTGCTAGAGCTGGCATATGAGAAAAGGCATTAATCCCTTCTCTGATTTATCAAAGGTCTCTGAGAACATTTTTCTGCCAAAATTTCCAAGTGCTTAAGAAAACAAAACAAAACAAAAAGAATCCAGAAGTTACAAACCGTATTCACTCATCTTTACCTGCTCTGCCATCTCATTGCAGTGGAGAGGGGGGAAAGCATTATCAAATGTCAGATCTTTGCAAGGTTTCTCATTCAAAGTTCCTCATGGGATCTTAACAAGGAGGATCTTTAACAAAACTGTTGCATGGTATTGGAGACTTAAATGGCAGCAATTTAATTTTTTTTTACAAAAGAAATTAAAAACAGAGAGACCTGAAACGTTACATAGAAGTTTTCTGTACTGAATATTTTCCAAAGCATACAAGTGCCAAGTACCACCTCTTATCAGTTAAATAAAGTTCAGGTCTATGCTGCTCCATATGGACTGAATCCCGGCCTCTCTGCAAAAACAGATTAAACAGGTTTTCCATAGGGAACCTCCATAGAGGCAGGGTGGGGATAGAATCCTCTCCTTCCACAATGCAACGTATCAAGGCAATCACTGCTTCCTTAGTTCACCATATCAATGTAAACTGATTGGGTGAAATTCTATGCTGAGCGTCTAAGAGGTGCAGCTCAGAACTCACAGCCAATTGGGAGGGTGGCTATAATGGCTCTAAGCCATCTTTATGTCCTCCCAGTGCATGAGACAGGTACAGGAGCCTATCTAAGTTTTGGCAGCCTCCCCACCTTGCCCTATGGGCCAGAGTGCTGCACAGAGTTTCCCACACTTCTCCTATCCTCTGTTCTATCCACGACACATTCCCTAGACCAGACTTGCAAGGGGGCCTGCAGAAGGCAACCTTAAAGCTGTGTTCCACAGTGCCTGCATTGGGGGAATCCTTCCCCATCCAGAAATGGGACTTTTATTGCTCCTTTATACTGCCACACCCTTTTACCTGGCATAAAGGGCCAGAGTGGGGGGTGGGGGGGAGCGGGGGAGCATCTCACCCATTGTCCATGCTGCAGACCATTATACTACTTCCTAACGCTGCCACGCACAGATCCACATGAAGTATTGTTTCATGTAGCAAAGAGATTATGGTCTCTTGCACAGCCTTTTCTTGCCACCTGTACAAATGAGCCACTATAATTTTTTTATGATTAAAGCCTTCTGCCACCAAGGAAAGAGGTAGGCTTTAACTCTAAGAATTTAGCCATAGACAAAAGTCAAAAGACGTCTTTTACAATATGACTAGATTTCCTTTCCTCCTATACACATATAACAACCCAAACTGGCCAAATGAAAAACTGATGAGATTAACAGTGTAACAATACACTGTATACAGTGTCTACATTTCCCTCACCTTGTCTCCCAGTGGTTGTTTTGACTACAAGGTACTGCCATTTGTTATAAATCACTCCTAGATATTTCAGTTCCTGCTGTCTTTCTGATTCTACTTCACCTATATATTTTCTTTTCCCAGACAATCGTTCACTTTATGCAGATTGATTTAAATATCAAAATGCTTGCAACTTTTGCATGGTGTGCTTTGCAGTGTGCTCATGCTGAGCTTTGCAGTTGAACCACTACCAAAGAACTCTGGATGCAAAATGCCACCTCTGTTATCAAACATCTGCCTAACATACTGCAAAGCATCTTGGTCTAAAAAAATCATTTATTATTACTTATATTCTGTAGCACCATAAGGGTGCCTGGCAGACAAATGCATAGATAAGGAGACAGCTATTTAGGACAGGAACTACCATTTGCTGTGTGTTTGTTCAGAGCCTAAAGCTATGGGGCTCTAACCTAATTGAGGCGTCTCATTGCTACCACAGTAGCCCTACTGCCTCCTACACCCCCAACACAGGAGAGAAGAATGGGGGTGGCACAGAGAGTCAGCTGTGCTTCCTCTTATCCAGCCTAGGATTCCCCACTGCTCAGGGAATCTCCTGAGTGTATTCAGCTGTGCATTTAGTGCATTTTTAAGTCCCCTTTGTGCTGTGGTGGTGTAAAGGGACTTAGTGTGGCTCAGCATCTGGTCCAATGCTACTCCATTGTAAAACTAGTGTGAATTAAAAGAGAATAAGATTCATACTATGCAAACCTTGCAGCCTTTACTCACATGAGGAATTCCACTGTGATTATGGAGTAAAGGATTGGGCCCTAAATGAGGTTCTACCTTGCCAGTAATTAGACTATCAATGTAATCTGTATTTTTAAGGATTCTAGTGGAACATACTGTTAACCTATTCACAGTCAGTTATTAAAGATCCCATCAGCGGTACACAGTTCTTCAGATCAACCCATGAAATATAATAAAGCTCTGTTTGGGCAATTTCAGTGTCACGGAAGAATGCAGGAAGGGTGGAACGGCAGCTTTCTGATGGAGTAATTTTAGATTTTATTGTAATGTCTGCCAGTGAATATTCCACATGCAGAGATTACTAAAGCAAGCTGTGAAAGGCTACAGCCTGCCCTGTCACCCTAAAAGGATGTTGGGTTTGGATGTGTTCCAGGGCAGCAGGATGTGTGGCCTGGATTAGAACACAGGAATATTCCTAACATTCATTGCTTTTTAATGATGTCATCCTTACTAGCTGTTGCAAGTCCTTCTGCTTTTCCGCATAGAAGCTCTTCTAATACTATCAAAACTTCCTGATGAGAAAAGATTTCAAAACAAGACTGTAAGTATCTTATCCTAGCGATGATAAAAGCAGAGAACCACTCATATACAGCATTTATGGAAAGTATAACTCAGCATGGATGACTTAAATTTGATTTCAGGATGTGTCAAAAATTCCAGAATGAAAGTCACTGAAATATACAAAGTGGTTAATTTCAGTGTTTTCATTTAGGTTCTTAAATGTAAAATATCTCAATTTGTTTCGAAACTTGAGTGTGCTTCTCCTACTGTAGAACTGAGTGAGCAGTTAATCTCACACTGCAATCGTATTTTTGATGTAATTCAGAAAACATGCAATTACTGGATTATAAAATGAAACGTGAATAAACTCGAACATTTTCTGCTCACAAAAATATACACTGGCCACCCTTCATCGTGGCACGTGAACTCTGCCTGCAAACCAACAGAAATGCCAGCTTTTAGCCAATTACTACAATCTAGTGCAGAAGAGACCGAAGCATAGGCTAAACCCAAGAGATATTCCAAGTGTGGTCATAAGAATGTTTACTGATGTTATTAACAGGCACTGGAAAAAAGAAAGTTCAGAATCAAAATGACTCCAAGGTCACTTGAGTCACTGCTTCTTGAAGCAGATTTAAAGCTTCAAAGTGTAAAATCAGAGAAGTAAATGCTTCCAGGTGGTGAACTGAAGTACAACCAAAAGGAGATGTTTTCTCAGAGTTCAGTTTCACAAGGTAAAACTCACCCAAGCATGAATCTCAGAGAGACAAGTGCTAAGTCATGCCATCACTTCATTCCATTTGGCAGGAATACAAAGTTAGTTCTATATATTGGCAGCACACATGAGCAATGAAATCTAAATCTACTTATGGGAACAAGAATAGAGTCCCCAGGAACCTCCCTGTTTAAAAAAAAAGTATCACAACACTGGCTACCCAAAAAAACATGCTGCATCCACTTCAGAAGATATGCTTCAAAGCT